>NC_141088.1:38491068-38873568 GCF_041138505.1 Cibotium barometz | reverse complement strand
TGGTGGCTCTTTGGGCAGATTATTTTTAAGAGCAACACATGGAGGAGCAATGGCACAACGCCTTTGAAAGAACACACATTGTGACACTATAGGCGAAGCAGTCTAGACTACTGTGGAAGGGAGTCAATTCATGACCCTTATTGTGGCACATGCAGCTATAAGTTTTGTTACTGTGCACGCAGTTGCACCATTTTGTGACCCTTATTTTGTTCTATAAGTTTTTAGCACAATATTAACATAAAATTCGTAGCTGTGCTCTCAGCTGTGCTGTTTTATGATTCAAATCCTGATCATTCCTTAGGTCCTTCATTGGATTTTACAGTTGTCAGGGGTAGAAGAGGGATTTCGCAATGTTCATATTGGCTGGGATATTAAGTCAACTAGTTAGTTTTGCCTTCCAAGTCATGGTATGTCTATATATCTGTTTCTTTTGTTGGAAGGGGTGCATGCCATGTGTCCTAGCTGAGTGTATGGCATGGCATCAGAGCTCACTTTGAGTGCTAATTTTCAACTTCAAATCTGTTTAATCTGTTTCCAATAGGTTTGTTTTCAAATGCATCGCTGGATATAAAGACATGGGAAGCTAGGCTAGGTCAAGCTCTTAGATTTCTGTTCTCAGCGAGTTACCTAGCTATTGTCAAGTTGCTGTATTAATAGGAGAATTAGGATAAATCCTGGGTAGGTTTTCAAGGCATGTGTTATTGGGCTAGAACACCTTCGGATATGAAGGAGCAAAGTGGCCGCCAATTTTTGCCTAAAATAATAATGTTATCATACGGACTTTAATAATGATTGTGGAGTTAGGAAATCAAGTAGAATTGTGATCAGAAGGTTGGTATGACCTTGATACAATGCTGTGGTGTACATGTAGACAAGGAGAGAAGCTTATGGCAATGGCATACATCTGAAAACTTTTTGAGGGTGAAGACACGGGGAAGCTGGAGGGCAGAATCACACTAGCACAAGAAAGAAGCTGAAACTGGAGTTGTGCAGGGTTTGAGTAGAGATCCCATGGGTTTGAGTAGAAGACCAGATGATCTGACCAGTTGGACATCTAAGATATGAGCAGTTGAGAGATGGACATTGCGTTCAGCAAAGCAGTTCGGAAGAGGAGGCAAGCACTGAAGTATTGGACGCGTTGATGACAAGTTGGGTGAAATGCAGTCAGCGCAAGCTGGTCATGTAGAGCTCAGCAGGTGTTTTTTTTGGGGAGGGGGGGGGGCGGGGCGGTGGGGATGAGGGGGCCAGCTGGCAGTGAGCTTCACCGGAGATTGAGGATACCAAGTGCGTGCAGATAAGGTGACTGTTTTAGAGGATGCATGGAAGCCTTTGGTTGTGGATGTTTTACAGAGCCAGAGTTAGTAGCTTGACCTGGGACAGACACAGAAGCTGGAGACAGAGCTCGACAAGGGGCGAATCCCCAAGCGCTAGTAATAGCCCAGAGGTAGGACTTGAGTTGTTTAACTCATTTCGGGAGCCCTAGACTGGTGCATCAAAGGTAGGGGGAGAGGGAGTCTAAACCCAATGGCATGGAAGCAGGTGTGTTCAAGATAGAATGAGGCTGCAAGTCCGTTTAACAGGCCATGCCTCGTTGGACAGTGTTGGAATGTTGGGGTCTGCATGTCGGAGTGGTGGGTAGTTCACTCATATAAGAGGTGAGTTGGGGCTACATCATGTTTACCTTGTTTTTCCTTGAAAGTCAAGAAAAAACCATTCCTTGCCAGGACAACATTTGTCGTGTCCGAAATCATAATTTGAAAGTCCAAAGGTTGTTTATACCCTTGAACTTTCTCCTCGACACCAGTAATCATGGTGTCCAACTTTCTTCTTATCAATGACCTTTGCCAGAGACACCATGTACTTATGAGGACACTTTTCGTTTCGGCCAAATTCAACTACTTGACCAATGCATAATTCAAGAAGTTATCTGTCGCATTGTCATCTATCATGATTCTAACATTTTTCCCTTGATCTTACCATAATAATGGGGTCTAAAAGTAGGCTTCCACATAGCGAATGATAAGCAACACATGTGATATCCTAATGGTAAATCTCAACTTCTTTGATCTTTGAAATACCCGAAAAAGGCATCTTTGCACTTGTCTTTGTCAAGATTTTCCTTTGCATCCTCTTTTCTTTTGGCACTTGAAAGCGGAGTGGTTTGGACTCATGCATCTAAAACGCCCTTTTTGGAAACTCTCAGAAGACAGAGCTGTTGGATTCTTGGGTTTTCCTCAAGAAGCATCTTCAGTTTCTTTAAAATTGTCCTTTCTCTGTTTAAATTTCTTAAATTTTCTTGAGCCTTGTGCAAACTCATGTTGTTTTCCTTTAGCTTCGAAGTATCATGGTAAATATAGGCATGTTTGAATGCAACTTTCAAAGCCTGGGGAGATTCTGATTGCACATGCAAGCGGTAATTTGGGTCTAAACCCTTGAGAAACTCTCTAACCTTCTAAAAATCATTTATGCCCTTAAGCTTAAGGATGCACTCTCTGTAGGAGGCAATAAATTGTTAAAGAGATTTTACAGACATTTTACACTCATCCCATGTGATCACCATGCATGCTGTTGTTTGTTCTCAGATAAAACTCTTTATGCATAGCTTGCTTGAACAACTTTGAGGTAACCGGCTGATGATTAGCTTCCTCTAAACTCAACCATCATTTATAAGCTTTAGGGTTGAGTGAAGACTTGCTTGAGCCACTTGCTCATAAAGGGGTGCCTTCATAAGTGAATTTATCACTTGATTTTTTTAAAGATTGGTATGGATAGCATCTTTATTTCCTTTCTTTTCTTCCCTGTTAAAAGCTGGAGGTTTCAAATCCGTGTAATGTGTGGGAGTTGGGCACTTGTTCAACAGGTTTTGGTCTTGAAGTTAAGGTCCTAGACATAGGAGAGTCTTTCACTTGAGGTGCCCATAATCTAATAATGGAGTGCATCAATTTTTTTAAGGGAGGGTACAATCGTATTGTACTAGACTTCTAAAATTTAGGGTCGTGATTGTAACATTTTATGGTCAACTTGGGAAACCCGAGCTGCTTATCCATTCTCTTTACTTCTTGATCATGGAAGTGTGCAGACTCTTCCATTTCTTCATCATGCATCTTTTATGATGCCTCTCCCTAACTCCTCTTCTTTCTCAGCCTCCAGAAAGAATTCACCTCTGTTAGTCTTCAATTTTCGTTGCCTATTTTCAGCATTTCTAGCTTCTACCTCTCTTCTTGATTCTTTCCATATTTGTAGAATTAATGTAGATAAAGAGCTTGTTTTTCTCTTGAATAAGCCATTATTGCATAAAAGGACCATTCCTACAACATTAGCACTTGTATCAGTTTCGACCACAAAATTCTCTTTTGGGTCTGCTACTTTTAGCACAGGACATGTAGCTATAAGTAGCTTACTCTTTTCAATGCTTTGCTCATGTATTGACGGGATTTCCGCAGGGGCTTAGCCAATGCTTGGGGTGGCCAATGTTAATTAGAGGGGATGCCGAGATGTATTATTTGAATTAAGGGGAAAGTCCAAAAGGGGTATCTCGCTAATAAAGGACATGTAACACTTCTATTGTGTATGGGACTTATGTGGATGCCTGCTTGCTCTTGACCATAGATAGAGTTTATTTTTTAAATATAAATATTGCAAGGCTATGTAAATATGCCTCCCTAAAACAATGGACCAATGGTTCAATTAATGCAAGATTGAAGCCTTAGACCTTTGGCAATCAAAGTGCATGGTTTTTTGTGAGCCTAAGTGGAATGGTGTCTTGGACAAAGCTAAGGGCTCATGTGATTTATTCAAGAATAGGGATCTTATCTACATGTGTTCAAACAAAGCAAAGGGTGTCATAGACAAGGAGTTGTTTGTATATGAGGCCTCTTCATAGAGCTCTTGTGTTTGCACACCTAATCTGATTATGCTTGGTGCTCATAATTTTAAAATTGCAGAGTGTGTTTCTATCATTCATGGGATCAAGGAATTTCAAATATTTTGTGAAGAAACATGTTACCTGAATGCCTCTTAATGGAATGCGTCTTCGCAATAAGGGCATAAAAGGGATCAATGAGGCATCAATATGATGATGATGATGATGTATGTAGCTCATGGCTTGTTGCACGACTTGTGCCTAGCATGATAGATGATGGAAGTAGGTGGAGTTGAAAAAAGAGTTTATGGGTCATGTATACACTTGATGAGCATGTGGATGTATGTAAGTATGTGTGGCAAAAGGATGAAGGCAGTCATGGTTAATGTCACGTGCCATGGCCCAATCCTCAGTGTTAACAGACTTTAATCCTTGTTTAGGACAGCAGCATCATCATCATCAATATCAGCATCATCATTATCATCATCATCATTAGCATCAGCATCATGGAGGGCCAGGCTATCCAGTCGGCAGTCATACAGCTCTCACACAGCAGTTGGCAGCCATCTGGGGCACCTAGGCAAGCAGGTGGCCAGGCGCCAGTGTGAAGGCCAACAGGTTTGGGCAAACATGGAAAGTAGGCGCAGCATTTATCAGATTATTTTATGAGTATATTTGTCCAAAGCTGGCAGACAGCAGCAGAGGCAGGCTGGCCAACAACTTCAGCATGTAAGCATAGAGTCATCATTTGCATCAATCATTCATCATTCAATCTTTTGGAAGAAGTTAGAAGCCTAGAAGTCAATAATGGCATGTAGAAGGCTTGAGGTCACCCCTACGGGTAGACCAAGGGCCTTTGCAGATGTGCAGTCATTCAGTCACTTTTTTTTAAATAAAAAAACTGGCCTTTGGCCCAAGATCCTCCCATAGTTACCAAATTTCACCATCCGTAGACGGCCGCCTGTAGGTGCTTAATTATCCACCTGTAGGTGATGCCGCCGAGGAAGCACCAAGGGGGGTTTTGAACCTAGGACCTCTTGGTCCTACGCAAACACCTTCACCACTTGAGCTATCACCTCATTGGCCATTCAGTCACCTTTTTGTACCATATAATACAAGAAAACCCTGACACCAACTCTCTCTCTCTCTTCTCTCTCCTTTGTCGTAATCATGTTTATTTAGCATCTTGTTCTTAATGAAGCTTAGGGCTGTGGTTCAGCGCAACAAGGCTTCCGTGCATGCAACAGTTAATGTTGTGAGCGGTAGCTTGATGTTGATGGGTTTATGGATGAGGGAGGTTGAAGGGAGATAGAGCACTCGATGGATGATTGTGTATAGTGGATAAGTCAGGTAACAAAGCGCGATAGTCATGCAGGGAATCCTTGATCAAACGAGTAGCCTAATGTGCAACCTTTGTCATGGACCTTGGGTAGGTATTGAGAGCTATCACTGGTGGTGCCTAATCCCCTACTTGACTGGTGGAGGATGAATTAAAACCTTGATGATCTCAGGGTGGTCTTTTTCTGAAACAGAACTGCATGGTGGTCTCTTGCATGGTGTCAGCCAACACAATGGAAGACATCTGGATGAGGAAGTAGTAACTAGGAGAGAAGCTTGCATAGGATGAAAGGTTGATGTTAATGAGCTATTGCAATAAGATGAATTTGACCATGATTCCAAGGCTTCTTTTGTTGCAGGTTCAGGTCAGAGTAAGACAGCTCTACCAACCCCTCCCTGAAAATGTCTTCAAGCATGCAATTGTTGAAAATTACTACAGTGATACACACTTCTACTTTGAGTTAGATCATACTCAGACAAATAAGCTATTGAGTCTGTTCACTGGAAGTTCATACAAAACTCCAGGCAGTGCAGTGATAAAGCCACAGGCAGTGGTGACTTGGAATAAAGGCAATTCAGTAAGTTCACAGCATCAAGAAGAAAACAATGATGGTTGGATTAAACCAAAGAAGACTGCAAGATCTGTTATGGATGCATGGCATAAGGCTTCCCCGTTCATACCTTTAACACAAAAATCTTTGTTTGCACAGCCTGAAGCAAGAGATGCTACACCAGAGCATTGGGATGACTTCGTTGTGAGTGATGTTGATAGTAGAGTGGAGAATAATCTCTCTGTAGATGGACCAACAGATTTCAGTGGCTATGAATGGGAAGCAGCTGATAGTGAAATAAAAGAGTCTCCTCCTGAGAAGTCATTTGATAATCCAGTAGGGAGTTCCAGTCTGGCATCCAACCCAGCTGTTTTATCATATGCAGAAAAGAAGAACAAGGAACCAAAAATGTCGCAGTGGGAGCACAAGCAGCAGCCAACTGAGAAGCCAGAGGCAAGGGCGGATGTATTGTTACCAGTGCAAGGTGTGCTATTGCATGTTGAGAGTGACATTGAAGAGCATAAAGAGACAGAGCGTGAGCTGCAGGTGTTGGAAAAGCTAAAGCAATTGCAGAAAATGAAGGCACAAAGCAATTCTCAAGAGAAAGTGGAAGTTCCAGCAGTTCAAAACAGTGTTCAAGAGAGAGCTGATGCAGGCATCATACTGAACAATCCCATTTCAGAATGGGAGAAACTGGCTAGAGAGAGGTGTTTGCAGGAGCAGACTATGCTTAGAGAGGAGCATGAGAAGCTTAGGGGAAGCCTTCATGTAATAGATTCTTCTGTGGCAGAAGTGATACAAAAGAATTTAGAACTCTCTTCTGTTGCAATTGCACAGGTATGCCATATTTCGATGCTTGGAGCTGTTTTTGTTGGGTTTTAAGCTCAAACATCTTTACAATATACTTGGCTAGTTTAGCTTGGTTCTGATGCAATTTTGTGTTTCTCTCAAAGATGGCGCAAGATAGATTAGAGTTAAAACATGTGCTAGAAGAAGCCTCCATGGAATTGGGGTTGTTGAAGGAGGTTGATCAACTTCGAAAAAGAAATAAAGTGCTGGAGCACACTCAGGTATGCATGCGCCATGGGCTAATGCTTATTTACGGTCTTAAGGTCTGTTGAATTGTCTTTATTTTGGTTGAAGTCTTTGGCCTGAATAACATAGTCCATCAAATTCACACTGTATTCTTTCTCAGGTTCAGATGGCTTCAGAGTTACAATCCTTAAAATTGGACATGGTCAGAATGTCACTGCGATTAGATGTTCTAATGCAAGATGGCATATCAATCAATAAGACAATGTCCACAGGAAGTATCTTTGAAGAGAAAAAGCATGATTCCCAAGAACCATCTCACAAAGTCTATCTTCTTGGTGGCCATAATGGGGATTCGTGGTTGGGGAGTGTAGATGTTTTTATTCCAGCCACATATGAGGTGATCCCTGTTGCCCCAATGCTATCTCCACGTTCTTATGCGGCAGCTACTGTGCTACTGGGGCAGATCTACGTCTTTGGTGGTGGAAATGGAAAGCTGTGGTATGAAACAGGTATGCAGCAAACCATCATTTGGATTAACAAAGCTTTCAACTCACTTCTAATGGTGTTAGTTGTTTTCTTGTAGCTGAAACTTATGACAGTGAGAGAAATCAGTGGTTTTCTTGTTCTCCGATGAGCATCAAGCGTGGTAGTCTGGCTGGAGCTGCACTTGGAGATCGGATTTTTGCACTAGGAGGTGGGAATGGCCAGGTTAACTTTTCAGATGTTGAATGCTATGATACTCATCTTGGAATGTGGATAGCCTCTACATCAATGCTACATAAGGTACAACATAGAAAGCTTGCATTGATTGTTTTATGCATTTTTGACTTCTCGGGTAAGTCATTGATAAATTCCAATGTGTGGGTGTGGCAACGACCATGTCCATGTGCAAGACCACATGATGCTCTCTTTACAAGGGGGGATCCCTCTACTAGTATTTGAGCCTACAAGTTTCCGATGGGGAGATTGAGGACATCTCTCCTTAGGTGTGGAGATGAACTGGCACAAGTCGTGTGGTTTTTGGGTTGGATCCTCACCCACCCCAACTTGGCGTCAAGTTGAGTCTTTTCAGTGGATACCTAGCAGCACTTTGGTCAAAGATGTCAGGTGGGGATTGATATCTCGTCAGAGCAGCAGCTTGCCTCTCTACTTTTGAGCATTTGGAAGAAGCTTCTTTGTTGTAGCACTGCCTGACTTTCCCTTACTAGTCACGTGGTGTTGGAAAACCAGGTGCTTATGGCTTCCAGCTATTCAAAGCAAAGCCCGACAAGTCAAGCTGGTCGTTTGGGGCCTTCAGCTAGGGGGTGAGCCCTGGAAGGCTTTCCTTTGTGCTCGGATATCAGCCCCGTCTCTTGGTGGACCTTTAACCCCCAATGTGATCTTCATGGATGCCCGTGGCCTAAACTCCTCCTTTGAGGGCCGATTTACAACCAATTTGATTAAAGCTTGTAGTCACCTCAAATAAGCTCTCACCCAGTTGCTTTCGACTTTTGACGAGGAGAGATTCTTCCAGCTGTTGATTTGGAACTCCCTCTTCAAGATGTCCAGTGGCCGTCCCTTGGGCACTCACTCTTACAATGCGTGGGGGCTCCTCACCATAGGACCGACTCTGTCTTTGTGAGAGTGGGCTAGCTTCAAGAGGCTCCCCCAGGGACACAGGACAAACACCTTGCTAGGATCCGGGGTGAAGAGCAAATCATCCATGCCATCGACTTAGCCATCCCACCCGATTGGCAAACCCCTTTACAGATTCTTCCCCCTCTAGTGGTTAGTTTCCTTCACTTGCCATGATATCCCCCTACTAGTCCTTGGTGCAAACGCACTGGGGGGGGGGGTGGGGGGCTGCACTCATTTTTTCAGTAGGCCGTCAAGGCCGGTTGACCCTCTCCCCAGTGAGGATTTCAGCTCTTCAGTGGATGAGGTTTTTGGTTTCCATGATCACCAATTTCACATTGACTCTCCTCTGGCCAAGGTGATCCACGATAGATCTTGGGGACTTTGGCTCTGGGAGAGCCGACCTCTCACACGTGTCGAGGAGGACCCAAGCAAGTGGGAATGGTTGGACACTTTCAACCCGGAGAGCCGGACAACCCCTTTTTTCATTGCACGGCGAGGATGGGTCTCAAGATCCAAATGCATGACATCGATGGTACCCCGGCAATGGCAGCTCAGTGGGTCTCCTAGGGCATCTCTCCGGGCTTCCTCGGAGATCTTTGGAAGTGTTTGTGGGCTATTGGCCAAGGAAGATCACTCTTCCTCTAGCAGTTAGCCAACTGCAGCCTCGCCAATCGGCACTTGGTTGGCCACCAGAGGAAGGTTGTCAGAGTGTGTGCATTGCAGCCATCTCAAGAGTCGCAATGGCACTACCTTTTGGACTGTTCCAAAGCACAACAAGTTTGGTAGAGGATCCTTTGCCTCTACATGATGGTACGGTCTGTGCTGCCTACCATCACCCGGGGTGGGGGGACTGGGCCTCTTTCCTATGAGGAGGCAACAGGAGGACACAGGCTCTCTGACTCTCTTATTGCAGGATTGTTAAACAGTACCCATTCTCGATAGATCGCCTCCGGGAAGACTAGTCAGAGATGGGAGATCTTCAACAACATAGCTGCGTGGCATATATGGTAGGCCTGATGCAGCAAGGCCGCTGACCCACCCCCCCCCCCCCCCTCCCCCCCCGGGGCCCTCGCTGAGTCCATCGGTTCCATTTGGACTGACGTTATTCATACCCTCTGCGGCCAATGGGGGAAGCTACGGATCGGATTGCATGCATAGATGGTGTGAAGCCTTCTAGCGCTCATGGTGCCGGGTCCCCTTTCTCTCTGGTTGGGCTGGCGAGATCACTTGGCATTACAGCCCCCTCCCCCCAACACGCGCGCGTGCGCTCACACACACACACACACACACACACACACACACACACAAATGAGGCAGTTTCCCTCCAAGAGCGGCCAGCGATGGAGGGAACCATCCTCCTCGTTTTCTTTTGCCTCTTATGAGGGTTTTGAGCATGTACATTTAGCCTATGGCTGCTGTTTTTAACTAACGAAAGGATCTCTTTCTTGGAAAAGAAAAAGAAGAAAAAAAGGCCATTGTGTCATCTGCAAACTCACCGTTCATAAGCGCATGCTCCATCTTGATTGGCAAGCGAATGCTACAGATGCCCAAGTTAGTTGCTTTCATGAAGTAGCTCATGGCCGCTGCTACAAATAGGTGAAGAAAGGGAGAAAGTGGGCAGCCTTGTTGTACTGTATGCAAGCTTTACTTTGAGTTGTTGTATGAAAATCAACAATGTCTGAAAGTGGCTTCAAGGAATCCCATCCACCCTTGTGATACCTTATGATATGCCTTCTCCATCAAAGCAGTAGAATGGCATGGTGCTTGCAAAAGCCTCATAATTTATGCAGGATGTTCTAGGTTCTTTGAATAATGCTGAATCTATCCCTCACATATAAGCATCACTTAATTGAAAAAAGGACCATGTAGAAACATAGCTGAAATTGATATTGGATGTGTATTGTGTAAAAGCTTTACTGATAAACATTGGTTTTTATCTTTTTGCAAGCGTTTTGGTGTTGCAGCAGTAGAGTTGGATGGAGCTTTATATGCCATTGGTGGTTATGACGACCGGCGATACTTGACGTGAGCTGCTGTTTGATAACCCTTTGTGGAGCCCTTTGATTGTGTTCCTTGGGAAGCTAAATTGTTCTAAATGAAAGTACAACGTTTAAACTCAAAATGTGATGATTCAGGCCAGGGCACAGTTTGAGTTTATTCATTAATCTGTTCTACAAAATTTTGTATTAAAAAAGTAGAAACCTAGGAAGCTATGGGCTCATTTGAGCTTAATATATGTGCATCACATTGAGGTTGAGGACCCAGTGGCTTTGGCTTTTTAGCTTCCCTTTATAAGGGTTTGCCTCATGGAGCAGTTCCCTCTAGTTTTAAACTGTCGTGGAAGGGTGATAACACCATGACCACTTTTGACCCCAACAGAGTAGATGATAAGTCCCATTCAATGGCAGGTGTGGCTTCTGCTAAGATCCATAGGGTCTCATCTGTAAGATCCTTAGGGTGATCCACGTGAGTTTAGGGTCAATACACATGCCTATCCCGTTTTTCTGCACCATACTTGTGGAAGTATCATGCCTGCACTAACCCATACTAACAAGAAACATAAAGGTTTTTTAGGTTTTGCAGAAAAATGCTTTGACCCCCCACAAAAAAGCTGATGCGTTAAAAAAATAAATAAATTAATAAAGGTTCGAAGATATGTAGAGCTTTTAGAAACCACTACGCAAAAGAAACGTGAAATTATGAAGCTTGAAACATAGAAACTTCAAAACATAAGTTTTTAGACTCTTAAGATGTAGGTGTAGGGGGAGCTGAAAATTTGGATATATGGGAAAATTTTCTGAAAGTTAGAATATAAATGAAGAAAGAAGAAGAAAAGAGGAGAAATAAAAGAAAAAAGGGGGAAAAGGAAGAAGAAAGAGGAGGTAGAAGGAGGAGGAGAAGAGGAACAAGGGAAAAAGAAGGAAGAGAAAGGAGATGCGCTATGGCAGGTCTGGCTGCAAATGGGCTTGCAGTAGGCTCAACAAACTCAAAATGGGCTGTATACTTGGGAATTCGAAGGGGCTGAAACAAGGTGAAAAGAGGGTTACAAAACGGGCAAAGGAAAAGGGGGAAAAGCAAAAAATATGATACAGAAAATTAGGGTGATTTTGTTTTTTTTTTGTCTGGCAGTTTTATGAAGCTCAGAAGCGTTCTGTAGGTTTCTAATCCGCAAGACATGTATTTTTGCTTCCATGAATGAATCTATGAGTATTTCTACTTGGGTTTCTTTCTCGATTTTTGAGCAGATATAATTGGCTTAATTCCTCTAATGTTCATCACCAACTTCTACCAGCAAAATCAGCCAAACATCAGCTTGTGATGTGTGACACCAACCCAGTTGAACACTGTGATATGGGTCACCTTGCAAGCAAGCCAGGCCTGATTGCCAGTGCATCCTATAACCCATGCTTGATATTAAATTTTAAATCCATTTTTTTGAAAGTCTGTCAATTGATGGAAGAACCGAGGACAGAACATGGACCAAAAAAATGCTGGATGCTAGATACTAGATATTATATACTAGATCTATGTTGCATCAAGATCTCATGTACATGCAGTACCTAATGAGGAACGAAAGTACTTTATTTTATCAAATCTCGTACCTAATCTTTAGGTAATTTATATGAAGTATGGGTATTGAAAGTATGGATCTACATTAATCCACCCATTGTGGTCTTTAATGTTAAATTTTAATGCTCCCCTTTGATTTATGAGACCTGGTCAAGTATGGATCTTGTGGTCTTGATCTGGGATTTTCGTTGATTTATGAGACCTGGTCAAGTATCCTCCGGGCAATCCAACCTACACTAATCTTCCATGCTCAGGCTTCCCTTTGTTTTTGATCCTAGATTTTTGCAGTGATGGGTCCTAGTTGCTGTAAGGTGGAGTTGAAACTCTAATTTCCTTTGAAGGATTTTGATTTCCTTCAATTAATGCTTTTGGGCATCCCCTTAGGCCTTTCAATATCACATTTGTAACATGAAAGTTCGAACATTGGTTAAACCCTAATTATGCACCTGTCTTAGGGGATTCTCGTCAATGTAGGACATGTAAATTTTCATAAAAACAGCAAAACTTCACCAGCGTAGCGTGACCTTGAGCTCCCCCCCACCTGCGTTTGTTTGCGTGCGCCCCTTCACCTCCTTCTGCCTGTGCCTTCCTTTCAGCCTCCGCTGCTCCCGCCCCCCCCTGGTTTTTTCGCTCTTTTCTCCCTTCTACGCAGCTGTGCCAGCTTCCCCCCTCCCGCTGCACTTGCCTTCCCCACCTCCCCTCTCTCCGCCAGCACCCCCCTCTCTCCCCCTCGCTGCCTGCGCTTCCCTCTCTCTGCTTGCCCCCCTCCTCTTTCCGCCAGTGTGCACCCCCCTCCCCCCCCTCCCCTCTCCGCCTGCCTCTCTCTCTCTCTCTCTCTCTCTCTCTCTCTCTCTCTCTCTCCCCCCCCCCCCCTCCCCCGGGCCTCCTCCCTCCCTTTCTGCCTGGGCCCCACCTCAGCCCCTCCCTCTCGCCCTTTCCTTAGTCCGCTCCCCCCCCCCCCACCCACCTTCCCCCCCTTTTTGGTGTTCTTCGTTTTCTCTTTTTCCACCTCCCCTCCTCCCGTTGCCTCTCCTTTGTCTCTTTTGCCCGTAGGCCCTCCGGTTACTTCGCCCCCTCCGTCGTCTTCAGGCAGCCCTCTCAGGTCTTGGGTTTTTTTCTTCTCTCTGAAAGTCAGCTTTTTCTGGTCTTCACTCTCAGGAGTATTCCATGGGAGCCGCTCCGTCATCCCCGACCGAGGCCGCTGTTACTTGCTTATCCTTTTCAAAAGCGGACCTTCAGCTTCTATGACTGTTGCATCATTAGAGGCCTCCACTCTGGTATGCAAGATTGTCGGTAGCTGCCTAGTGCGCGGACAACTCATAGATCTTTTTCAGGCGAGTCTCATTGGTGGGCTTGCAAAGAGCATAGACATTCATCCTTTGGGACATGGTTACTATTCGGTTGAGTTCGACTCGCCAACGACGTTAGATCAAGTCATGCAGCTGAGCCCCGTTGCAGTGCATACGGACCAAGCCTTCTTTGCACGGTGGCAGCACGGCTTCGGCCTCATGTGCGATCCACTGGTTGGCATGTTGGGCTTCCCAGTGATAGTTTGCTTCCCAGTCCTTCGGAAGGAATACTTTCCTCTTCTCCCAGTGATGGGTGGAGCCATTGGGAGAGATGGAATCTCCCCCTCATTGATGCCTCATCTCTTGCACGGGTGGCCAGGATTCCATTCCTTCGCATTTGTGTTGTCTCATCGGAGATAGTGCCTCATGTCATATCTATGCCATGCCTTAAAGGTGACCGCATTATTCAGCGAGTGGAGTACTTAGGCCTCTTGGGCCAGTATTTCATTTGCAGGCAGATGGGAGAGTTTGCGCCCCCCCCCCTCCCCCCCCTCCCCCCCCTCTCCCCCCCCTCCTCAGGTCCCTGTTCAGATCCTCACCAAGGGGTAGAGAGAGTGAGGTCTCTCAGCCAGCGGAGCACCAGGATCCGGCCGTGGACGACCATGCTGTTGGAGAGTGGCGAACGGTTGGCCCGTGCTTGAGCCGTCAGGCTGATTACCAGAGCTGAGCGTTGCCATTGCATGCACCAGGCTTGTAGAATACAAGAGGATTCGATTATGTCGGAGAACCGTTTTGAGCATTTATCACAGCACCCACCCATCGGCGATGGACAGCCTCGAGTCACGGAGAGGGTTCCTTCGGTCCCTCCGGTTTGGCGGCTACTTTCTTGTCGAGATTCCTCCTTTGGTTGTCAATTTCCAGTGAGGCTAGTTGGCTCCATTGATCTCCCGGCGAGGCCTCCTCAGTAGTTTCCCTCTTCGATGGATCACCCCCAGTCGCTCCCTTCTGTCTTCTTTGTCTCCCTACCCCTACCCCCCTCCGTCTCCTCCTCCCTCCCCACTCCTCCACTTCCCCCTCCTCCAAAGAGTGGCGGACGGTTGCCCCGCGCTCAGGCAGTTAGTCGACTATCAGAGCTTAGCGTCGCCCCCGCGCGCGCCAAGCTGGCAGAATACATGAAGATTTGATTTTGTCGGAGAACCGTTTTGAGCATTTATCACATCACCCACCTGTCGGTGATGGACCCCCTCGCCACACAGAGACGCTCTCTCTGGCCCCTCCGGTTTGGCGGCCGCTTTCTTGTTCAATTTCATACACTTCTTGTTCTTTCTCGACATCCACGACTGCAAGTCAGGCTTCTGCCTTGAACGAGTTCCACTTTGTCTCTATCCGCCCTAGCCTACACCTCTCTTATGATTTTGATGTGTTCTTCTCTATTTAAGAGGATTTGGCCCTCCACCCTAGATTGGCTTTCCTTTGCCCTGTCCATATCCTCCTTTAGCTACCTATTGGCCTCCTCGTTTTCTTGGCCAGGGCTTCTTTTATTATTATCATCTCTCTTTTTGTTTCTTCTTCCTCTTTCTGGATTTTCAACAGAGTTAATTCTGCATTTCTTCCACCTTGCTTCTCTCTCTCCTCCTTCTATTTAAATCCTCCTATAGAGGCTCTTATTGACTCCTCATGGTCTAGATGATTTCATCATGTTCTCTGACCACAGCGTGCATCTTAGTGATCTCCTTAAGTCCATATGCCATGCACTTTGGAAGTAATTGAGGCATCACTACACCCAATCTATGTCAAAGGACTCTTATTGACTCCTCATGGTCTAGATGATTTCATCATGTTCTCTGACCACAGCGTGCATCTTAGTGATCTCCTTAAGTCCATATGCCATGCACTTTGGAAGTAATTGAGGCATTTCTACACCCAATCTATGTCAAAGGACTCTGAAAACTTTGTAGGATGGGGTGTAGGGAGCTCATCTTGTGCTTCTACTTGCAGGGGTTGTTCCTACCCTAGTTGCAGTCGTTCTATGTCTGGAGCCTCTTGTTGTGCCTATTTACGATGAGGGTATTCCATAGTTACCATTTCCTTCTTCTCTTCCAGCCTCTGTGTAAGTATTGACTTGTCGATATCGGTGAAGTCCTCCTTTAGCTTCTTGTTGCTTTTCTCCTCCTCCTCCTCCGGTTCTCAGTTTCTAGTGAGGCTAGTTGGCTCCACTCCCCACTGCAGCCTCCCTCTTCGACGGATCACCCCCAGCCGCTCCCTTCTCTATCTTCTACGTCTCCCCAACCCCATTCCCATTCCCATTCCCATCCCCACTCCCCTCTGCCTTCACCTTCCCCATCCTCGCCTTTGATTTTTCTTGAAGCGGTCCCCTTTGTCCCGTCCTCTTTCTCTGAGCTAGCATTCCCTCCTCCCTCTGCCTCTCCAGAGCACTCCCGTTGCCCTTGAGCGGCACTCAACCTGGAGCGGAGGCAGCTGCCGAGTTCCGTTCGTCGTTTGATTCAAAAATTCTCGGAGCCGGTAGAGATGACCATCGTCGCTTCCTCGGTGATGGCTCTCTCGCTACAGTTCCTTGGTGGGCCTCCCAAGATCTTGGAGCTTCCAGTGGACTACAGTTTCTTTCGATGCCTTCCGGTGGAAGGGACATCTTTTTGAGGAGACAGTAGTGTCCATTCAGATGTGTGTGGTGTTCCATCACTCTAGACCTTCTACGCCAGAGAGTTGCGCGATGGCCTTCTCTTTACCTTTGAGTGCAGCCCCAGAGACACAGTGGGACTTGGAGTTGGTGGCTATTGCCATTCAAGGGTAGGTAGTCAAGCTTTCACACAATCTTTACAATCTTTGCATCATTGATGTGCTCACCCACCTCTGGCCCTTGGCTAGGATGGAGCTAGGAGGCTCAGGCCATAGAGACCAAGACTAGCCTCCAGCTTGGAGGTGCTGCTCTTTGTGCTCTTGCATATCTCTGTTGCAATACTTCTCCTCCTCTCTTACTGATACCTCCATTGTGATCGATGGAGTTCGGAGTATGCCTACTCTTGGGCTTGGAAAGAGTGGCGACACATGGAGGACAGGACTGATAGTGATTACTTCCCATCTAAACCCACGCCCAGGACTCTTAGAGTGGAGGGCAGTTTCAATAGTTTCGCTTCCCATAGAGATTGATATGGGGATTGCCTCATGGAACATTCAACATTTAGGGGGGGCTCAGTGCTTTCAGAGGTGAGGTGTCCTCAGAGGCGAGCTTCATAGAGCTTCAGTCGGGGGATCTATCGACATTATTTTTCTCCAGAAGAACCACTTATCTGAGGGGCATACTTGCCGATGTAGGAAGATTTTACCAAGCAAGAGCCATGCTTTTTGGTCTCCCTCTTTTGGTCCCTTGGGGATGCAAAGGGGTGTTTGTATTTCTGTTAGTGAGGAGCTCTTACAGGTAGTGACAGGCTTAGGTGTCATAGTCCTTGGACGAGCACAATGGGTTACCGTTATGATTGGAAAGGATTGCATGGACTTCCTCAATGTTTACGCCTCGAACGCCGCAGCAAGTAGAGCCATATTCTAGAGCACAGTTCGTCAAGCCCTTAGGCTGAATTTTGGTGCCTGGGCGGAGACTTTAACATGATAGAGGTAGCGAGGAGAGACTCGAAGGAGGCACGACCACAGTTTCAAGCACAGAGTATTCTGCATGTGAGGAGTTGATCCTGGCACTCAGGGGTTAGGATCCTTGGCATCTTCCGGAGTTTAGGCGTAGGCTCGGGAGCTGTGTTTCTCGCGGTCTGATAGGAGGAACACCGGCCCCAGCCCCTCTCGACTCGACAGATTTTATGTGGATGAGTGAGCCTGCGGCCGTGGGGTCATGATCGGCATCTTGGCGGACACTACTTTCTCGGATCATGCCCCGGTTATTTTGACACTAGAGGATCCTTGGAGGCAAGACAAGCACGCGAGCTCTAGGATTCCGGACAGCCTTATTCAGGACCCCGAGATCTGTATAGCAAGATAGAGTAGATTTGGATGAGATTAGATTTTATCTCAATCTTCGTTGCATGCACTTTGGATGTGGGCCTTGGTGAGATCAATAGTTTTTTGGCAGGAGGCAACTCAGAGCAGATTGGAGAGGTTTCGTATGCAGGAGAGGAGTTTGAGGAGGGGTCTTGCTTCTCTTTAGCGGCTTCAGGGGAATTCTCTCGATAGCCCCTGGATTGAGAGTAAGCTTGCTGCCGTCCATACGGAGATCAGATCCATCGAGGAGAGAAGGGTGGAGTACAGATACCATGGTAGAGCTTCCTTTTAGACCCAGGTTGGCGATAGACTTCTTCGAGATTGCAGGTCCCACAGGAGGAGAGGTGGTATTCGCAAGTTGCGTGGCTAGGATGGAGCCATTGTTTCTGACCCCTCCCATGTGAGAGCCATCGCCATTGATTTTTTCCGATCTCTCCTCATGGGTGTCCCATTATCCCTCCCCACAAGTGATGGACGTGCGTGAGAGGGTCTGGCGGCACACGAGGGAGGTGGTTTCCCTCGCTCTTCGGTTCTTCTTATTGACTCCCTTTACGCCAAAGGAACTGGCGGAGGCATTGGTGACTCTTCCTAAGGGCAAATGCTTGGGGGCGGATGGGCTTCCAGTTTCTTTCTTTCTATGCCAATAGGACCTCATGGAAGGCGGCCTTTGAGTTGCCTTCAATGAGATTATGTCCACAGGAGCCATGCCAGAGAGGCTTTCAAAGGATTTGATATGTTAGAAGTCATCTCCTGTCTTTACCTAGACACCAGGGCCTCTGTTGTGGGTGTGTCCGCCCTTTGTAGGTGTTTTCTCATTTTTCCTCGCTCGTATTTTTCTCCCATTTTTTTGTGGCTTGGGAGGCAGCCTTGTGGTGGCAGGAGGACATTTGTCTTGGCCGACTGCATCTGTGAGTTGATTGGTGCTGGCCGACTGTACTTACAGAAGTCGTGGACCTTCTCCATGCTAGCCGACTTAGCACACTTGGCCGACTGGGTGATTTTGCTAGTCGTGGTGGACATGGTCTGTCGGTTGTCCTAGAGCAGGCCGATTGCTGATTGGGGGCCATATAAAATGGCCCCACAGTCCTTGTCACTTATAATCTCGTATTGTGTTGTATTCCGGGATCTTCTTGTGTATATAGAGGAGAGTTACACGCCTCTATCTCTCCTTCGCTTGTGCTGTTTTTCTGCACTGTTCTTGCTCAAGTGTTTCCAGATTTGGTCATCATCTCCATTGCGTATTCTGACATGGTATCAGAGCTCTAGGCTCTTGATAGTTCTTGGGAGTTGTGTGAGCAAGAGGGAGACTTTTGCGTTGCTGATTGGTGGACTGTTCGGGAAGAGGAGAAGCAAGAGGACGGCGGGCTGATTTGTTGGACAGCCACTTGCAAGTGTAAGTTCTTCTTTGTTCCCACCCTCCTACCCTTTTCAATTACATCCCCGCAATGGCAGATCTGCTTGAGATGGCTGAGAGACATGTGAAGATCCCGACACTCCCCACGTTCTTGGTGGACCGTCAATTTGACGGAAATAACTACGGCATATGGAAGGTTATGATGGAATCTGTTCTGGAGTCTTACGACCTTGCTGATTTCATCTTTGTTGGGGTTCCACGGCCGGAGGTAAAGGAAGGGGAGTTACCGTTGATTCGTAAGGAACGGGAGGCACATGCACAATTGTGGGATTGTGTCAACGCCAGGGTCCGCTCATTTATCTTCCTCAACTGCACACCGTAGGTAATCAATCATGTAAAGCATATGACGCTGGCTAGAGGTATATGGCAGCATAACAGGGTATCGCCCATGAAGCCGATTTCCTTGGAAGTATAGATGCGGGTTATGAGTCTTGCAAAGTCGTTGACGATGCGGGAGTACATTAACAAGCTGCAGGCTCTTCAGCCTGAAGTTCTTTAGGCTAGGAAGGAGATATCATCGGAGGACATGGCCATAAGGTTGCTGTTGCATTTGCCCTCTTAGTACTCAACATTTTACTTGTCTTTGATTTTACGAGTGGCAGGCTCAGCACCATCACGTGGGAGGAGCTTGTGCCCATGGTCTTAGACCAGGAGGAAAGATTCTCGAACCCTCCACAAGGTGGAGGTTCGGAGGCCTTAACTAGCCAATGGTCGAAAGGCTGTAACAACAAGGGCAAAGGGAAGGCTTCATCGGAGAAGTGTTTTGAGATGAAGTCCGTCTCAGACCGTGAGAAACTAAAGGGAGAGAGGACTTGTAATGATTGTGGAAAGGCCACTATTGGAGACAGTGTCCCAAGCGGAACACTGAGAAGGGTGAAGACTCCTCAGCAGCAATCGTGAAGACACTAGCATTTGTGCACTTGGAGATGATGGACATCGATGTTTCATTTTCTTTAGGCAGGGAGGAGGTTGGAGGACTCGCCGCTACGGATACTCGAGAGTGGATTCGAGACAGTGGTCCTTCAGTGGAGAATGGAGTTTACAAATTTTTAGCACTCTCTCTCCCAGGTCCTCAGTTTTGTGATGAGTGGCAGTCTGGTAATGGCCACTTAAGTGTGGATACGTTGTAGGTGCAGGCTTTTCGGCACCAGATGGAGGATAGCTTACTAGTTGATGGCAGCAGTTGGTAGGAGCTTTCCAGTAGAGATGTTGGTAGTTCTTGTGTTCTCGTCAGTTAGAGGAAACTTTACAGGTAACTTATGCTCTGATGTCTCGTAGTATTCGGGACAAAGAAACTCTTGTAGATGAGGATGTTCTTTCCACGGGGACCTCTCATAAAAGCCAGGCAGGTGGCAATTGATTACTTGTAGAAGGAGGTGGTTGTTGCACATTCTCCAGGCTTTGTGGTTCCGGATTCCGAGGGGGTGGTCAACAGGTTTCAGAAGGCCTTGTGTGGTCTTCAGTAGGTTTCGAGGACTTGGCTTTCCACCGTAAACAGGTGTTGATCCTTGTGAGCAGTATGATGCCTCCTTGACTCGGAAGAAGCAGAATGGTTCATTGATTTGGTTGATGGATACCAGATTGGACGAGAGCTTCCTGATGAGGCTGTTGAGATTGCAGATGACTCTTTAGGAGGCAGGATTGCGTATCTTGTGGTTTTTGCAGCATGCGAAGGATCTTGGTCTCTTTTACACAGGAGGGGGATTGATGGATGGAGTTCGACTCCATGGTTGGAGTGACTCAGATTGGGGAGAAGATCCAGACACGAGGAGATCTGCTTCAGGCCTAGGAGTAGTTTTATGGAGCAGCATCACCCTTCTTGGGACCGGACTTCAGCATTTCCTCCTTGACTTGATTCATGACACTCATATGAGTTTTGTTCAGGATCGTAGCATTCTGGACAACATCTTCACCTTTTGGGAGGTGATTGCTTCGGCAAGGATTCGGTAGTAAGATCTCATAGTTCTACTCCTTGACTTCGAGAAAGCTTATGATAGGGTGGATAGGAACTTTTTGGAGGGCACTATGAGCCAGATGGAATTCCCCGTGGAGTGGATCCGTGAGGTTTCAGGATTGTACTCAGCCTCTCACAGCCATGTTCTCATTCAGGGAGCCCGTGGCGATAGATTTTTCCTTTCCCACTCGGTTCGGCAGGGTTGCCCTTTGGCACCTTACCTTTTCCTATTCGTTGTCGAGGCCTTGAGCAGTTTACTCTCAACCCAAGAGATAGGGCTTCAGGGATTGCATCTCCCCCTTCGTACACAGGATGTGTTGCTGGACTCAGAGTTTGTAGATGACACAGCAGCCTTCCTTTTTGGAGATGTTGGGAATCTCTAGAGATTTGTTGAAGCGATCGAGATCTTCCGTTGCGCATCAGGAGCACGGATCAACTGGCACAAGTTGTGCGGTTTGTGGGTAGGCTCTGCACCCACCCTGACTTGGCGCCCAGTTAAGGCTTTCCAGTGGATCTCGAGGGACACTCTAGCTCGTTATCTTGGATGCCAGGTGGACATTGACATCTCTCCGGAGTAAGTAGCAGCTCGCTCTCCTCTTCTGAGCATTCAGAAGAAGCTTTTGTATTGGAGTTCTGCGAGGCTCTCCCTAGCTAGTAGAGTGGTGGTGGTGAACCAAGTCCTCCTTGCCGCCATGTGGTACATCACTTCTTACTGGGCCTTCTCTCGAGCATGTATTGGCCAGGTTAAACGTTTGATCCGGAGTAACTTATGGGCTGGCAGTGACTGCCACGACCAAGGTGTCATGGAGAGTGATCATTTAGCCACGACGTAGAGGGGGGCTAGGCATAGGCATCATCGACCTTGCTATTCAGAGTTGTGTCTTGCTAGGCAAGCTGATAGTTAGAGGACTCCTTCCTAGTGGCGAGCCTTGGAAGGACTTCCTCTTGGCCCGGATTTTAGTTTGCACCCCGAGCCTAGGGGGTCCTTAGCCGCATACTACTAGATGGATCTTCATAGAGATGCGGGTCCATGAATTCAGCCGAGCTTTTGAGGACAGATTTGCAGCCAATTTACTTCGAGCTTGGGATCACCTTAGGCCGGCCCTTAGGTAGATTGCTGTGGTAGCCTCAGGAGCGGCTCTTGTAGCCATTGGTATGGAACCCCCTAATCAGTTTATGTAGTGGCCATATGTTGGGGGCTAGAACTCATGTATCATGGGGTGCGTTGAGCATGGGACTTGCGAGGTCCCTTGGAGATTGGCTTGCACACATGTAGTTACCCTTGGTGCTTTTGGAGAGAGGCATGACAGGGATCCAGGGTAGAGACATGCTCAGCATCGACATTGACTCTGCTATCCCTTAGGAGTGGTTGACCCCTATCCCAGACTTGACTCCTCCTCTATGGCTGGGTGTGTTTACCAGGCATGATATTCTTTTGGTAGTCCACGGAGCAGACAAGGGCAATGTTTTGCTTACTTTTTCTATTGGTTCACATGGTAGAGGAGAGAGATCTGAGCCCCCCTCGGAGGATTTTAGTGGTTGCACCTTAACAGAGGGTGAGGGTGATTGGATTTTAGGCACGGAAGTGGCACATAGATGACCCACATGCCAAGGTGGCCAGGGAGAGATTCTGGTGGCTATGGAAGATGGGAGAGACGATCCCTCATGCGCCTCCAATGGGACCTGGGATAGTGGACTTGGCATGACCCTGTTGATCGGGAGGAGACATTGGATGCCCCCCTTTTTTGCATATACAATGTGGCTAGGCCACAAGATTGAGATGCCAGAGATTGATGGCATCTCGGTAGCAACAGTTCATTTGCAGTCCCAGGGCCACTCTCAGCATTTTCTTTGAGATTTTTGGAAAAGGCTCTGGGATAGTTTTCAGCCTCGAAAGATCACTCTCTTTCTCTGGCTAGTTGCACACAGGAGTTTGGCGGTTGGCACGTGGTTGGGAATTGGAGGTCGACCAGCAGCTTGCATGAGGTGTGGCCACTCTCAGGAGTCTCGGCATCATTGTCTTTGGGACTGCTCGAAGGCTCAGCAAGTTTGGAAGCGGATTCTCCGCATCTTCACGATGGATAGGGCCTTGACCCGGATCATTTCTTGGGGCACTGTCGCTTGGGCCACGGAGGTTGAGATGGTTAGGGCTTATGAGGAGGATGGTGGGGGGCTTGCCCTTCAGGTTTCTCATCTCTGTATTTCAGCAATACCAAGCACAGGCCCATCTATGGATCATTGGAGATCGGGCTCATGTCAGAGAGATGGGAGATTTGCAGTATCATTGCAGCCTAGCACATATGGCGAGCTAGATGCAGCGAAGCCATAGAGGGTATCCACACTCTGCCTTCAGAGTCCATTAGGAGCATTTGGCTTGACATCATCCATACCCTCCGCGATCAGTGGGGGAAAAGTTGCAGGGAGGCTTTGACTGCATGCGGAAGCGGCGGAAAGCTTTCTTTTGGCTTTGGAGGCTTGGCCCTTAATTATCGATAGAGGAGGTGATCTCACTTGGCATTATAGACCACTTGTGTGGTTGTGCGCCCCCCCCCCCCCCCATGAGATAGCCTTCTCCTCATAGAGTGGCCAGCCGGAGGGGAAGTGAATCTTTCTCCACCCTTTGATTATGTGATCCCCGCCTTGTACATGAGGCGAGATTGTATCTAGTCCTTCGTGGTTGTATTTGGCCCATCGTGGCTGTTTTTCATTAACTAATAGAAGAATTTTTTTCTCGGGAAAAAAATGTAGGACGTGTAACACTTTCTCCTCCTAAGAAACACTGACATTTTAGAAAATAACATTAGGGAATCTCTTTTTTAAATTGCTTACCTTCTAGGTTGAGCTTTCCTTGGGCTTATTCTTTTGCTTTATGGGATATTCTAAGAACTCTATATGTTGAGTACACGTATGGTTCTTTCATCATTTTTTTTTTGGGGGTTCATGTAGAAGACTAGGTGGTTTTATAAGCTCAACAAGAGCTTCATTATCTACCAGATTATCCTTGTTGCCTAGTTTTCTTCTCAAGTGGATGTACTCTACATTGCTATGGAAGCTTTAAGTTGTAAGCAACCTTACCTATCTTGTAAATGGAGCATAATGCCTTGATATAAGTTAGAGCATTTTCTCGTCTTCCTAACTTCAAAAGTATCACACACGTTTAAAAAGTCTATCATCCTTAGCTTCCTTCTTTGATGCGAGTCTACATAATATTTGCTTTATTCAGAGCCTTCTTAATGTTGCCTTTAGTGTAGCAGACCTTGTTGCTTTACACACTAGGGTTTGACACTAGTTTGTCTCGTGGGTTCACTCTGGCAATATGCCTTCAGAAGTTGCTACTTGATTAGGAAGAAGTGCGGCTACACTGCTCCACTCCACCATGCACTCCCACAACTCTAACAAGACACTATGCTTATCACGTGCCCTAGACAGGGACATGAGAGATAGACGATGGACAAGATGAGAAGTGCGGCCACACTGCCCCACTACAATGTAGTCTGTGTCACAGGTTCACTCTATGGCAGTATGCCTTCAAAAGTTGCTAGTTGATTAGGGAGAAGAAGTGCGGCTACGCTGCCCCACTCCAGTACACACTCACACAACTATAACAAAACACTTAGCTTGTCACGTGCCTAAGACTAGACAGTGACATGAGAGAGACAATCGACGAGATGACTCCAGAGACACCACAAAACATGAAGAGCGAAACACTCACACTTGATTCATTAAAACGTCCCTCTCTAGCCATTGTTGAGTTGCATGTTTATACAAGTAGTCATCCCATGGTAGGTGCACCGTTTGGCAATAAGGCCTGATTATTGCGCATGCTGCTAATTGCCAATTTGGTGGTACCATCCACACAAGTTGTTGGAATGTGCCGTTGATCCCAATGAAGTAGGTAGCCGACGGAGAGGGCTGCAAGTGCGTGCAGGATGCTACTTGACTTGTTAGCTGAACACTTGTCAGTTGAACACTTGAACACCTCAGCTGAGCAACTGTCAGCTGAACACTTGCCAGTAGGCAGCTTGGCGGGTTATAGGCCGGAGAAGGAAGGATGGGCCACCTCAGGCCAAGCGATTGGAGGAGGAGGGAGAGGGCCACTAAGGGAATCCGTGAGGAGGAAGAGGGGAAAGGGTGGGAGCTGGAACGGGAGCGAAGCTTGGTGCGGAAGCCATGTGCATGTGGTTACTGGTGAAGAGAGAGGAGGTGGAGGGGTCGAAGAGAGAGAAGATGTTTGTGTTGAGGAGAGAGAAGATGGAGGTTGTTGAAGAGAGAGGGAACATGTGGCAGGTTTTAAGGAAGTCGATTGCGAGCAGAGGGAGGGAGTCGAACTACTACGTAGGTAGCAAGGTGAGTTGATGTGGAAGGGCAACATCCTTATGCGTGCTCTGCCAGGTCGGCTTCATTGCAGTCAGGGTCTCTCTCAAGAAGAATGCCATGTGCACCCGTCCTTCGTGTGCAGCGCCCATCAGTGCCTCTACGTCGCACGGGGCAACCAGCACATCCGGGTGGCCATGCATGGTTTCAATTGGGACATGCGCCAATGGTGAAGATGAGGGCGATGGTGAATACAGAAGGGTGCGGGGGGTGTTGGTGATGTTGATGGCGAGGATGATGGAAATATTGAAAGATGGAGAGACCGGGAGTGTTCATGTGTGAGGTGAGGGGAGAGAAAAATTGGTGTGTTGGCAAGGCGTTGGAGTAGGCACTTGGTGAGAAAGCAATTGCTTGTTGCGGAGGTTTACTGGCATGTCGAAGAGAGGGAGGATGGGGGGTTGAGGAGAGAGAAGGCGTCGAAGAGAAAGAGAGAAGAGAGGTCATATGGCGTATGTTGAGAGAGAAGAAGGGGATGTCAAAGAGGGAAGTGGCAGCACACAAGTCGAGAAAGAAGATGGAGGTGTCGAAGAGAGAGGGAGGGAAGAGGTGTCATATGGCATATGCCAAAGAGAAAGAAGATGCATGTGTCGAGGACAGGGAAGGAAAAACAATGGTTGAAGTGAGTTCTCTTTGGCCATATTTTTTTTTTGAAGGGAGACGCGGCGTTGATGGGGATGACAAAGGAGAGATGTGTGAAGAGAGAGTGGCCAATGTAAAAGAGATTCTGAAACGTGACATTGATGGGGATGACAAAAGAGAGATGTGTGAAGAGAGTGGCCAATGTAAAAGAGATTCTAACACGAGAGAGAGAGAGAGAGAGAGAGAGAGAGAGAGAGAGAGAGAGAGAGAGAGAGAGATTAAGTGTCTACTAAAGACTCAATGGGTCTATGAGACCAAAGTCATACAATAATGTCCATGGCATATCTCATCAGGGAACGGAAAAAAAGATAGAACAAATCAAAACTATCTCATTGGAGTGATGCAAAATTGTCCTTGGAAATCTCATCATGGAATACAAGGAACATGAAACATGAGAGGAGCATCAGCTCCCAATAAATGGTACCACTCTCCAAAATATCAAGCATGGGGTTAATGAGTGTGGCCAAGAGGTCTTCATCAACTACGTCACGTGGAAAGGTAGCTCGATGGTAGTGGAGCATGTCTTGGATCTGGAGCTGATGAGGGGTGCCGACGTCCGACGGGCCGGCGACATCGGTCACATTGGAATATGGAGGCCCGGTCCGAGGTAACTCCTCTTGGGCGAGGTGTGTTCGCAGTAGTCTGATGTGGGTCGATGGATCCCCTATATATGGGTCTCATACTCTTCTTGGGTCCTGAAGAAGCTGGTGATGGTTGGCTAGCGAAGGAGGGGTCGGGGTGGCTGGGGTCGAAGCTCTCTCAAGAAACTGTCCATGTGTCTGCGAAGCTTGGGCAGGAAGAGTCCTAGGTAGCAATGGTCAAATGATCCTAGAAATTGGGCAAATACCTCATGGAAGAGACATTGAAACCCCTTGTAGATCTCATAGTATATATTGGGCAGCGACATATGTAATGCTCCTTCGTCTCAACCTCTATGTGGCATAATTGAGAGATCCTCTCCTCGTTGGGTCTTTGTATGAGCTCCCCGTGTCATGACCCTGTGAAAATGGAACAGCACAAGTGTGGGCATGGTGATTGCAGAGCAAAATAAATATTAAATGATTCATATTTGGGGTGTCCGGACAAAGGAAATGATGTGTGGACATCCTCAGGTGTGAAGAGGGACCAAGAACATTAACATTTTTAATGTTCTAACCTTGGGGTGGCCCCTTGGCCTTAGTGGCCCCTAGGGAACTTTAATAAATATTAAAGTTGGGGCCCAAAGATAATTTTGGAGAGAGGCCACTCCACTTTTGGAGTTACACGCCTCTCTCATCTCTCTCTCTCTCTCTAGCTTTTTGGGATTACGTGCAAGTTTCAAGCGTGGAGAAGAGGAGAAGCAAAGTAGACTGCATACATGGGCTGCTGGTGCTTGGCTGCATACAGAATTGCTCTATCAAACAGGCCGCACAGTTCTGGCCGTACAGACCCAAGGGCTGCAGGCCGTACAGAGCTGGTGACGGCTGTGGATGCAGGCGGCGCTGACGACCAGAGTGCAGGCAGCTGACAGTAGCAGTTTTAGGGGGCGCAGGCAGGTACAGTTGTAGGTACAGTCCACGTGGCAGCTGTACGACTGCAGGTACAGGTGTACGGACAGGTTCAGTGGCACTGATTCAAACTGCGTTGACAGAAACAGACAGTATGCGGCTGTTGTTTGGTACTGACCAGTACGGTACAGGCGGTTGCAGAGGCTGTACGGACAGGTACAGTAGTGATTTACTGACCTGTACGGAAAGGTACAGCCAGTTTCAGCTCTGTTCAGTCCTGAACAGTAGTGGACGGTGCATCTCCAGTTGTAGGCAAAGCTTTCTCAGAGCTTAGTTGGTGTATCAGTCAAGTGATTGCAAGGAGGAAAGTACAGGTTGGTACGATTGGCCTCACGAGTGCAGAATCACGTGCTGATTTGGTAAGCTCTGAACTCGTCCATCTATCTTTCTTTCCATTGGCTTATGTCTGTTGCAGAGTTGTCCTATCTGGCCCCTGGTGAGAGGAGGGGTATGGCAGATTGAAAGGGTGGAAACAGAGATTGGACAGTGGATGTATGTTTGTGCTGAATTGTGGAACCATGTACTTGGGATATGCCAGATGTGTGCTCAAGGCTGCCCTGTTGAACGGTCTTGGCTGATCAGAGGGAAACACAGAGTGTTGCTTTTGTGGGACACAGATCTTTGTGTGAATCCTGTGTGCTAAGAGGTCTTGTGGGTTGCCAGATTGGACATACAGGTGTATTCTCCTGGCTGGTTTTGTTGTACTCAGCTTTACGTCTTTTTGAATTTGAATAAAGAAATACCGAAAGGGGCGCCAAGCTTTGGGGCCAACAGGTGTCGGTTTCATTTCAGATTTGGGGCACTCTAGCTCCAATTAAATTTGTTTTTATATTTGGACTACAAGTGGAAGGGTGACTGCTAGTCTACCGCACTTTGGTTTCTACCAGAGGCCGGTTTCAAGGTTCCGTTGTTGCCGGGACCCATCATCAACTTTCTTAAGGGGGTGAGCTCGTGGTTGACTCGAGGAAAGTCATCGCTGAAAAATTCAGCAAGATGTCTGATACAGAAGACGAATATTTCTATAATGAAGAGGAAGAGCAAGAGACCTCTCCTAAGAGAAATGAATTTGAGGATATTCTTGCAGGAGAACAGGCTGCAGATGATGAGCATTATGAGGATGTAACACAGCCAGAAGATGTGCCTAGTAAAGAGGAAGATGATGCTCAGTTTAAAAATTGTTTGGTTGGTGTTATGGATGTGTTTATGCAGCTCACACAAAGTGAGAAGTTTGCTGAATTTATGAGATCCCGAACAGAGCCTGAAAAGAAGAAGAAGAAGGTGCGCTCTAAGAACCTTCCTCAGGGTCATAGTGGTGCCTTCCCACAGGATCCATCTTTTGGACAGTTTTCGAACATGCTTTTGGCGCTAACTCGCAGAGTTCTTTCTTCGGACAGCCATCTATTCCTCAGCAGACCATGCATCCAGGTTATTTTGGTGGTGGCTCTGTGTTCCAATATGTGACTGGGGGTTATCCACAAGGAGGCATGGGTATGCCAGGGATTTTTGGAGCTAATTTTCAGCCTGGTATGCAGGGGAATATGGTTCCCCAACAAGATCAGGAACTAACCCTGCAGAAGGTTTTGGTTTCTTTGACTTGGGCTCTCCTTTATTGTCAGAGTCCTTTTGGGACTTTCTCTTGGGACAATTAAAAGACATATGTCCCTCTTCTGTACAGTAAAAACATTTCCGAGCATCCCTCAAAGCATGTCTCTTCTCAGAAGTTCTCTTGGGCATTGGCAACTTCTTATACCGCGTCTCTGTAGACCCTTTTGCATCACGCGAAGCATGCCCAGACTTTTCAGATTTCTTGCTTGAGTTCTTACTTCCTTTAAATCCAGATGAGACTCCAGTGAGTAACGCATTAGCTGTCATAGCATTCTCTATCATCTGTGACATGTTTGTTACTTGAGTCTTGATGCAATAGTCACGCACTTCCTTGGACAGCCCACAACAATATTTCTCTACCTGCTCAGACAAAGGCACTGCACGGTAAGAAGTAACTGGGAGTAAAGCTTCCCAAAACTTCTTGTTATAATCTTCAAGATTGTCACACTTTGATGCATCCAACTTGTGCCATGCTGTCATTACATCCACCTCAAAAGTAGATGTGAGCCATACGGAAGAGAACACCTGTTTAAATTGTACCCAAGTAGTTGGTGCTATGCCCTGCAGAAGAAGAGTAGACCACCACTGTAATGCATTGCCTTTGAGAAAAGTCGCAGCTTTTCTCACTTTAGAGGACTCCGTGTAATTACCACCAGAAAAAGCAGCATCAAATTGCTGTAAGAAGGTAAGTGCCTTTAACTTATCTTTGGTCCCACTGAATGTATCAAATTTCACAGCAGCTCCCCGTTCCTTATAATCCTTCGCCTTACCCATATGCGTTAGATTATCAAAAGGGAAGTGGCTTCACAAGTTTGCTACCCCCAGCATTCATGTCCATCATAGGGTCAACATTACCAATTCCCACACCTGGCATGCCATACATTCCAGCCATGTTTCCAAACATACCATTATGCATACCGGGCTGCATGCCCCCATACATATTTGCTTGCATTCCAAGTTGCATGTCCCCAAACATATTTCCTTACATTCCGGACTGCATACCACCATAAGCCAGGTGGTGAAGAGTCTGAGTTGTGCAGGGCATGGGGAAAAGTGAGAGATCAAAATGCCTTGATATTCTTTGACACAGGTGCTAGAGCCAACTTTATTTCACCGGATTTGGCAGGCCGATTGGGGATTCGTGCAGAGGAGATGGGGCCATTATATGAGGCTAACATGGCTTGTCCAGGGTATGTAGAACCCGTCACTCCTATTATTGGGAAGCTCAGGCTTCATTTGTAGGGTTATGTGGACAACGAAGAGTTTTTCATCATGCCACTTGATGGATGTGATGTTTTGTTGGGAATGCCATGGTGCCACAGAGTACATGCGGTGGTGGACACATACAATAGGAAGATCACTTTGACTCATAGAGGGAAAGAACATGTTTTGGATGTAAAACTTAAAGGGGAATCTGTTCCTATTGTATCAGCTTCGGCAATTTCATCAGTAATGAAAAAGCATCTTTTCGCGTACTTGATTTATGTAAAGGATGCAAAAGATGATGAGTCTAAGTCTAATTTGTCTATGTTAGATAAGGACAGGACTGATTTCTTATGTGGCTTCCAAGATTGTTTTTCCGAGTCATTGCCAGGGGAACTTCCTCCGGAGAGGCCAGAAGATCATGCCATTGATCTAATTCCTGGTAGTACTCCACCAAATAGACCGCCGTACCGTGTTAGTGCAGCCCAACAAGAAGAAATTATGAGTCAGGTACAGGAGCTTTTGAATAAAGGGTTGATACAGCGTAGCTCATTACCCTTTTGCTCACCTGTACTCTTAGTGCAAAAGAAGGATGGTTCTTGGCGCATGTGTATTGATTACAGGGCGCTGAACAAGAATACCATCAAGAATCGATTCCCCATTCCGAGGATCGATGACATTTTGGACCGCTTACAGGGCTCCACAGTCTTTAGTCGGATTGACTTGAAAAGCGGGTATCATCAGATACGTATTAGACTCGAGGATGTACATAAGAGAGCATTTCGAACCACGTTTGGGTTGTATGAGTTCTTAGTTATGCCCTTTGGCTTGACAAATGCACCTGCCACATTTAACAGAATGATGGACAGGATTTTCCGGCCTCATAGAGCGTTTGTGGGCACATTCTTTGATGATATGATTGTGCATTCACAAACTGAGGAAGAGCATAGAAGGCATTTGGCCATTGTGTTTGCAGAACTCCGGAACCATAGGCTGGTTATTAATGGCAAGAAGAGTGAGTTTTTCTTGCAAGAGATACACTTCTTGGGGCATATTGTGTCTAAGCATGGAGTTCGTATGGATCCAGCGAAGGTAGAAGCAATTCTTAATTGGCCAGATTTGAGGACCGTGCATGATGTACGCAGCTTTTTGGGATTGTCTTCCTATTACAGGCAGTACATACGATATTTTGCTGAAATTGCTTCGTCCCTTCATGCCTTAACAAAGAAGGCAACTCCGTTCAGATGGGCTGATTGGGAAATTACAGCCTTCAAAAAGCTTAAAGAAAAGCTTACTTCGGATCCAGTATTGGTATTACCGAACCTCCGAAAGGCTTTTGTTGTCCAGTGTGATGCATGTGGAAGTAGCATTGGGGCAGTTCTCATGCAGAAAGGACATGTAATAGCCTATGAGAGTAGAATATTGCAAGATGCTGAGAAGCATTTACAGGTTTATGAGAAAGAGATGTTGGCTGTAATTCATGCTCTTTCTACATGGAAACACTATTTGCTTGGGGCTGATTTCACTGTGGAGACAGATCATCAGACCTTGCGTTATTTCCTCACGCAAACTAAGCTTTCAGAGAAGCATATGCGATGGGCAAACTTTTTGTCTATGTTTCACTTCCAGATTGTGCATGTGAAAGGCAAAAAGAATGTTGTGGCAGATGCTTTGTCACGCAAGCCACAGGTCTCAGCAATTTCACTTGCTTATCATGATAAGCTTGATGAAATGAAAGAGCAGTATGCCCATGATGAGGACTTTGAAAGGTTGTATGATCAGATATCTGAGGGTCAGCGGCATGAGCATTATACTCTCAAAGATGGGTTTTTGTTGATGCATGGTAGACTGTGTCTTACCAGGCAATTGAGACTCAAGGTTATGATTGAAAGTCATGCTCCATCGTATGCAGGTCATAGAGGTATTGACGCCACGGTAAAAGCAGTGGAGACTTTCTTTTATTGGCCAATCTTGAGAAGAGATGTTGATGCCTTTGTTAGGCAATGCATCGTATGTTAGAAGGTAAAGTTTGACCGTCAAAAGACACCAGGGTTACTACAACCTCTACCTATTCCAGATAGACATTGGGAGAGCATTGCCATGGATTTTATATTTGATCTTCCACGGACACAAACGGGCAATGATGGCATTTGGACTATCATATGCAGGTTCAGTAAGCAGGCTCATTTCATTCCCGTGCGTAAGACGATCAAAGTTGATCATATGGTGAAGTTGTTCATGGCGAACATCTTCAAGTATCATGGCTTGCCTACGTCTATCATTAGTGACCGTGATCCACGGATGACGAGTTTATTCTGGAGAGGGTTGTTTGATAACATGGGTACAACTCTCAAGTTTTCATCATCATTTCATCCGCAAACAGATGGTCAATCGGAAGAGGCTAACTCTACAGTGTTAGATCTTCTTAAGTGTTATGTGTCAGAGCACAAGCAACAATGGGAAAAGTATCTTCCTTTGGTGGAGTTTGCATATAACAACACTGTCCATACCTCGACGGGCAAGGCGCCTTTTGAGATTGTGGAAGGAGGGAAGAAGGTACCACCCATTTTGCATACAAAGGATAAGATCTTTGAGGCTGATCAGTATGTGGAAAACATGGATGAAGCTTATCGGAGAGTTAAGTTGGCACTCCAGAAAACTCAGCAGAAACAAAAGAAAGCGGCAGACCGCCACAGACATGCATTAGAGTTTGCATTGGGTGATTGGGTTCTTTTGCGCTTTGAAAAGGCTAGACTCAAGAAGATGAAGGGTAAAGAGCGCTTATTCCCTAAGTTGAGCATGCGTTATTATGGGCCTTTTCAGGTATTGGAAAAGATTGGTGAGGTGGCCTATCGCTTGAAGCTACTAGAGCACTGGAGGATTCACAATGCATTTCACGTGAGTCTCCTTAGACCTTTTCGTGGGGATGTGCCTGAGGATGTATCAGATGAGGCTCAGCCGGAAGTTGAGGAACTTGATGAGGTTCTTATTCTAGAGCAGATACTGGCACATAAGGAAAGAAAGGTACGAGGTAAAGTTTCCCGTCGCTATCTTGTGAAGTTCAAGAACTATTCACCGATGGATGCGAAGTGGATGGAGGAAGGTGACTTAACAGATTCACCTCAGGTTTTGCAGCTTTATCTCGATGCCTTTGAGTTAGAGCCGACTCTTGTTACGGCTCATTCAGGTTGAGCAGAGCATGGGTTTGGAGCATTGCTTGATGCTCAAGAGGGGGGTAGCACCTCCACTCCCTTGATACAGACAGGCTCAGATGACATCTAGAGGTCGCTTGGTGCAGTTTTTCTCTCACCCGAAGGTACTGATGACTGACAGTACATCTGTTTATGGGACTTCTATGATATATGTGTACTAGTCACATTGGATATTGTGGTTGTGTATGGTTCACAGTGGTATACAACTTGGACTACTATTACGCCATTGGTTTGCAGTGAATGTTGATACATGTGCATGCCTTAGAGAGATTGGGACGCTGATCTTGCCATATTGTATATTTCACTTTGGATATTTTGTTGTACCACCAGAATGCAATGGAGGACGCTTGCCATTTTTCAAGAGGGGGGTATGTCATGACCCTGTGAAAATGGAACGGCACAAGCGTGGGCATGGTGGTTGCAGAGTAAAATAAATATTAAATGATTCATATTTGGGGTGCCCGGACAAAGGAAATGATGTGTGGACATCCTCAGGTGTGAAGGGGGACCAAGAACATTAACATTTTTAATGTTCTAACCTTGGGGTGGCCCCTTGGCCTTAGTGGCCCCTAGGGAACTTTAATAAATATTAAAGTTGGGGCCCAAGGATAATTTTGGAGAGAGGCCACTCCACTTTTGGAGTTACACGCGTCTCTCATCTCTCTCTCTCTCGCTTTTTGGGATTACATGCAAGTTTCGAGCGTGGAGAAGAGGAGAAGCAAAGTCGACTGCATACATGGGTTGTTGGTGCTTGGCTGCATACAGAACTGCTCTATCAAACAGGCTGTACAGTTCTGGCCGTACAGACCCAAGGGCTGTAGGCCGTACAGAGCTGGTGACGGCTGTGGATGCAGGCGGCGCTGACGACTTGAGTGCAGGCGGTTGACAGTAGCAGTTTCAGGCGGCGCAGGCAGGTACAGCTGTGGGTACAGTCCACGTGGCAGTTGTACGACTGCAGGTACAGGTGTACGGACAGGTTCAGTGGCACTGATTCAAACTGCGTTGACAGAAACAGACAGCAGGCGGTTGCTGTTTGGTACTGACCAGTACGGTACAGGCGGTTGCAGAGGCTGTACGGACATGTACAGTAGTGATTTACTGACCTGTACGGACAAGCACAACCAGTTTCAGCTACTGTTCAGTCCTGAACAGTAGTGGGCGGTGTATCTCCAGTTGTAGGCAAAGCTTTCTCAGAGCTTAGTTGGTGTATCAGTCAAGTGATTGCAAGGAGGAAAGTACAGGTTGGTACGATTGGCCTCACGAGTGCAGAATCACGTGCTGATTTGGTAAGCTCTGAACTCGTCCATCTATCTTTCTTTCCATTGGCTTATGTCTGTTGCAGAGTTGTGCTATCTGGCCCCTTGTGAGAGGAGGGGTATGGCAGATTGAAAGGGTGAAAACAGAGATTGGACAGTGGATGTATGTTTGTGCTGAATTGTGGAACCATGTACTTGGGATATGCCAGATGTGTGCTCAAGGTTGCCCTGTTGAATGGTCTTGGCTGATCAGAGGGAAACACAGAGTGTTGCTTTCGTGGGACACAGATCTTTGTGTGAATCCTGTGTGCTAAGAGGTCTTGTGGGCTGCCAGATTGGACATACAGGTGTATTCTCCTGGCTGGTTTTGTTGTACTCAGCTTTACGTCTTTTTGAATTTGAATAAAGAAATACCGAAAGGGGTGCCAAGCTTTGGGGCCAACATGTGTCGGTTTCATTTTAGATTTGGGGCACTCTAGCTCCAATTAAATTTGTTTTTATATTTGGACTACAAGTGGAAGGGTGACTGCTAGTCTACCGCACTTTGGTTTCTACCAGAGGCCGGTTTCACCCCGACTCTGAAGACGCGATCAGCTCTCCCTATCTCCACTTTGAGGCGGTGGGATGAAACCCGAATCTGGCTAATTGCAATCCACATGGCATGGGACATGTGAACACTCAGGTAGCTTGGTTGTTGGATGAACACATCCTCAGTGAGCTTGAGGAAGTGATTTTTGTAGAAGTGCATCTTCGGTGCGAGCTCCGAAGGTGTGATCCTTGTGCGGTGGGTGTAGAGGTGGAGAAGATCTAATCGGATAACCCGGTTGGTGTCCTCATGAGAGAGCTGGAGAAAAGGGGAGTCCAAAGTATAGTGAAGAGATGGGAGGCGGTCCATGCAGAGCCCATATCTTGAGGACCAAGTGGAAACTCGAGCATACCATACTCCAAGGTGGCCCTTGATTGCCAACTGTCTGGAGGACTCCTAAGCAAGCCTTCTTCGGTGATCAGAACCATGATCTCTAGACCTTATCATTAAGCCATGATTAAGCCCCAATACTAATAATCTTCTCTCCTCTTTGCATAAAACAAGCTTACATAGATCTGCTCATTGCTCATTCTTTATGTCGTCTCCTTGCAAACCAAGCACATAGACTTGTAACCAACTCACTACACTTCATCCTCATCAAGGAAGGACTTGTCCAATTTGAGCAAAACTGTCATAAAAAATGCAGGTTAGTTAGAGCGTAAAACCTAGATTTCGGCGTCGTTTGAAAGAGTTTCTCTAATTCCTCTTGACCATCAACAATTGGGTCTACAAGCTACTCATTTGATGACTGGATGGGGAGATCAATGCTTTCTTCATTATTCAGCTTATTGTCATTAACAAATAATTAGTAGGGGCCTGCTGTACGCTCCTCTTTATTGTCCCGGCCTGCTCACTCTACCATCGTTGTCTGCCAACAAGGGAAAATTTCAAGGGCAAAGGAGCCTACTCCCATAATTCCCTCACACTAAGGAACATTGTTAGAAAACACATAGTCAATGGGAAAGAAGCGGAGAGAGAGAAACACTTGATAACATGAACACACACACTTTTTGAAACGGGCCTTTGGAAACTTGACGGGCGGTAAGCACAACTTAATCACACTTAAAACTCTTTATGAACTGGAATCATAAACTTGGAGAAAGAAGAAGAAAAAGAGGTGGAGCTAGAACGCTCCTACACAAGAGACCAATAGGCCCAAAAGCGTGGCGTCCCCACAGGTATTTATTTATCACTTGAAGTCGGCGTAGCCCTTGTACAACTTCTGAGAAGAAATCTCCTTGCTCACGTAGAGGAGTCTTCTTGAAACTTTCACCCAGATTTTTTGTGTGTCATACAAGAGCCTTGGCCCCTTTTTGTACAAGTTTGGGGTGAAAAGCATAGCTTTTCCCCCCTTTAAAAAAAACTTCTACGAGTGCTTTTCCCTTTTTCTTTAAAAAAAATAAAAATAAAATTAAAAAAGAATATTACACGATGATGTGTTTTTGGATCGCAGCTTTCTCTTCGCGTCTCGCTGCTTGTCTACTTGCGTTTTTGCTGCCCGACGTTCTTTTCGTTTTTTGGGGTTTGCGGCTGAAACGTGCTCCAGTTAGACTGCTCGCCACTGCAGTCCAGCCGCCTCTGCCACATCGGTCCTTCTGCCACATCAGCCACCTCTGTAGTCAGCCCCTCTGCAACGTGGCAGCGCCACGTCACCTGGACGGGCTGTGCTGGCTGTTGATTGGCAGGGCTTGCAGGACTGTTACCTGGTTGCAGTTAGGTGCCACGTGGCAGCGCCACGTCACCTAGACGGCTGTCCTTTTGCTGCGCTGCAGGGTTTGCTACTCGACTGTCCCCCTTGGCCACCTCTATGCTGCCCCACAGGCTGCCTTGGGTGCCCAACAAGAGAAGGAGAGTTCTCAGCTGCTGTACCTGCAACCAGGAAGAGAAATACCCAAAAACACATACATGCACATGTACATACATATGAGCATGCACACACATGTACTCAGACACACTAAACATGTATCTGCACCCACACACGTGTACAAACTTACACATGCACATACAGAGGAAAACATGATCAGTGAATGTTAAACATGCTTAAAACATAATCATAGTGCTTAAGAAAAGAGGTAAAATACTCAGTCTTGTAACATAGCCTCCTCTTAAAACAAAGCAATCGTCCTCGATTGTTCAGTCAAAGGATTTGCCAAACTGAAACAGAACCTAAGAGACCAATGAGAAAACTATATCTTGCCTACTGAAACAGAACATCTGAATAACATAAATCAAAAGCATCCACAGTCATGTCCCCTTGGATGCTTTACCTGCTCCGCTCATGGCCATCCCATAGGACACACAATTAGCAGTACATCATGAACATGAGTAAACACTGATGCATCAAGGCAAGTATCTATATACATGCATATCAAATGAAAGTCTAGAATAGGCGTCCCCATTCTCTCAAAAGATCCGAATATCCATGAATCAAACCATGTGACTAGTACACATATATCAGAGAAGTCCCATAGGCAGATATACTGTCAGTTCAGTGTCTCGGGTGTGCTGGTAAGAACACCAAGCGACTCCTAGATCTCATCCAAGTGAACTCTGTGACAAGGGAGCGGAGTCAATCCCCTCTTGAGTTTTAGGTAGTACTCCAGAATCCACAACTGAACCTGTTGAAGCACTTTCTAAGGTAGGCTCCAAACCAAAATCCTCGAGGTAAAGTTTTAGTATCCTCGGTGAATATGCCAAGTCACCCTTCTCCATCCACTTCGAATCCATAGGTGAATAGTTCACAAACTTCATCGGATATCCACGTGAAACTTTTTCTCTTACTTTTCTTTCTTTATGTGCCAAAATCTGTTCCGGTTGAAGAATCTCATCTAGTTCTTCGACTTCTGGTTGTGTCTCATCAACCTGATCTGTAGGCACCTCACCTCTGAAAGGTTTAAGAAGACTCACATGGAATGCATTATGAATCCTCCAATGATCCGGTAACTGAAGACGATAAGAAACATCACTCATCTTCTCAATCACCTGAAAAGGCCCGTAGTACCGCATACTCAGTTTAGGATATAAGTGCTGTTTATCCTTCATTTTCCTGAGTCTAGCCTTCTCAAATCTTAAAAGCACCCAATCATCCAAATCAAAAACCAATGATCGACGGTGAAGGTTTGCTGCTTTCCTTTGTTTTTCTTGAGTCCTTTGAAGAGCCAACTTGACCTTCTTGTAAGCCTCATCCATATTCTCCACAAAATGATCTGCCTCGAAGATCTTAGAATCAGAGATACTTTCTTCTCGCCTTCCACAATCTCGAAAGGTGCCTTACTTGTCGAAGTGTGAATGGTGTTGTTGTAAGCAAACTCTACCAAAGGAAGATACTTTTCCCACTGCTCCTTATGATCCGAAACATAACACTTTAGAAGATCCAATACAACTGAGTTGGCTATTTCCGATTGCCCATCTGATTGTGGATGAAAAGACGATGAGAACTTCAACGAAGTCTTCATGTTCTCGAACAATGCTCTCCAAAATAAACTCGTCATTCGAGGATCTTGGTCACTAACAATAGATGTGGGCATCCCATGGTACTTTTCCTGACTGGAATGAAATGGGCCTGCTTGCTGAAACGATCCACGATAGTCCAAATGCCATCATTCCCACTCTTTGTCCTAGGTAGATCAAAGATAAAATCCATAGCAATACTCTCCCACGGTCTATCTGGAATAGGCAAAGGATGAAGTAACTCAGGTGTCTTTTGACGGTCATACTTCACCTTCTGACAAATGATGCAATCATGAACAAAAGCATCAGCATCCGTGCACATACTAGGCCAATAAAAGAATGCCTCCAAAGCTTTCGTTGTAGCTGCAATACCACGATGGCTTGCATAAGGCGGAGCATGGCATTCTGTCAAAACCTTCTGCCTCAATTGAGATGCGACACAATTTGTCATGCATCATAAAAAATCCTTCTTTGAGAGAATAATGATCAACTCGCTCTCCTTCCGTCAAACGATCAAAATTCCGCTCAAAATTTGCGTCATGAGCATACTATTCTTGCATATCATCAAGTTCATGATGAAAGATAATAGAGACGGTGGCCACATGTGGTTTCCTAGACAAGGCATCCACAACTACATTTTTTTTGCCATCCACATGAACAATCTGAAAGTGAAACATGGACAGAAAGTTAGCCCATCTCATATGCTTCTTTGAGAGCTTCGTTTGAGTAAGGAAGTATCGTAAAGTCTGATGATCACTCTGAACAATGAAATTAGTCCCAAGAAGGTAATGCTTCCAAGTAGAAAGAGCATGAATAACGGTAAGAAGCTCCTTCTCATACACTTGTAGATTCCTTTCTGTTGGTGACACAAAGTTCTACTCTCGTAAACAATAACATGTCCATCTTGCATAAGAACAGCTCCAATGCTATTCCCACATGCATCACACTGTACCACAAAAGGTTTATGTAGATCTGGTAGAACCAAAACTGGACTAGTGGTAAGCTTTTCCTTAAGTTTGTTGAAGGCTTCCACTTCTCTGTCCATCGAAATTTTACATCCTTTTTGGTCAGGTGATGTAAAGATGAAGCAATTTCTGCAAAGAATCGGATAAACCTCTTGTAATATGAACAAAGTCCTAAGAAACTTCGCACATCATGTATAGACTGCAAATCCGGCCAATTCTTTATCGCTTCAATTTTTGCTGGATCCATTCTGATGCCATCCTTAGACACACTGTGCCCAAGAAAGTGAATCTCCTCCATGAAAAATTCACTTTTCTTTCCATTAAGAACCAACCTATGCTTTCTGAGTTCCTCAAACACTTTGGTCAAATGCTCCCGATGCTCCTTCTCTGAATGAGAAAACACAATCATATCATCAAAGAAGGTGCCCACAAAAGCACGGTGTGGTCGGAAAATTCGATCCATCATTCTGTTGAAAGTCGTTGGAGCATTCGTAAGACCAAAAGGCATGACCAAAAACTCATAAAGTCCAAAAGTTGTCCTGAAGGTTGTCTTGTGCACATCTTCTGGTCTAATGCAAATTTGATGGTATCCACTCTTCACATCAATGCGACTGAAGTAAGCTGCTCCCTGTAACCGGTCCAAGCTATCATCGATTCGTGGTATAGGGAATCTGTTCTTGATGGTAATCTTATTCAGTGCCCTGTAATCAATGCACATCCGCCAAAAACCATCCTTCTTTTGTACCAAAAGCACTGGTGAACAATAAGGTAAAGAGCTTGGCTGAATCAACCCTTTGTCCAGCAGATCACGCACTTGGCTCATTATCTCTTCTTGTTGGGATCTGGTTTGAGAAAAGAATTGCCCACAGCGTTAGACCCCATGCCCATCATACCACCTTCCATACCAGGCATACCAAAAGCACTTCTGCCACCACCACCATAAGTACCATACCTCCATACATACCTAGTTGCATACCATAGCTTCCAGTCATGCCCATGTTGGGTACACTCGTCATGGAATGAAAGACAGAGCCTCTGCCAAAGTAACTAGGATGAGAAGTATTAGCAGGGTTTCCATAGGTAGGTGGGGGAAAAGAAGAAGAAGAATCAGGGTATGGCTGAAAATTTGGGTAGATGGGAGCCGAATGTTGAGGCTTAACTTTCTTCTCAGACCCTTGCTTCCGTGGTTTAGAATCAGCTTTGAAGTTTTGTGGAAAACGTGAGTCTTTCGCGAGTTCCATTAATCCCTCCATCAAGCTCTGCATCTTTGCTTCATAGGTGGCATCATCAACTTCAAATTCTGGCATATCGGGAGGTATTTCTTGCTCGCTTTCCTGGTCTTCTTCAAAGTAGTCATCCTCTTCTGAAGATAAATCCTTCATCTCCGCACTAGTTCTAGCCATAGTATTAAGTGTGTCGACCACAGGCTCGCCCTCTTGAAAAAGTTGACGATGTATCTCGGCAATGGAATCTTGAAACCGGCCTTCGGAAACTTGACAGGCGGTAAGCACAACTTAATCACACTTAAAACTCTTTATGAACTGGAATAATAAACTTGGAGAAAGAAGAAGAAAAAGAGGTGGAGCTAGAGCACTCCTACACAAGAGACCAATAGGCCCCAAAGCGTGGCGCCCCTGCAGGTATTTATTTATCACTTGAAGTCGGCGTAGCCTTTGTACAACTTCCGAGAAGAAATCTCCTTGCTTCACATAGAGGAGTCTTCTTGAAACTTTCACCCAGATTTTTTGTGTGTCATACAAGAGCCTTGGCCCCCTTTTTATACAAGTTTGGGTGAAAAACATAGCTTTTCCCCCCTTTAAAAAAAACTTCTACGAGTGCTTTTCCCTTTTTCTTTTTTTTATTGAAAAAGAATATTACACGATGATGCGTTTTTGGATTGCATCTCTCTCTTCCCGTTTGGTTGCTCATCGACTTGCGTTTTTGCTGCCCGACATTCTCTCTTCTACGTTTTTGGTGGTTCGCGGCTGAAACGTGCACCAGTTAGACTGGTCGCCACTGCAGTCCAGCCGCCTCTGCCACATCAGCCCTTATGCCACGACAGCCGCCTCTGCAGTCAGCCCCTCTGACACGTGGCAGCACCATGTCACTTGGACGGGCTGCGCTGGCTGTTGACGGCAGGGCTGCTACCTGGCTACGCTTGCAGGACTGTTACCTGGCTGCAGTCAGGTGCCATGTGGCAGCGCCATGTCACCTAGACGGCTGCCCTTTTGCTGCGCTGCAGGGTTTGCTACCTGACTGTCCCCCTTGGCCACCTTAATGCTGCCCCACAGGCTGCCTTGAGTGCCCAACAAGAGAAGGAGAGTTCTCAGCTGCTGTACCTGCAACACAGTAAGAGAAATACCCAAAAACACATACATGCACATGTACATACATATGAGCATGCACACACATGTACTCACACACACTAAACATGTATTTGCACCCACACACATGTGCAAACTTACACATGCACATACAGAGGAAAACATGATCAGTGAATGTTAATCAGTGAATGTTAAACATGCTTAAAACATAATCACAGTGCTTAAGAAAAGAGGTAAAAGACTCAGTCCTGTAACACTTTTGCACAAGCAAGAGGGATAGAGTACAAGGGAACTTGCTTCAGCTTGATTGCACTAATGAGTAATGTTACATGAGGGTCCTTTATATAGGCATTGGACCTAGCCTCAAAGTGCATGCACTATAGTGTATTCAGACTAACCTTACACTTAATTGACTATTCACTTGCCCATAAATATGACACTATATTTATGCACTCCGATGTCCCCTCAAGGAGGCTCACAAGTGGAGATGCACCGTAAACCCTACATCCAACAGTACCTCTCAGCTCTGGAGTTCATGCCTCATGCACTACATCTCCTAGATGAGCTATCCACATCTAACCCACTGCCTTAGATCTTGATGAACAGCTTTAGTCCTCCAAAGAAGATAATGATCGGTCCTTTGGGAGCACATGACCAATCTAGGTGTTGCCATCCTAGATCTCCTTAGCACCAATGTGCACTCTAATGTTGTTGATGAAGACCCCATCCTGATAACATGGGAGAATCAATCTCCCTCTTCCTTCCACATCTCCCTTTGGATCCAAAAAGATGTAAACAGCCAGCTCAAGACTAGAAGGACTAGTCAGCATCGACAGATGCCATTGCATCCGCCAAAGTCAACATAGTAGCTGCCGCCACACTAGCAACTACCTCTAAAGCCTTGGTGTCATTGTTTGATGAAGAATTAGATGCTGCCTTCTTTGTTTTGCCGTGGGCCTTGTCCTTTTTCTTCACCTCACTGACCTTCATGGTGTGGCCCTTCTTATCACAATACCAACACGTCACCTTTGATTTTGACTTACCCTTCTCTTCTTTCTTTGCCTGGCTGCTCAAACCTTTTGTTGGGTCGCCCACTACTACTTAATTCACCGTCCCGGTGAATGCCATAGAAAAAACAGAGGTGGTTATCTCGCAAGCTACCCTTCGGGAAAAACCTCCGGTAAGCAGGCTCCCAGCATACCTCATACAATGATCCTTCTAGGCAAACCTTCTAGAGAGACAAAATAAATAAAATTGAATCAACTAGGATCCTGGGCAACTTCATCCATGAAGCTGTAGAAAAAAATGATTGAACAGGGAGCTCCTGGGCACTTCATCCAACAAGCTATTTCTGAGAGCTCCTAGGCACTTCATCCAGCAAGCTATCACTAACTGTATTACCACTGTCATCCCCTGGGCAAAGCATCTGGCCAAAGGTTCTTCAAGTAACAGTGCTGGGACCTCAAAATCAAGAGGCTTATCCCTACGCCCAAGTGTCCAAGAAGTGACCAAACTACGATAAGGAGGCAACTTGCTCAAGAGCGTATGGGCCAACTGTGTGTTGTTAGCTTCGGAGTCAATGGCCACCAACTTGTCCCATGGGTCCTTCACCTAAGTAATGTAAGAAATGACAGTCACCTTCATTAAGAGAAATCATATAGCTGACTTTCCAAATTGATCACCCTCGTGAGGCTCTTCGTCTCAAACTGTCCTTGCAAAATCCTCCATGCCTCGGCAGATGTCATGTGCATGCACATGGACATGCCAAATCCAAGGCTAATCCCTGATGGGCAGCAGATAAACACATGCTTAGGTGCCCACCTACTGCCTTCTCGTTGAAAAGAGGGGGGTCAACCTCAATTACCTGGGCTACTGCCCCCCATGTGATAGCACGTGTCCCGAAACGCACTGTCGTTATAGGGGACGGATCCTCTATCAAACCTGTTGCACTTGGACAATCCCAAAGGCAGTGCCACTGCGACTCCATGGGGTGGCTACATTGCACGCACTGTGCTGGCCGTTCTCCAATGCCCAACTGTCATGTCCAGAACACGTGCACACTAGTGCAGGGTCAATTTGGAGGCCCAACATGGGGCGCCTAGCGAGGAGATATTGTCATGGCCCTGTGAAAATGGAACAGTACAAGTGTGGGCATGGTGGTTGCAGAGTCAGAATATTTTATGATTCACATGGGGGGGTGCCCGGACAGAGTTTAAGATGTGTGGACATCCCTAGGTGTGAAGGGGGGAACTAGAAACATTAAACTTTAATGTTTATTAAAGTTTGCCCCTAGGCCTTAGTGGCCCTAGGAAACTTATTAAAGTTTGGGGCCCTAGGGATTATTTTGGGGAGGAGTGTCTCTCTCCTCTCTCTCTCTCTCTCTCTCTCTTCCCTTTTTGGGAGTCGTGGAGCAAAAGTGGAGGAGCCTTCATGCGCATGTGCACAAGCGTGGAAAAGCACAAGAGAAAGAAGGCGGCTGCTGTTTTCTGTGTACTGCTGCTGTTTTTCTTCTGCATGAACAGTTGCACTTCCCACGTGTGCAGTCCGTACAGTGCAAGTACAGGCGGCTGCTGAAATCTGCTGCAAGCGCTGTGTTCCCTCTGCTGGATACTCTGCGCACAGGCCCTGTACAGGCTGTACCAGCAAGTACACAGCCCGTACCATACTGTACGACTGTCGTACAGTGCACGGACAGTCAGGTACAGCAAGTACAACTGCTGTAGGCGGCGTTAACAGGTGCTGGACAGGACTGTGTACTCAGATTCAGGCAGGTACAAGAGTGGACAGCGGACTGTGTGTGCAAGTACAACTCCTGGCACGTATCCCGAGGTGGTACAGACAGGTACAGTGCTGATTTTCAGATCTGTATTTTCAAGGACAGCATAAGAGTGAACATCAGGAGAAGGATACAGGCAAGAACAAGCACATGTGTGAAGCAGGGGTGTGGATACAAGTGCCTGCAAGTACAAATTGGTGCTGTTGCTTCCTCCAGTGCTGTTTCACGAGCTGAACTTGGTAAGCCTTGTTTCTGTTCATCTATCTCTCTTTCTACTGCTTGATGTCTGTTGCAGATATGAGAGGAGGGGTATGGCAGATTGACAAGGGTTCAGACAGAGTTTGGACAGCACATGTATGTTTGAGCTGAGATGATGTATCACGCACTTGAGTTATGCCAGATGTATGCCCATGGCTGGCCTGCTTAGTGATCTTGGCTGATCAGAGGGAGGCACAGTGTGTTATTTGGAGACACAGATCTGTGTGCATAGATCCTCTGTGCTGAGAAGGATTTGTGGGCCGTCAGATTGGATATACAGGTGTAAACTCTTGGCTGATCTTTGTGTTGTACTCAGCCATTCATTTTATTATAATTGAATAAAGAAATACCGCAAGGGGCGCCAAGCTTTGGGGCCAACAGGTGTCGCTGTGTTTTCAGATTTGGGCACTCTAGCTCCAATCTGTGTTCTTTTCACATCTAGACTACAAGTGGACGGGTGATTGCTTCTACCGCACTCTGGTTTTCTATCAGAGGCCGGTTTCAAGGTTCCGTTGCCGGGACCAATCATCAACTTTCTGAAGGGGGTGAGCTCGTGGTTGCTTTGAAGAAAGCCATCGCTGAAAATTCAGCAATCATGTCTGATACAGAGGAGGAGTACTTCTATCATGAAGAAGAAGAGCAAGAGACTTCTCTTGAAAGAGATGTATCTGAGGATATTTTTGCAGGAGAACAGGCTGCAGATGTTGAGCCTTATGAGGATGTAACACAGCCAGAAGATGTGCATGGTAAAGAGGATGATGATGCTCGGTTCAAAGATCGCTTGGCTAGTGTTATGGATACTTTTATGCAGCTCACTCAGAGCGAGAGATTTGCTGAATTTTTGAGATCCCGCACAGAACCCCGCACAGAGCCCCAGAAAAAGAAGAAGGTTCGTTCGAAGAATCTTCCACAGGGTCTTAGTGGTGCCATCCCACTGGAACCATCTTTTGGCCAGTTTTCGAATATGCAGCATCCTTATGGAGCAAACTCTCAGAGTTCCTTCTATGGACAGCCACCTATTCCTCAACAGAATATGCATCCAGGTTATTTTGGTGGTGGCTCGGTTTTCCAATCCATGACTGGGGGTTATCCTCAGGGAGGCATGGGTATGTATGGGCCTTTTGGAGCCAATTTTCAGCCTGGCATGCAAGGGAATATGTATGGTGGTATGCAGTCCGGTATGGCTGGAAATATGTTTGCAGGCATGCAACCTGGGATGCAAGGCAATATGTTTGGTGGCATGCAGCCAGTTATGCATAATGGAATGTATGGAAACATGGCTGGAATGTATGGTATGCCTGGCATGGGAATGGGAAATGTTGACCCAATGATGGGTATGAATGTTGGGGGAGCAATCTTACGAAACCACTTCCATATGACAATCTAACGCCTATGGGAAAGGCGAAGGATTACAAGGAAGGGGGAGCTGCAGTGAAGTTTGACACCTTCAGTGGGACCAAGGATAAATTGAAGGCACTTACCTTTTTACAACAGTTTGATGCTGCTTTTTCTGGTGGGAATTACACAGAGTCCTCTAAGGTGAGGAAAGCTGCCACTTTTCTCAAGGGCAATGCTTTGCAGTGGTGGTCTACTCTTCTTTTGCAGGGCATAGCACCCACCACATGGGTCCAATTCAAACAGGTTTTCTCTTCCGTATGGCTCACATCTACATTTGAGGTGGATGTTATGACCGCATGGCACAAGCTGGATGCTTCAAAGTGTGATAGTTTGGAGGATTACAACAAGAAGTTTTGGGAAGCTCTACTCCCAGTGACTTCTTATCGTGCCGTGCCATTATCTGAGCAGGTAGAGAAGTATTGTTGTGGACTGCCCAAAGAGGTACGAGATTATTGTATCAAGACAAGAGTAACGAACATGTCACAGATGATTGAAAATGCTATGACAGCTAATGCGTTACTCACAGGTGGTTCATCTGGGTTTAAAGGCAGTAAGAAATTGAGCAAGAAAGCTGAAAAATTTGGGCATGCTTCTCGTGATGCTAAAGGGTCTTCAGAGACAAAGTATAAGAAGTTGCCAATGCCCAAAAGGACTTCTGAGGAAAGACAGGCTTTGAGAGATGCTCAAAAGTGTTTTTATTGTACTGAAGAGGGGCATATGTCATTCAATTGTCCCAAAAGAACGTCCAAAAAGGACCCTGACAATAAAGGAGAGTCCAAGCCAAAGAAACCAAAGCCTTCTGCAGGCTTAGTTCCTGATCTTGTGGGGGAGCAGCTAGGTGGTGAAGCTACAGAGTTGTGCAGGGCATGGGCCAACTTCATTTCACCAGATTTGGCTGGCCGATTGGGGATTCGCGCAGAGGAGATGGGGCCGTTACACGAGGCTAATATGGCTTGTCCAGGGTATGCAGAACCCGTTACTCCTATCATTGGGAAGCTTCGGCTTCATTTGCAGGGTTATGTGGACAGCGAGGAGTTCTTCATCATGCCTTTGGATGGCTGTGATGTTTTGTTGGGGATGCCATGGTGCCACAGGGTACATGTGGTGGTGGATACTTACAATAGGAAAATTACTCTGACTCATAGAGGGAAAGAGCATGTATTGGATGTAAAACTCAAAGGGGAATCTGTTCCTATTGTATCCGCTTCGGCGATTTCATCAGTAATGAAAAAGCATCTTTCCGCGTACTTGATTTATGTAAAGGATGCACAGGATGATGAGTCTAAGTCTAATTTGTCAATGTTAGATAAGGACAGGGCTGATTTCTTAAGTGGGTTTCAAGACTGTTTTTCCGAGTCATTGCCAGGAGAATTACCTCCTGAGAGGCCAGAAGATCATGCCATAGATCTGATTCTTGGTATTACTCCACCGAATAGACCGCCGTACCGTGTTAGTGCAGCCCAACAGGAAGAGATTATGAGTCAGGTGCAGGAGCTTCTAAATAAGGGGTTGATTCAGCCTAGCTCATCACCCTTTTGCTCACATGTGCTCTTAGTGCAGAAGAAGGATGGTTCTTGGCGCATGTGTATAGATTACAGGGCGCTGAATAAGAATACCATTAAGAATCGATTCCCCATACCGAGGATCGATGACATTTTGGACTGCTTACAGGGCTCCACAGTTTTTAGTCGTATTGACTTGAAAAGTGGGTATCATCAGATACGCATTAGACCCGAGGATGTGCATAAGATAGCATTCCGAACCACGTTTGGGTTATATGAGTTCTTGGTTATGCCCTTTGGTTTGACAAATGCGCCTGTCACATTTAACAGAATGATGGACAGGATCTTGAGGCCTCATAGAGAGTTTGTGGGCACATTCTTTGATGATATGATTGTGCATTCACAAACTGAGGAAGAGCATAGAAGGCATTTGGCCATTGTGTTTGCAGAACTCAGAAACCATAGATTGGTGGTTAATGGCAAGAAGAGTGAGTTTTTCTTGTAGGAGATACATTTCTTGGGGCATATTGTGTCTGGTCATGGAGTCCGTATGGATCCAGCAAAGGTGGAAGCAATACTTAATTGGCCAGCTTTGAGGACCGTGCATGATGTACGTAGTTTTCTAGGATTGTGTTCCTATTACAGGCGTTACATACGGCACTTTGCTGAAATTGCTTCGCCTCTTCATGCTTTGACGAAGAAAGCAACTCCGTTTAGATGGGCTGATCGGGAAATTACAGCATTCAAAAAGCTCAAAGAAAAGCTTACTTCGGACCCAGTATTGGTGTTACCGGACCTCCGAAAGGCTTTTGTTGTCCAGTGTGATGCATGTGGAAGCAGCATTGGTGCAGTTCTCATGCAAGAGGGACATGTGATAGCCTATGAGAGTAGAGTTTTGCAAGATGCTGAGAAGCATTTACAGGTGTATGAGAAAGAGATGTTGGCTGTAATTCACGCTCTTTCTACATGGAAACACTACTTGCTTGGGGCTGATTTCACTGTACAGACAGATCATCAGACCTTGCGTTATTTCCTCACGCAGACTAAGCTTTCAGAGAAGCATATGCGTTGGGCAAACTTTTTGTCAATGTTTCACTTCCAGATTGTGCATGTGGAAGGCAAAGAGAATGTAGTGGCAGATGCTTTGTCACGCAAGCCACAGGTCTCTGCAGTTTCACTTGCTTATCATCATGAGCTTGATGAAATGAAAGAGCAGTATGCCCATGATGAGGATTTTGAAAGGTTGTATGATCAGATGTCTGAGAGTCAGCGGCATGAGCATTACACTCTCAGAGATGGGTTTTTATTGATGCATGGCAGACTGTGTGTTACCAGGCCATTGCGACTCAAGGTTATGATTGAAAGTCATGCTCCACCGTATGCAGGTCATAGAGGTATTGACGCCACGGTCAAAGCAGTGGAGACTTTCTTTTATTGGCCAACCTTGAGAAGAGATGTTGATGCCTTTGTGAGGCAATGCATCGTATGTCAGAAGGTAAAGTTTGACCGTCAGAAGACACCTGGGTTATTACAGCCTTTACCTATTCCGGATAGACCTTGGGAGAGCATTGCCATGGATTTTGTATTTGATCTTCCACGGACACAAACGGGAAATGATGGCATCTGGACTATCATATGCAGGTTCAGTAAGCAGGCTCATTTCATTCCCGTGAGGAAGACAATTAAAGTGGATCATATGGTGAAGTTGTTCATGGCGAACATCTTCAAGTATCATGGCTTGCCTACGTCTATCATTAGTGACCGTGATCCACGGATGACGAGTTTGTTTTGGAGAGGGTTGTTTGACAACATGGTTACAACTCTCAAGTTTTCATCGTCATTTCATCCACAGACAGATGGTCAGTCAGAAGAGGCTAACTCTACAGTGTTGGATCTTCTAAAGTGTTATGTGTCAGAGCACAAGCAACAATGGGAAAAGTATCTTCCTCTAGTGGAGTTTGCATATAACAACACTGTACATAGCTCGACAAGCAAGGCGCCTTTTGAGATTGTAGGAGGGAAGAAAGAACCACCCATTTTGCATACAAAGGATAAGATCTTTGAGGCTGATCAGTATGTGGAGAGCTTGGATGAAGCTTATCGGAGAGTTAAGTTGGCCCTCCAGAAAACTCAGCAGAAGCAAAAGAAAGCCGCAGACCGTCACAGACGTGATTTACAGTTTGCATTGGGTGATTGGGTTCTTTTGCGCTTTGAAAAGGCTAGACTCAAGAAGATGAAGGGTAAAGAGCGCTTATTCCCTAAGTTGAGCATGCGATATTATGGGCCTTTTCAGGTTTTGGAAAAGATTGGTGAGGTGGCCTATCGTTTGAAGTTACCAGATCATTGGAGGATTCACAATGCTTTTCACGTGAGTCTTCTTAGACCTTTCCGTGGGGATGTGCCTCAGGATGTATCAGATGAGGCTCAGCCGGAAGTTGAGGAACTTGATGAGGTTCTAATTCCAGAGCAGATACTGGCACATAAAGAAAGGAAGGTACGAGGTAAAGTTTCCCGTCGCTATCTTGTGAAGTTCAAGAACTATTCACCGATGGATGCGAAGTGGATGGAGGAAGGTGACTTAACAGATTCACCTCAGGTTTTGCAGCTTTATCTCGATGCCTTTGAGTTAGAGCCGACTCTTATTGTGGCTCATTCAGGTTCAGCAGAGCATGGGTCTGGAGCATTACCTGATGCTCAAGAGGGGGGTAGCACCTCCACTCCCTTGATACAGACAGGCTCAGATGACATCTAGAGGTCGCTTGGTGCAGATTTTATCTCACCCGAAGGTACTGAGGCTGACAGTACATCTGTTTATGGGACTTCTATGCTATATGTGCACTAGTCACATGGAAATTTTTGTGGATATGTATGGTTCACAGTGGTATACAACTTGGACTATTACTATGCCATTGGTTTGCAGTGAATGATGATACATGTGTATGGCTTAGAGAGATTGGGACGCTGATCTTGCCATATTGTATATTTCACTTTGGATATTTTGATGCATCACCAGAATGCAATCGAGGACGTTGCCATTTTTCAAGAGGGGGGTATGTCATGGCCCTGGGAAAATGGAACAGTACAAGCGTGGGCATGGTGGTTGCAGAGTCAGAATATTTTATGATTCGGGTGCCCGGACAGAGTTTAAGATGTGTGGACATCCCTAGGTGTGAAGGGGGGAACTAGAAACATTAAACTTTAATGTTTATTAAAGTTTGCCCCTAGGCCTTAGTGGCCCTAGGGAACTTATTAAAGTTTGGGGCCCTAGGGATTATTTTGGGGAGGAGTGTTTCTCTCTCCTCTCTCTCTCTCTCTCTTCCCTTTTGGGAGTCGTGGAGCAAAAGTGGAGGAGCCTTCATGCGCATGTGCACAAGCGTGGAAAAGCACAGAGAAAGAAGGCGGCTGCTGTTTTCTGTGTACTGCTGCTGTTTTTCTTCTGCATGAACAGTTGCACTTCCCACGTGTGCAGTCCGTACAGTGCAAGTACAGGCGGCTGCTGAAATCTGCTGCAAGCGCTGTGTTCCCTCTGCTGGATACTCTGCGCACAGGCCCTGTACAGACTGTACTAGCAAGTACACAGCCCGTACCATACTGTACGACTGCCGTACAGTGCACGGACAGTCAGGTACAGCAAGTACAACTGCTGTAGGCGGCGTTAACAGGTGCTGGACAGGACTGTGTACTCAGATTCAGGCAGGTACAAGAGTGGACAGCGGACTGTGTGCAAGTACAACTCTTGGCACGTATCCCGAGGTGGTACAGACGGGTACAGTGCTGATTTTCAGATCTGTATTTTCAAGGACAGCATAAGAGTGAACATCAGGAGGAGGATACAGGCAAGAACAAGCACATGTGTGAAGCAGGGTTGTGGATACAAGTGCCTGCAAGTACAAATTGGTGCTGTTGCTTCCTCCAGTGCTGTTTCACGAGCTGAACTTGGTAAGCCTTGTTTCTGTTCATCTATCTCTCTTTCTACTGCTTGATGTCTGTTGCAGATATGAGAGGAGGGGTATGGCAGATTGACAAGGGTTCAGACAGAGTTTGGACAGCACATGTATGTTTGAGCTGAGATGATGTATCACGCACTTGAGTTATGCCAGATGTATGCCCATGGCTGGCCTGCTTAGTGATCTTGGCTGATCAGAGGGAGGCACAGTGTGTTATTTGGAGACACAGATCTGTGTGCATAGATCCTCTGTGCTGAGAAGGATTTGTGGGCCGTCAGATTGGATATACAGGTGTAAACTCTTGGCTGATCTTTGTGTTGTACTCAGCCATTCATTTTATTATAATTGAATAAAGAAATACCGCAAGGGGCGCCAAGCTTTGGGGCCAACAGGTGTCGCTGTGTTTTCAGATTTGGGCACTCTAGCTCCAATCTGTGTTCTTCTCACATCTAGACTACAAGTGGATGGGTGATTGCTTCTACCGCACTCTGGTTTTCTATCAGAGGCCGGTTGCAGATATCCTTAACATGGGAAGAGGCTTATAAGTGGAGGCACAGTTACAAAGTGGTTAACATCATTCTCAGTCACCTTTTGTACTAGAAATTCAGTTGTATCACTTCTTTCTTGTAGATAATAGAGATAGTTTTAGGACTCGTGTGTGCTGAGTGTTTGTTCTGCTGCTATCTCTACTCTCAAATCCTAGCACATAGGATCTTGTGCTTTACTCTTTTGCCCTTGATGCATTCCGGAAATGTCTCTGATGGTGAAGTGCATCTAGAGCTATCAGGGTCTGCATTTCAGTGGGAAAACCACCGAAGTGGGAAAACCACCGAAGGTAGGTTAGGCTTACATATTCTGGAAGATCTGTATTTAGTGTCTGCTCTATAATGCAATATGCTGAACTTTTAAGGCTTCTGTGGGTTGAGGAAGTGGCTAAAGGGCATTGGATTAGCCAGGCTTTGTGTGATGTTTTTCTGCTGTCTTATTTTAGTTCTGAAATTTTCCTTTATGGATGTTTAGGTCTGTGGAAAGATTTGATCCTCGTGAAGCCTTATGGACTTCAATGTCTTCGATGAATCGGAAAAGAGGAAGCCTGTCTGCAGCAGTGTTGGGTGGCAAGATGTAAGCAACAGTGCTTGGCAACAACCTTTTGTTTTGCAATTTCAGGACACTCATGTCTTATAATGCACTTTTATTGCAGCTATGCAGTTGGTGGTTATGATGGTGATGACTTTCTAAGCTCTGTGGAGTTCTATGAACCCCGCACAAATTGCTGGATAGAGATGGTAAGCTTGGATTCAGTGTCCTGTGAAGCATGGAAGCACTAAATGTTTGCAATGCCTCTTTGTGTTCCTTCGTTTTCTGGCTATGCTATAATAGTAGTGAGGTTTGATATGATGCTGTAGGAAACTGGAATGCACTTGAAGAGAGCTTACGGATCAGCAGCAATAGTTGGGGACAACTTATATATGTTTGGAGGTTTTAATGGAGGCCCATACATAGACATGGTAAGCTGGTGGTGGAGTAGCATTCTTTTTTTTCAGGTCATTCCAAACCTTCAAATCTCTGATGGCACTGCCATGACTGTAAAGCAGGTAGAGCGCTACCATGTAAATACTGGTTGGGAAATCGTCAAATCTGCTGTAGTCGGTAGACGCTGCTTTCTTGCTGGGGCAGTTTTGTAGTTGGAGACCTTAACTCCACCACCTTTGAAAAAAGAAAGAAAAGATGCTTTTCTTCTATTAAGGCTGGCAGGGATGCCAAATCAGGTAACTCGCTAAAATGTCCCTCCAGATTGGTATGCCCCCCTCTTTTCCTGCCTTCAAAGCAATACTACCTTGAAGCATTTTGAGTTTTGCTGAATCTGGAGGCAAGTTCTGTAGATGGTTAGTGGATCAACTGCTTTGATGGAGCAATGTAAGCCCCTATGGGTAGCTATGTATGCTTAGAGACAGTAGGCAATCTCTGTAGATGGTTAGTGGATCAACTGCTTTGATGGAGCAATGTAAGCCCCTATGGGTAGCTATGTATGCTTAGAGACAGTAGTGGTGTCCAATGAAGAAGACTTTAAACACTCCTACAAGTAGAAAAGCTTGGCTTTTGTGTGAGATGTACATAACAGTTCATGCAACCAGACTTTTGCAAAAAATTTACTGTACTGTTTTTTCAAGCTATGCTGTGCAGATTATGTAGATTGGATGTTAGGTATAATGGTCATGGGGTTGGCACCTCTTCAAAGGCTCAAAAATGTTTGATGGAGCGATACTGTATAATAAAACATTGCAGTTCTTTTTCAGGGCTTGCATTGCAAGTTTGTGGGTTCTGTTTTATGGGGGCTGTTTATGTTCATGAGGAAGGAGCTTTATAGACACCCCAGCCCACCATTGGACTGGAGGAAGTGGGGTTTGGACTGGGGACATCCCCTGCCCATGAGGGTACTGAGACAGGCGAGCTCTCTCTCTTAAGTCTCTCCCCATTGAATGGGAGGGGCTTATGTCTGTAAGGCCCCTTGGTCCTTTGAAAAGGATGACGATGAAGTCTGGTCCAAGTTTTAGTGGAAAAGTTCTAGGCATGATTGCAAGCACACTAGCAAGCCAGAGTATGCAGCAGTACTGCGAAGGATTCCAAAGGATCCAAGAGGTTGAATTGAGGACTCAAGGATGTGTAGACATGATTGCAAGAACACTAGGAAGTAGGTGCTTAGCCAAGCTAGACTATAAAGCAGTAATATACACTCACTATGAAGGATTCCGAAGGATCCAAGAGGTTGAATTGAGAAGAATTCATGAGTGTATACTCATCTCCTTTATGGGTGATGGAAGAGTAAAATGGACAGGCTAGTGCATGCAAATTGTCCACCTTGCTTTGTTGCTCACTTACCTTTTTCTAGGGTTAAGCAGGGCCTTCATCCATACGAGCTACAAAATCAACGTGAGTTAGCTAACTCTATGGGCTGCCAGCAGCCAATATAGTCAGTGATCGAGATCAGAAGTTTAAGAGCCACTTCTAGCCTCCTTCCGGCGCGCAGTGTTCAAAAGGTTGGACATAATGCTCAGTATGAGCACTGCTGTGACCACCCCCAGAGTGATGGTCAGATAGAAAGGGTCAACCAAGTACTCGAGGATATGCTAAGGGTATATGTGAGTAAACAAAAAACGAATTGGGAAGATTACTTACCAATTCTAGAATTTGCCTATAATAGTGCGAAGCATGTCACTACGGGCTTTAGTCCTTTCATGCTTATGTATGGCTTTCAACCTCGATCTCCAATAGCTGTGGAGTTAGCTACTCAAAGAATTCAGGAGGTTAAATATTTTCTGCAAGATCATCACGATATGTTGAAGATCGCTAAGGAAAATTTTAAACGGGCCCAAGATCGTTACAACCATTATGTGGACGAAGACCGTGGAGTGGTCACATTTGAAAAAGGTGACCAAGTGTTTCTTAAGTCCCTCCCCCGAGTTCAGAAACTTTGAGGACGGGAAAAGTGCCAAAGTTGTCGCCTAGGTATTGTGGACCTTTGACAATACTTAAGCATGTAGGTGAAGGTTTCTACAAATTAGCTCTGCTAGAACATTCCAAGGTTCACCTAGTTTTACATGTTAGTCGTCTGCAAAAACGACTAGGCGAAGATGCCAACGTGGTGGATACAAGTGTTCTTGTAGATTTAATTGAGTCTCCGGTTTTACCACACGAGCCAGAGCGCATCTTGGATTTTAAAGAGAAGCAAACTTGTCACAACATTAGACAACAGTGTCAAGTTAAGTGGAAGGATAGATCGGAAGAAGGTTCAACATCGGAGGACGTTAGTACTCTCAAGACTTGTTATCCTACCTTTGTTTTTGAGAATGAAAACTCTTCCAAAAGGGGGAAGTAATGTTAGGACAAGGGCAGGGCTAGGGGGAGTTGGGCGGTTCAGGGGAGTCCGGACAAGTGCGGATGGCCAGGGCTATAGTTAGCCGACTAGGGTCTATATCCGCGGCGGTTGGGTAGAGAGTTGTCCTATTCCCTTCTAGGAGGTCTCATGGAGGTCTCACACACTCCCTATTTAAGTTTTAAAAATCAAATAGCAGATATTGATGTTATACATGTGACAAGTTGCAACCCATGTAAGTAGCATGCGTGTAAGTGCTAGAAGCACAAAGACTTACATGTACTCTCCCAAAATTGTTCCATGTGTGGTTAGCTTAAAAGAGTAGTAAACTAATCAAGTTTTCAAAGAACACCACTAGATCACATATTGTAGATTACAAGAAGAAACGAAACCCCTACTTTCATTCTCCCCTGCTCCCTTGTCTCCCCCCCCCTCCCTTCTACTACCATAAATCCCCCTCACTCCCTAACTTATAAGCTTAATCTCCCCCTTCCAAAAACCCTCCCTTCCTTATACTCATGTGATACCATAAGATATGGCTTGTGAATCCCCTGAGGATCTACAATATCTTAGTGATAATTTCTTTTACTTTCCTAAGGAAACTGAGCTTTTCTTGGGTTGGACTCGAATGAAAAACATATTTCTCTCTTCCCAACTTACAAGTGGACCTCTTTGGATATGCATACTTCTTCTGGCGATCTTGAGCTCCCAATCCTTCTTTATAGCTTGCATCTGCCAATACATTTTATTTAACATCTGCTTAGAGATTTCTACTCTTATCATGGGAACTATCCAATGTAGCAGAGTGAGGCAATCTTATCCGTATAAGTCTTTGAATGGACTCATCCCAATACTTCAATGGTAAAAGGCATTGTAAGCAAACTCAAGAAAATGTAGATCGTTTATCCATCTTCAAGGTTGACATCCACAATAGACTCCAAGGATGTCCTCTATGACATGATTTATTATCTTTTTTTGTCCATCTCTCTCAGGATGATAAGTAGTACTAAGGTCGAGGGAGGTACCAATACTATCCAAATTGCATCTCTATCACCGTACTATCCTTCTGGGCAACCCATGTAACCTGATATCTCTTTTAAGAAGACCTTGGCAAAACATCCCCACCATAGTATAGATCTTTATGATTAGTATTAAATGGGCTACCTTAGTTAACCTATCCACAACTACTAGGATAGAGTCACACCTTGCATTAACTAAAGGTAATCTTGTAATAAAAAATGATGCATTTCGATATCATTTGGGAAATATCTAGCGGATGTAACTCACAAGGCATCTTAACCCTTTCAACTTTAATCCTAACACTTTTAGCTTTAACCCTCTCACAAACTAGGCATTGACGAACATGCTCTAACACATCCCTTTTTAGTCTTGGCCAGAAAAATCTTTTCTTTACATACATCTAAATAAGGCTATCATGAGGCTCCCTCAAGATTTTCTTCCTCAACTCTATTGGTCATAGGGATAAGGCTCTTGATTTTGAGGAGGTCTGAGCGTTGTTACTTAAAGAAGAGATGAACAAAGGTTTGAGCATGCAGGTAAAGGTGAGGAGTAGGCTTTTGTCGCACTTGGTATGGGGCCTTTGCACGCGTTGAACAAACGAATTGCGGTGCATGTCACCTATTTTAGCAGGATCGCCATCCTTTACAAACATAAATAGAATATCCAGCTCTGGTATCCATACAAACATAAATAGAACCGGTGCTCCTTGCGTCAACTCGTGGCCGCTATGGAAAGGAGAAGGTTCACTAGAGCAACAGGCTGAGAGAAGAAAGCGGAATGGTCACTTCCCGGCAGCGTTAGCACTTTGTTTGGGGGATTCTTCTCGATGATGGCTGCTTGAGCGTTGGGTGGAATAATATGGTCGTCTGTGGTCCTGATGTAATACCGGCTGATGCTCCCATACCTCGCCGGACTGAGAGTGAGAATGTCCAAAGCTGGGCCGAAAGGGACTGGGTTCAAGGACGAGGAAGCAAGGTATACATCCTGCATTCAATTATTGCATTTACCATTAGAATGCATGCACACCATTTACAAGGGATACTCGCAGTTACATTGTTCTCAGAGTACAAGAGGAGCACTTACATTGAGGAGAACGAGGAAGAGGAGAAGAAGAAGCAGAACCACGCCCGCCGACAGACTCATGGAATCCTTTCTTTCCTTAACCCTGACACTGGCCTGCTACTTGGAAGATAAATGCACTGCTATCTGCCACGTCTACTTCAATGCCCACTTCAAACGTCAGCCAAAAGTTCAACGCTGAACTTTGAACTGAACTTTGAAGTACAATTTGGGGGTGGGCCTCAGGAGTCATTCAAAGTTCAATTTGGGGGTTGGGAACTTGGGTGAGTACTATCTATCACGGGGTCTTTAAAGACCTTTGTCATGTGAGATCAATGCATGGCATTGGTCTAAAATGCGCTATCCAAAAATCACAGCAAATCTGTCCAAAGATTACATCATATGTAGTCCTCATGTAATGCCCATTCTCCACATGCTAAACATGCCACTTGGTCAAGGAATACTTCCATCAAGCAAACCATGTTGTTGTACATACTCCATTGATTGCCAAGCAGCCTCATCCATGGGCAAATGCTTCCATTTGACAAGGAATTCTTCAATATCCCTGTTCTTCAATGCTCTTGTCCTCTTGTCTACAATCCTCTCCGGTTTATATATTATCTCTCCTTATTCATCCATTGGTGGTAGTTCTTCAAGCTCTTGAGGAAGAGAACCCACAAACCTCTTGAAGTTAGATACATGGAACACATTATGGATTCTTGTGGAAAGGGGTAAGTCAAGCTTGTAAGCCAATTCACCTACTCTCTTGACTATCAAATATGGTCCATAATATCAATGAGCCAGCTTTGGGTTGGAAGAACCTTTGAGGATATTGTGACGGTTCTTAGGAAGCTTGAGTAACACATAATCACCTTCCTTGAACTCCACTTCACGTCTATGCTCATCCGCATTCGCCTTCATAACATCTTGAGTCTTCTTCATGTTGTTCTTACATAATTGAAGAAGCTGTCTCATCCTTTTCAACTCATCCTTGGCTAAAGGATTAACCATTTTATCCTCATGAAAGGTAATGATTGGTACATGCACTTGATAGCTATAAAGAGCTTTAAAAGGTGACATCCCAATACTCAAATGCTTGTTGGAATTATGGCAAAATTCAGCAAGATAGAGCCATTCATCCCATGATGCTTGCATGTCATGACAATAGTGTCTCAAGTACACTTCAAGCTATTTGTTTGTGCACTCCGTTTGCCATCCATTTGAGGGTGATAGGCTATAGAGGGAGTGATTTGAGTACCCAAGCTCTCATACAATGTCTTCCAAAAAGTGTCCATAAACTTGGTATCTCGATCACAAACTATATTGAGTGGCAATCCATGTATCTTGAATACATGCTCCATAAATTGCTTGGCAATGTGAGAGGCTCCATATGTAGTCTTGGAAGCAATGAAATGGGCTGATTTGGTGAGTCTATCCACCACCACAAAGACTTGATCCCATCTATGCTTGGTCTTTGGTAGACCCGTGAAGATGAAGTCCATAGAAATGTGAGTCCATTTCCCATCCGGAATAGGCAAAGGATGGAGTAAACCACTTGGCAATTGGTGACTATCCTTATTCCTTTGGCATGACACACATTCCAAAACAAACTTTTTTACATCTCTCCACATGCCTTTCCAATAGAAGCTTTTGCTCACTTTGTTAAATGTCTTGAGTACACCAAGATGACCTGAAAGTGGTGAAGAATGCATCTCGTGAAGCACCTTGGGAATGTAAGATGAGGTAGGAACCAAATACACCTTATTCTTGTGCCATAAGAGACCATTCCTAAGCTTATAATGAGGAAATTCTTCACTCTCCTTGCTATAATTTTTTGTAAATATGGGCAGTATTCTCATTGACAAGATACTTCTCTTGAATCCCTTTGATCCATTCACTATACACTTCCATAATTGATGTCATAGTGCAAGTCCACATTCTAGACAATGCATTCGCTACTACATTGTCCTTTCCCAGAGTGTAGGATATCTCAAAGTCATATCCTTGGAGAGTAGCCAACCACCTCTTTTGTTTTGAGAGAAAGATTGGGTTGGGAGAGGAAAAATTTTAGCACCCTATGATCACATCTCACCTTGAAATGAGCACCATAAAGATAGTGATGCCATTTCTTGATTGCATGAAGTATTGCCAACATCTCTTGCTCATAAACATGCAATTCCATCTCCTTCGCGGAAAGCTTCTTACTCTCAAATGCAATGACACCATGCTCTTGATATAAAACTGCTCGAAGACCTTTTCCACTTGCATCCGCTCTCACATAGAATGTCTTTGTAAAGTCCAGACAAACAAGATTAGGAGCTGATGTAAGCAAGACTTTGAGCTCATTAAAACTCTTGTCGGAAATGGCGTACCAAAAGAAATCTTCCCTCTTGAGTAGATCAGTAAGAGGTGTCGCAATAGATGCATAATGCTCCATAAATCTTCTATAGAAAGAAGATAGCTCCAAAAATTCTCTCAATTGAGTTACATTGCTAGGAATTGGCCATTCTTTGACACATGCCACCTTCTTTGGGTCCACTCTAATTCCATTCTCCCCCACCAAATGTCCAAGGTATTCAACCTCATTCACCACCATGAAAGTACATTTAGTCTCCTTTGCAAACAATCTATGCTCCCTCATGACTTCAAATACTTGCTTCACATGTGCCAAATGTTTCTCTTTGCTCTTGCTATAGATCAATATGTCTTCGAAGAACACAAGCACAAATTTGAACAAGAAAGGAACCAACACCCAATTCCTGAGTGCTTGGAAAGTGGCTGGGGCATTCGTAAGACCAAAAGGCATGACCATAAAATGAAATAATCCCCTTTCAGTCTTAAATGCCGTCTTCTCTTCATCACCCTCCTTCATCCTTATTTGTTGATATCCCGATCTCAAGTCAATCTTGGTGAATAACTTGGCTCCTTTAAGCTCATCAAGAAGATCATCAATGCGAGGTATGGGGTATCTATTCTTGATGGTGACCTTATTCAAATCACGGTACAAAACGACCCATCCTTCTTCTTCACCAATAGAACGGGAGATGCAAACGGAGATTGTGAGGGTTGAATGAGACCCATATAGAGAAAATCACGGTAATCAATGCATATACGAAACGACCCATCCCTCTTCTTCACCAATAGAACGGGAGATGCAAACGGAGATTGTGAGGGTTGAACGAGACCCATAGAGAGAAAATCTTGCACTTGCTTTGCCATTTCCTCTCTTTCCACCTTAGACAAACGGTAAGGAGGCTTGTTCACAACCCTTGCATTCGGTTCAAGCACAATGGCATGGTCAATCTCCCTCTTGGGTGGCAAACTCTTTGGCACTTGGAAAATGTCATCATAATCCTTGAGAAGAGCTGCCATTTCTTTGTCTATGTGCTGTCCATTACCATCCATCCCTCCTTGAGTGACATGCAACACATAGATAGTGCCAAGAGCCTTGAGTTCCTTCTTGAGCCGCTTTGGATTGATCAAAGAAAGCCCTTTTGGTACATTTCCAGCCAATACCACGTGTCCATCATGTGAAAAGCTCATAACACCTTGTTGGAGGTTTATATGGAAATCACCAAGAGAAGCTAACCAATCACATCAATGGGTCCCATGTCCAAGACCACCAAATCATCTTCCCAAGTGTATGAAGAGGATAAAATCACTCTTGTTGAAGGGCAAACCAAACTAGCTTTCTCATTGTCTCCATTTGCCATTTGCACTTGAAAGATTATGGGTAGCTCCTTTGGAGATAGTTTGAGAGAGTTGATGGATTTAGGGTTGATGAAGCTATGAGTACTCCCGGAATCCACCAAAATGTGTGCAACTCTCCCATTGATGGTACCCATCAATCTCAAAGTATTTGGGCTCTTGCAACCCGCCAAAAGCTCTTGTGAAATGGAACATACATGAGCTGCATTTTTTGCATAGTTTGCACTTTTGGGCATATCATCACCCACAATACATGCATGATTCCTTCCACCGGGGTCAAAAGGAAACTCATCCTCTTCTTTAACAAAAGAATGATCCTCCAAATCCTCCCCATGTGTCTGTCTTCATTGCAATCTTGAAACTCTTCCATGTCATGAGATGGTTTGGAGTCATCATCCTCATCCATGATAATCATAGTAGCCACCACTTTCTTTGGCTTGCAAATATGCCCGGGTGACCACTTCTCTTTGCATTTGAAACAAAGGCCTTTGCTCCTCAATTCCTCAATCTTAGGGTCATTCATCCTTTGAGTCTTCTTAAAGGGTTGAGGAGACTTCTTGATGAACCCACTGCTCTTCTTAGCATCATTATGAACTTCATTCATGGTATGTCCACTTCCAAAAGATGATGGAAGTTTGTGAGTATAAGTGGATGTGGTAGAAGACATACTCTTCCCAAAATTAGAAGAAGCATTGAATGGCTTATGAGTGGTTGCATTAGGCTGAAATCTCCTATACTTCAGCTCATATAGCTCCGCCAACCTCATAGCCTCCTTGATAGTGGTAGGTGTTTGTGTTTGAAACATCCGCCTTGATGTATGAATCTAGACCATGCACAAACTTCTTCAATCTCATGCCTTCATTGAGCCCATCCACCACGAACATAGTGAGCTTCATAAACTTCTTGATGTACTCTCTAACCGGTATACCCTTTAGCGTGAGTTCATACCATTGCTCATGGTATCGATCAAGAACCAAAGGCGAAACAAATGACATATTCATTTCCCTCTTCAATTCTTCCCAAGTGTGTGGCATAGTACCTTCCTTAATCATATGTCTCCACCATTGATATGCATAATCTTCCAAATGTAAGGATGCAAACTGCACTTTATCTCTTTCACTCTTTGGGTAGAGCTGAAAGTATGTATCCAACTTGTTCATCCACTCCTCCAATTCATTTGGGGCTGATCCATCACCCTTGAACTTGGAGAGAGATCTTGTCTTTCACATCCTTAGATGCTGCATTCTCACGATGGTGTGAAGGCTTGTACTTTTGCATTTGCACATATGACCCAAAGGATTGTGCAAAATCTTTGTACTCCCTCTTGAGAAAGTGTGGCATTTCCATCCACCCATCATGAGCTTCTCTTTGCTTCTCGATGAACGACATATGTTTCCAATCATGTACATCCACATCATCCACATCTTCTTCAATCATGGAGTATTGATTTGCTTTGGGCTGCGAAGGTACTCTTCTAGGATCCCCAACATTGGACTCCACAATGTTGCCTTTCATTCATTTGAGAAGAACTCGCTGAAATGAAGTAGGCTTTATCTCCCTCATCATAGAAGGTCTTCGAGCATCCGCCATGAACCCAAAAGAAACATTCTTGGTTGAATGCTCATGTGTCAACTTAGGAGAAGCCTCTTGCATCATTGGTTGTTTGCCTTCCCTTCGGGCCTTCAAAAGCTGTCTCGAAATGTTGCTTGTCTTCATGTTGACCACCATGACCACTATCATATGGATGTTGACTCATTGGTCGAATGACATTCTCTTCCAAAGCTTCCATCCTTGTAGCCATAGTAGCCATAGAATCCATCTTTGCATTGATTTCCATTAGCATTTGTAGGAGGGCGTCGTTGGAGACGGAATGTGAGGATTGTGGGGTATACTTGGGGACACTCCCAACATTCATTTCTTCCTCCACTTCTCTTGAAACTTGCCCAAAAGTTTCCTTCGGCACATTCAGAATGCCATGCTCCATTGCTTCCTCCCCTTCTACTTCCTCGGAGGCCAATGCATTGCGCCTCGGTCGTCCCTTGGGTTTCGGTGCCATAAAATCTATGTTTTTGGAAAAATGGCGATAGATTGGGGTAGGGTTGTCGGATTAAAGAGATCTATATCTTGGTAGAGAGCTAATGAGATACTCTAAACCCCTATGCAAAGACCCAAAAGAATTGAAGTGCGCTACTACTCTCTGCTTTAGGGTTCTCAGGGATATGGGCTAAAATAGTAATTTGGCTATATCTTGAGCTAGAAATATCGGAATTCAAAAATCGAAGCCCTTGATGAGTTCTACAAGCCTATGTGATTAGATCTATGAGACCATAAATTAGGGTTTATCAGTCCTGGTAAAACCCTAATTTTTACCCTAAAGGAATATCGGATTTTGAAGGTTAAGGGCTTGTCGGGTAGGTCTAAGGAAGTACTAAGGGCTTGCATAATCACCTTTAATTTAGTCCTAAAGGATTTTGATTGAATTAGGGTTTTGACAATTCTGCAGAATCTTGCCCAACTAACACGAGTTAGCAACACATGCCACAAGTCCATGACATCACATAAGTAATAAATCCACACTTAGTTCCAGCTATCCCTAATTTCATGTCCTACACATGGAATATTTGGAATCACCCAAGTGCCATGCTTTGAACATAGTGGTAATTAGGCGTTCCCAATTAAACACAGAAGGATGGACGGACAAACCATGACACCAAAAGCTTGTGTGGCCCACATGGTAACTATTTTAGTTATTGGAGAAAGCTATGAAGGGGGCCTGACCAAGCAAAATGTTGCTTGCCGCGGCACAAGGTGAAAGCATTCTACTCATAATAATTGAATTGTCAGCATTGGGGCTTAAAAGTGTGGAGTTTAACTAGGTCATCTTCCACTTGTGTGGCCCACATAGTAACTATTTTAGTTATTGGAGAAAGCTAAGAAGGGGGCCCACCAAGCAAAATCCGAACACAAGGTGAAAGCATTCTAGTCCTCATAATAATTGAACTGCAAGCATTGGGGCTTAAAAGTGTGGAGTTTGAATAGGTCATCTCCCAGTTGATCCAAAAAAAAGTAGTGCTTTTTGTTATGTGAAATGGGTGACCATCGTAGAGTGGATTGTCCAATTGCCTTCTCAAGTTTCCGTCAATGTTATTGGGTGAAAACTTAGCCTTTATATGCAAATCCTTCCACTCAAAATGCAGACTCACATTTTATTATGGTGCGAGTGTTGATGGAGTCTCCCCCATACACCTTTTTGATTGTGTGCCCAAGAATCATCAGTGTGTGGCTTTTTTTAAAGAAAACATTTTATGATTAGCATGCGCAAGCTTTATTTTCAAAGGTATTCAACCGTTAAAAACATCTATTTGGCTTTTCCCATCATTAATAATTGCATTAAGAATGCAAAAATAAGGCACATCAATAAGACGCGTGAACAACTCCTTAAATGGTTGACGTGACAAACATGTGGCCGTCTATTACTACGTTATGGGGAGACATGTGAACAGCTCCTTAGTTGGTTGACGTGAGCCAAATGATGTGAAGAAAAGAGTCTCACATGCACCGTTGCAACCACCATTTAAGTGACCACATGGTACAGACCGGCCAAATTTCAGTACACTAATCACCAGGGGAAGAATCAGTCAATTGCCAATGTCATATATATCTATATCTATTTTCATTTTCACTATTTCCATGCCTTTCTCGTGCGTTACACACAGGAGATTGGGGAGAGGAGGAATTGCATGTAGCAGGTTTAGGAGAAGAAGAAAGAGCTTTGGTATAGGTTTGGGGAGAGACAGGGAAGTTTCAAAAAGCGAGCGCAACTGCGGGTCATTTACCAGTCTTTTCTTCATTCTCATCATTCTCATGCCTTACATGTGGCAGTTTCAAAAGAGGAAAAATTACACATGGTAGGTTCAAGAGAGGAAAAAAGAGCTTTGGCATAAGTTTGTGGAGAGAGGGAGGGAACGTTCAAAAACAGAGCACAGTTGTGGGTCATTTACTAGTTTCTTTTATGGATGGTTTAGAATTCTATCTCTCCCTTACTTACTTCTGAAGCCTTCTTTTCTAAAAGTGTGCATTGTGCACATTTTTGTGAATTATTCTAGGGTTTTTGTCTTTACCACTCAAAATTAGGGCTTTTTACTTTAACTCACTTGTGCATATTTTTGTGAATTATTCTAGGGTTAAAATTAGAGATTTTTACTTCAACTCACTTGTGTGGACCAGGCATTTCTTGTATGCAAATTGCAATGCTTTTGGCTTGCTTTTGCTTCAGCAGCCTACTAATGCTAGCTTGTTCTTCTCTTCATCATGTAGATTTCCTGGCAGTGATCTAGAGTATTTGAATTTTGGAGGGCCTTAAACTCAAAATCATTTGAACTTCTTTTTTCACCTAAATCATATGTCATTAATGAACACCCACCATGTATATATGGTGACTTGTAGTAGTAAATTAGTAGTAATGATACTTTGCGTTTAACGTTGATTATTTAAAATTCTCTTTCAGAGCACCACAAATGCTTCCAGACACTCATCTTCTTCCCCTCTTCATCATCTCATAGGCAATTATGGTGCCCTCTTATATTGCCATCACAATTAGCCAACACTATTAACTACAAGCGAATTTTTACATGGTATCATGGCGGACATGTTGAGAAATGTGGTGCCAAAGAGCACAAGGAAGAGGTAGAGAGTGAGAATGAGTAGCCAAGAAAGTGCAAAGCATAGCACGCAGCCACATGAGCAAAGGGATTTATCCCACATTGATGTACAAGCCCAAGGGTATATAGCCTGATATAAAAGGAGGCCATTTTAAGTAATGAATCATATCACTTGCACACATCTCAAGCCTCTTTATGAGTACAAGTCTTAATCTTGTAACCTAATTGTGCTTGAGTCTATTGCATGTACTTATCATCATGAGTAAACTTAGATTACATCCATCTTAGAGTAATCATCTTAATCATGTTTAATTAGTATAAGATTAGGTGTAATTAGGTAGATGTTTTGCTAGTAGGAGAGCTTGATCCATAATTTTTAACATGGTATCAGAGCCTCTCTTAGCTTAGCTTAGTTATAGTTTTCTAGCAAGTGATTATCGTGTGATTAGAGAATGATTAATATTAAAAGTAAGCTCCAGATTTGAGAAACACCTCACTCTTCTTTTCCTCATTTTCACATTACTTCCATTGCTTGCATAGAGAGGGTAGCCCAAGAAAAGAGACAAGGAGGGAGTCATAACCCCTTGTGCAGACCAAGATAAGAGAAATTGGGCAACCTTGTGGAGCCCTAGCAAAAGAAAGGTGCCGCCTCCTTTGTGCAGCTAGCCCAAAGCAAGGATTTGAGAAGGGCCAGCCTAGTATAGCCAGCTAAGCAAGAGAACTCACCTATTAGTTGGGTAACCTAACAATAAGAGAAGCCCATGTTTGGAAACTCAATGCAAAAGCCATGAAAGGAAAAGAAGATTTTTGATGTCTGAAGTGAAGTGCTCAAGAGAAAGGCAATGTGAGATTTGCAAAGGGTTCAAAGGGCTTGTGTTCGAAGAGCTTGCGCACAGTGAGTGTTTTTTGATCAGACTGAGTGTAGTGAGGTGGGCTGCAGTGACTGCATTTGCCTTCTCCACCTCTGTCTTGCAGCCCTCCTGCCCTAGCCGATGGCTCCTTGAAATCAGAGTTGTTGCATTGCATGGTGTGTTGGACCTAGTCGTCAAGTGCCAATCTCACGTAAAGAAGAGATGTGCTAACAAGGGTCACTAGCCCCACAGCCTATAGCCGCGTCAAGATATTCACCAGGCACTAGGCAACAGTTGCGTTGATGTGTCGGGGGAGTCTACCTCTTTAGCCCATCCCAACACACCACTTTAGGGAGGACACTATATGCTAGCACCACAACACCAGAAAAACACCTATCATAGACACACTTTATCTATATCCAAACTGCACATGATATCATCATTCAGTCAAAGACACCAATATATACTGGAATCAGATGTGGGCAACACCAAAATTACAACCCCAAGGCACTTTACAACTCTGTTGATATCCTCTGGAGTATTAGTGACTCAAACTGACACCTGAACACTCTCTAACTGACTCAGTTGACTCTTCCAATTGTCCTCCCAAGTCAAACCTAACCTTCCACAATCTGGTCTTCACTTCTAAATCTTCAGTTAGCCTCCTCTAACGACACTGAACAAAAAGTCTCTCAGCTGATTCCCAACTGTTTGTTGACTATATCCTGGAGGACAATTGATTCCCAACTGTTTGCTGACTGTATCTTGGAGGATCAAATACTTGTTGTTGACCCCAGTTAGATATATATCCTCCAGGTTCCAAAAAAGTCCTCTAGTGTCAAGAAACCTTCAAATGCTTTTCCTTAGAACCTCACTGAACTTGTTAGCACCCCCTACTAATAGTCGGTCATTCGAAAGTACACCTAAATCGCCAAAACTATACCTCATTTTTTTATTCTACCAAAAAAACTCAAAAAATGCTAGTTTTTTGCCCAAAAAAGGTAAAATTTAGAATGAACCTCTTAAAAAATACAAAAAAAACTAAAATTTCATACTTAAATACTCAAAATTAACTTTTTGAACTTCAAAAAGTCATGCAAATTTGGACGTATAAAACCATCATTTTTATTGAAAATAAAATACATTATAAAAAAGTGACATCTAAAGATCTAGCATTCCTTGTTCAAAAGATCCTTCACTTCCTCCCATAAAATTTGTATGGTTTGTTGTCGAAGGTAACTAGATTTCTTTTGAGTGAAGCCATAAATAAGAATTTTCACATCATCTTCATTGATATTATGTGTCAGGGTGACTGTCCTCTATTTTCTTTCCCTTTGGGCTTGCCTTAATTATCTCTAGGTATACTTTCTTGTTAGTGCATCATCTTCGCTTGTTTTGAACTAGTGAACATCAATTGACTATACCCTTTGATTCTCTTCTTGAATTTTGATGATCTTTCTGAATCAAAAGGGATATCCACTCTCATCATTTTCTGCTAAGACAATAATTATAATCCCCATTGTGAGCTGATTAACATTTTCTTTCCACATTTTGTTCTCTTATTGGAGTCATTTGCTTGTTTTTCTTACACCAATATAAGCTTCTTGAGTCTCTCCATACATAAGTCTCTCTAGCTCTTCAATTAATTCTAGAGATTATTGTCTCTTCTTCGATAGCTCAATGATGCACATGCCAAAGAAATGCTGCTAATATTTTTATTTCAAATTGCTCTGACACATTTTTCAAGTTTCAAAATCCACTCAAAATTTTACACTTTCATGACATAGAATAAATTTCACCTTAAAAATCTTAAAAATTTGTTGTAAAACCATCATTTGTTACTACCAAATCAATGGAGACTTCAATTTACATCAAAATTTCATAAATAAAAATGATTATTTTTTAAAAACAAAGATTTTCACATCTTTAAATCAAGTTCTTCAGATAACTTCTCTAAATTTGAATTGAATACTAAAAAAAAATATTATAACAAAAAAATCTCTTAAAATAATACGGGGGGACTAAATGTCATTAATTATACTTTTCACCATGTCCTTTTTATGATTCTTGATTGCTTTTGATGAGATTTATGATGAATTTATAGTAATGAAGACATTTTCATCACATAAATAACCATGCTTTCCAAAAACTAAATGTGGTTTTTGTAAGGTCTAGGGAAGAGTTGTATTCCAGAATAGAGCCCCTCCCCTCTCGCCCAACCCCCGGCCTTGCATCCCCCCCTTTTTCCCTCCAAAATGTGCCATTAACCACCCATTTCCTCCCAAATGTGCCACCAACCACCCATCTCCTCCCAAACGTGCCACCAACCACCCATCTCCTCCTTGCTCCTCCTCTAAATTTTATGAGGTGCAGGGCAGAGTTGTATTCCAAAATACAACCCTCCCCTTGAGCTCGAAAAAATGCAAGATTTGGAGTCACTATCTCGTTTTGAGTTCCGGAAGCCGCCTCCTTCATGTATTCCAGAATACAGCCCTCTAGAGCTCATATTTCAGAATACAGGAAGGAGGCGGCTTCCAAAACTCAAAATGAGATAGTGACTCCAAATCTTGCATTTTTTTGAGCTCTAGGGGAGGGCTGTATTTTGGAATACAACTCTGCCCTGCACCTCCTAAAATTTAGAGGAGGAGCAAGGAGGAGATGGGTGGTTGGTGGCACGTTTGGGAGGAGATGGGTGGTTGGTGGCACATTTGAGAGGAAATGGATGGTTAATGGCACATTTTAGAGGGAAAAGGGGAGGGGGAGGGGGGAGGAGGTGTGGGGATGCTTTTTTTGGTTGGGAGGGCAGGGGGGATGGAGGTACAGACCATAAATGGGAGGGGTGGGGGTGTGGGCGGAAGGGGCGGGGAATGGAGGGGGTGGAGCAAGTTGGGGGGGGGGATGGCAGGGCACGGTGGGCTTGCATAGCTTTTTTTGGGGGGGGGAGGGAGGGAGGTGGGTTAAGTTGGGGGGGAGGGGTGGGGAATGGAGAGGGTGGGACAAGTGGGGGGGCGAAGGGTCGGGGCGGGGTGGGGCAGGGTGGGAATGCAGGGGGTGCCGAGTTTGTGGGGGGGAGGGGAGGGGAGACAGTGTAGTGCTGGGAGGGAGCCATGTGAGAGGGGAGCAGGCCGGGGGCAGAGGGGGGTACAAGGAGCAGTTGGGGGGGCGCAGGGGGAGAGGAGGTGCAGTGTGGATTGTGGGAGGAGGGGGTAGGGCGGTGGGGGTGATGTGGGGTGGGCGGAGGGAGCGCAGGGGGGGTTGGTGTGGTGGGGAGCAGGCAAGACTTTGATTTTTAATGAGTTCATAAATTTATATTACAAAAGATATATTCATCACAAAAGCAACTGATCTTTGAAAAAGTAAATGTGCTTTTCATGATTTTCTCGAAGAGGATGAGATCAAATAAGAAATCTCACTGTGTTCAGTGCTTGCTTTCCATAATTAGTGATTTGCATGCTTTTTAGTTATTTTTAGCATGTAGAAAAGCAACCATGCTTAATTTGGCATGGTATGCTATAAATAACCAAAAATATGCAAATCTTTAATTGTGGAAAGCAATCACTTAACAAAGTCAAATTTCTTATCTGAAAATAGATTCTTCATTAGGATCTCGTCCTCTTAGAGAAAAGCAAAGAAAGCACATTTGCTTTTTGAAAAGCACTTTTTGCTTTTTGGAAAGCACGATTGTTTTTGTGATGAAAATCTCTTCTCTAATATAAATTTATCATAGATCTTGTCAAAAGCGGTCATAAATAAAAAAACGCGTGGTGAAAAGTATAATTGATGATGTTCACCCCCTGTCCCACATTATCTAAAGATATTTTTTTGTTATAACAATGTTTTTATAGTATTTATATCTTAAGAAGATGTGAACATCTTTGTTTTTTAATTTTTAAAAAATAACAATCATTTTAATTCCTAAAATTTTGATTTAAATTGAACTCTCCATTGATTGGTAATAACAAATGATTGTTTTAGACCAAATTTGTAAGCTTTTTTAAGATGAAAATTAATATTTGTCATGAAAGTGACCAATTTTGAGTGGAGTTTGGAACTTAAAAAAGTGTCTGAGCCATTTGAAACAAAAATGTCACTAAAACTATCTAAAATAAGGTTACTAATTTTTTTCCACATAAATTATTAGTTTTTTTTCACATTTTTAGGTGATTTTAGGTGTTTTTTTGGAGGGACCAAAACTACACCTCACGCCTTGTTGTATTTTGAAACGGTTATATGTTTACTGACTTCCTGCTTCCTGGTGCTGACTTCCTGCTGACTTCCTACTAACTTCTTGCTTCCTCTGCTGACTTCCTACTGAATTGACTTCATGCTGACTTCCTACTTACTGACTGACTTCCTTCCTCCTTCTTACTTAGAACCTCACTGAACCTGTTAGCACTTCCCTAATGACTTCCTATTGACCCAAATTTGACCTAGCTAATTCAACTGACTCAACTGAATCAGATCTCTCCACTCCAGTATCCTTTGACACTTCCACATCCTCAAATACCTCAAATCCCATAAAGATTCAGTACAACAAACTCAAACCCTACAAAGATTGAACACAATAGACTCAAAACTAACAGCATAGCATGCTGACTATTTGTATTGACTATGGAATACTTTTAGCCCACAAATCAATTTGACTAAAAGAGTGTAGAGCCAGCTAACAGTCCTCTAATTGTAAAAACAAATCCAAAACCACTTCTCTTTAATCCAAAAAGATCATATATCTACCCTTCTCAACATCTCTAGCTGATCTCCCCTGATGCATAAAAACTTTATCTGACTCTTGTTGATTCAAAGTTAAAGTTATTTGACTCAAAGTTAAAGTTATTCGACTTAGTTCTGATTATGTACTAGCAGAGACTTTCACTCACAATTGATTCCTCTCAGCAAATTCCATCAAAACAACACAAGTATAATGTACTAAAGCATAAAAAATCGTCAATCCAACTCATAGGATTCAGACTTACACTCAAGCCTTTTGCATACAGATGAAATCCAACCAATCTCAATAACCCTGATGTTATATGCACATTATGTGTGCATATACTAGGAGGATAACCCACATTAGGCTTATGAGCATGGGAGCATGAGAACAAGCTCTAGTGGAGCATGGGTTAACCTTAAGGGTTAAGGTTAGGGTCAGGCATCCAAGGGTCACACATGGGAAATGGAGAGTCAAGAGTCACTTGAGGGCCCTTCTATATAATAGGGGCATGGGGCACACTCAAGGAGGGCTTAGGCTATAGTCTCTTGATGTTATCTTGAGGTTAGGTTATGTTGCTCTCTTGTGTGTGTAGAGAATCATAACTACTCACCTTACCATTTCACACCATAGCTATATGCTATTGGATTAGAGTTATACCTCTTAAGGGTATGGGACATCAAGGTAAAGGTATGATGTACTTCATTATAATTCAAGGTAAAGCTATGCTATTGGATTAGAGTTATACCTCTTAAGGGTATGAGACATCAAGGTAAAGGTATGATGTACTTCATTATAATTCACATGTGCATCTCCTTGGTGGGCTCTGGGGTGGTCGGGTGGATGAGTTCATGCTGCTTGATTTATGCATGTTTATGCATAACAATTATTTAGAGAGATCTTAGGGTTTTAACAGTGGTATCAAAGTAATCTCTAGTTAATTGTTGCTATTTTTTTTTCTTATTGTAAATTTTAATATTTTTTGAAGTAAATTTTAATATTTACTAAAAAATATTAATTTATTGATTTGCATGTGGATCATCGATATGGCGGTTGGAACACATGCTACTACTATTTAATGGACGAATCGACGTTGCGAGGGAATTTCGTGAGTTTAATGCTATTTTTTTCTATTTTTTGTGGTTTAAAATAAGCATTAATGGAAAGTTTTACCAAAATACTACACATTTTATTGTGGATATTTTTGGTAGAATGGATTCACTGAATTTCTATAATTTTTAATTTTTTTTTTCTAATTTTTAAGAAAATTTTTGAGCATTTTTATGGTTAAAAATATATTTATATATATTTTTGCAGGTTTTTCCACGTGTATGCTATCAAATTTCTGCCAATTTTTTGCTGAAATGCAGTAGGGAGTAGTATGTTGATGCATGGAATTCTCTCCGGTGTGCGTGGGACCCTCTTTGCCTCTCAATTCTGATTTTTTCTTCTTTTTTCCTCTCCCGCGTGTGAACGTCTCTTAATAGGGATTTTTAAAATTAAATATTAATCATAATTAATATTTATTTATGATTAAGTAAACTTTAATTTTTGCTTAATCCTCCTCTCTGATTATAGATATAAGAATATTAAATAAGCCTATACTTTAATCCCCTGTAATCATCCCCTGTTTTTGAATACAAGAAAATATTATTTTTTCTTGTTTTTGCCTAGTGAGATGAAAATTTCTAGAGAGTAGTAATTCAATAATGAGATATTTTTGGATATATAAATTTTATAAATATCAAAAATATCTTCCTGAAACAGAAAACAAAATAAAATTTCAAAGGTGCAATTAGAATTTATTAAAAATGATTTAAAAGACCTTAGCCAAAGGGTCAAGACTTTCTGAAAATTTTAGATTATGGTCCAATTAAGGTTCCTATGGATCAATAAGATTAATCCAAGTGTTGGGATAAGATAAATCCAATGAATAAAAGAAAATACCAAAAAATGAGAAAATACCCACATAAGATAAAGAGTTGACTGAGTACAAGATTTATTAGTTAAAAATTATGAAATTTTACTAAAAAAATAAGATATTTTAGAGTAATCATACCATTTTGACACCTTGGTAAGGAAAGGGGGAGACTTCAAGGAGATGCCTATTTCACACATGGGAAGGAGTTTTAAACTCAAAAATATTAAGATATTTTTTATATCTCCTCTCTGTTGGATCAAACCAAATAAAAAAAGGGAGCCAAACTGGTCCAAATCTTGTCCAAATTCAGCCAAACTGAAGCTGAAAAATTCTAGAACTTACTTGGACTCAATTAGTGGCCTCCCTAACGTATAAATAGATCCTCATTCTTTTGTATTCTCGTCTCTGTGAACTAGACCATGCCAGTATTACTCTAAAATAGGTATATTTTCTATTATCCTCTAAAAATCCTCTACAAATTGGAGAGATTAGAGCTTCTCTCTCTCTTGAACCTTCTTTGGAGCTTTCCTCAACATACTAACCTATTGATTAGTGGGTCCTACGAAGAGATGCTTCCACTTGGTTTCAATCTCTACCTGCACCCACACGAGTAGATTACAAGGGGGTCATGCAACTTTTTAGAGACAATTACTTCACTCCTTTGAACACACAAAAGCTATGGCAAGAAATAGTTGCTCATAAGCAAAAGGATCTAGAGGACTACTTGAGTTATAAGCAAGAATTCTTACGTCTTTGGACTCTTTGGTTGCGTAGTCTTCCTAACCCTGGAGATGGTGCAGAATTTTTGAAGAAGGAGAGATTTATTTGCAGGGATGTACCCATCACTAAAATTGCAAGTAGAGTCAGGAGAGCCCACACCATTTGATGATGCTGAGGCTAGGGCTACCAAGAAACTGCGAAAGATGAGGTGTATGCTTGGGGGGGGCTTTATCTTTGATGACTCAAAGCCTAGGGAAGAGGTACAGTCTTGCACTCGTAGAGAATTACCTGAGGTCACAGTCGAGGTGATAGAAAAGTTAAATGAGTCTTTAAATAACTTGTCTATCCCCCACTTTGCACAAGCTGTGGAACAGAAGGGCCAAGCTAAAAGGGTTGAAGAACGAGAGCAACGACCTAGGCGACTCTTGCAATGTTGGAATTGCGGAGAGTCAGGGCATGGGAGGTATAATTGTCCTTGGCCTCGTGGGGAGCCAGGGAAGCCTAACATGAATTATCCAGTGATGAATGCAGGTGAAGGCACTAGTCAACAACAATCGATGATTTTGCAGAGCCAATGCAACAAGACCACCTCCACGAGGAGTGGAAGGAATGCCACCCTTGCCGGACCCAAATGTAAATGTGGTAGAGGTAACAAAGGCCAAGGAGGTAGACATTGAAGCAAATGATGTCAAACGAGGGCGTGGAAAAGAGAAGGAAAAGGAGGGTGTGGCATCACAAAGTGACCATGGACAAGGAAAGAAAGTGAAGGAAAACAAGGAAGTCAAGAGGAGACGACGTCGTATAAACCTCCAAGATTTCCCCCTTGGACATGGTATGGCTCCATACAACCTTTTGGAAGACATGAGAGGTAAGGGTCCTGATATCTCGTGGCCTCAATTTCTAGCCTTATGTCCACAAGTTAGGAGGGAATTAACAAAGGCCGTGAGCACTAGGAGAAAAACAAAAGAGAATGTGCCTGTTATAAAAATTTCACAAGCCCAGATGGATGAGGACATTACACCTATATTAGATTGCTACATCAAGGGAAGGCTAGTTAAGAAGGGTCTAGTAGATGGGGGTGCACAAATTTGCATCATGACAGAGGACCTTATGCAAAAACTAGGCATGCATATTCATGAAACACCTGAAATTAAGGTGAAAATGGCAAACAATAGCAAAGCAAAGTGTCTTGGGATTTGTAAGAATGTTTCTGTGGAAGTTTTTGGCATTAAGAAGGTTGTTGATTTTTATGTTATGTCTACCAAGGGAAGTGGTTATCCATTTATCCTAGGTAGACCATGGCTAATGAGAATGCGAGCTTTGCAAGATTGGGAAAATGGAAAGTTAATTTGCAGGAATGAAAATCGTAAGAAGATTATCTTTGACATGAAGGAGCAACGACAAGAGGAGATAAATGAAGAATCTTCTCAAGGCGAAACAGAGGAGGATTGGATCGATGACACCTCAGAGGAAGAAAGCAGCAGTAGCACTATGGACGAGGAGTCTTCCATTGAAGTCATGGGGGTAAGATTCCGAGCAAAAGACAAAGAGACACCCTGTCAAGGTTTGGAGGAGGTAGGCTCTCAAGAAGACCAAATTGTGCATGATGAAGAAATGTTTGATGCTATGCTCTCAAAAACGCGTACATCGGAGGAAGGAGAGGAGTTTAAATGTGTACTAAGGAAATTTCCCAGGTTTTTTGCTAAAGATTACACAGATGTGCGTGGCATAGAGGCCATTCAACACAAGATCGAGCTAAAGCCAGAAGCCAAACCTAAGGCACAAAAGCTACGAAGACTAGGAGTCATCAAGGAGCAAGCACTACTCAAAGAGGTGAGGAAGCTTCTAGTAGCAGGATTCATATATCCTGTAGAAAATTCAGAGTGGGTCTCTCCCGTCGTGGTCACTCCCAAGAAGAACGGTAAATGGAGGGTGTGTGTGGACTATCGTCCACTCAACGAGGCGACAAAAAGGACCACTTTCCTCTTCCATTTCAAGATGAGATCCTAAATGAGGTAGCAGGTCATGAGAAGTATACAATATGTGATGGCTACTCGGGTTACTTTCAAATTGGGATTGCATTGGAGGATCAATTGAAAACAACCTTCATCACTCCTTGGGGTTGTTATGCTTTCAGAGTCATGCCGTTTGGTTTAACCAATGCTCCAGCGACATTTCAACATTTCATGAACATGGTGTTTCAAGCATTCTTTGGGAAATCCATTAGAGTATTCATAGATGATTTTTGCATCTATAGCTCTAAGTCATTGCATGTGCAGAGGGTGGAAGAAGGCTTGAAGAAACTCTACGACATGGGGGGCCAACTCAATCCCGACAAATGTCATATTGGTGAGGATGAAGTAATCTTGCTGGGTCATAAGGTTTCTTCCAAAGGCATTGAGGTGGATCCTACAAAGGCAAAGGCTCTTATCGACCTACCATCTCCAAAGAGTCTCAAGGAGGCCATCTCATTCATTCAAAAGGTGAAGTACATGTCACGCTTCATTCACTTAGCCTCAGAGTTACTTCACCCCTTGCAAAAATTGACTCAACAAGTAGAGTTTGCATGGTCTGATGAGCTTGAGGAGTACTTTTGTAACATTAAAGTCATTTTGTCAGAGCTACCAACACTCATGCCTCCTTGTTGGGAGTACACTTTCTTTGTTAGCTCTAGTGTTGGAAAGGAAACAGTGGGTGCAGTTTTGTTACAGCAAGATCTCCACAGTACTAGGATGCGGCCCATCTACTTTGTTAGTAGGGTCATGAATGTCATGGAGAAAGGCTACACAGAAGCGGAACTCATGATGCTTGCTCTCATCTTTGCGGTGAGAAAATTTAGATCCTACTTGTTACCAAAACCTTTTGTAATTCTCACTACAGAAAATTTGTTTCCTTGGGTGTCTTCTAAAATGACTATCAGTGCTAGAATCACAAAGTGGGTTATGGAATTGCAAGAATTCCAATACTCTTTCAAGGTAGAAGATAGTGTGCGTGCACAATTGGCAGGGATTCTCACTTATAGAGTGCATGAAAAGGAGATTAAGGTGCCTGAAGTAAAGACCCTACCATTGCCACCACCCAAAACTATACCTAATGCATTCACCTTGTTCTTTGATGGAGCTTTTAGAAAAGCCACAGGTAAAGCAGGGGGAGGGCTGGTGCTACTCAACCCAAATGGAGAGGTGGTTATGAAGGAGAAGGTCAACTTGCCAAGTTCTACTAGCAACAATGAAGCAGAGTATGACATACTACTTCATGGCTTGAAGGTGTGCATCAATCAAGGGATACAACGTCTCCTGGTAAAAGGGGATGCACTTCTTATTGTAAGGCAAATTTTAGGCATTTGGGCATGCAAGAATGAAAGATTAAGGCAAAAGGTTCATGCTATCCGTAGGCTGTTTAATCAATTTGAGGAGGTGCAATTGTATCATATTCCTAGAAAACAAAATGAGGATGTTGATTTACTTGCACAACAAGCTGTTGCATGTGTTAAGAAGGAAATGCAAGTAGTAGTCTTGGTTGCAGCGGCTATTAAGCAACCATGGTACCAAGGAATGGAGACACTGGCTCCCATAGTGAGCTACATCTTGGAAGGTGAATTCCCACAAGACTTCACAAGGGCACAAAAGAGGAGGCTCATGAAGAGGGCAAGTTGTTTCTTGTTCTTAGAAGGTGCCCTCTACCAAAAAGGAAAAGATCAAGTGTGCAAAAGAGTACCAACAACCAAGGAGATTCCAGCCATTTTAGAGGGTTTGCATGAAGAAGCATGTGGTGGCCATTTTGCTCAAGAACTAACTGTGAAAAAGATTTTGCTTGCTGGGTATGTTTGGCCAAGCTTACATGTGGATGTTCAACATTGGTGTAGGAGCTGTCATAACTGCCAAGTCAATGGTAATAAGAGGTTGCTACATGGTCCACGCCAATTAGTCATTGCAAGTGGTCCATTTGAAAAATGGGGCATTGATGCTATGGGTCCACTACCTAGAACTAAAAATGGAAAATTGTACATCTTAGTGGCCATAGACTACATGACTAGGTGGGTGGAGGCTCAAAGTGTGGCAAGGGTGAATGAAAAGACTGTAAGCAAATTTGTTTACACTCATATATGTTACAGATTTGGCACCCCCTTGGAGATTGTTTCTGACAATGGTCCAGGTTTTAGAAAAGGTTTGCTCACCGAAGTTTGTGAAGAGCTTCATATTTCACATCATCATAGCACACCCTACTATCCCCAATCAAATGGGTTAGTAGAGAAGGCTAATGGTGCTATTGTAGGAATCATAAGGAAGATGGTGGAGAACAAGACGAAGCTTTGGGATGAGTTCCTTGATGGAGCACTATGGGCATACCGGACTACCTACCGAGAAACAACGGGGTTTACGCCCTTTCACCTGGTTTATGGTCAAGAAGCATTGCAGCCTATTGAGCTCAACATTCCAACAATGTTGTTACATGGAAAAGGTGGACTAGGAGATCAAGATGCATGGGTAGATCAACTTCTCACTTTAGTTGAGCTAGAGTGGAAAAGAGAAGCTGCATACGAGTGTTATAGAAGAAAAGCCATGCAAGCAGCAGAGAAGTTCAATGCAACTTTGAAAGACAAGGGCATCAAAGAAGGAGATCTTGTGCTAAGGTATGACAATCGACTTGATAATCGGTTTGATGCCAAGTTTGAAACTAGATGGCAGGGACCATACATTGTCAAGAAGGTTTTCAACTCTAGCTATTATCAGCTCATGGATTTGGATGGCAAAGAACATTCTAAGAAGGTTAATGGCTACAGACTCAAGCCATACTTGAGTCGCATTCTACCGACAGACTTACAAAAGCAACCACAAAAAGGAGATAAAAGGGCATGTAAGTTATGTGGTTTGAGTGATGGATGTGGTGCAAAACACAAGGAACAGAAGAAAGATAGACAAGAGAATCACATTACACCACTTGCTTTAGAAGGCCTACATTATGATGGTACATGAATATACCATCATCTAGGGGGAGGGCTAAATGATAGCCGTTTTTTCGGCTATCCACATTACCACAAGGAGCTACCTCGGCCAAGGAAAATTATATAAACTCTTTGTCATAAATACCTTTTCACTGTAAATAGGCGTGTGTGCGTTAGGGACTTTACCCATATCTTCTATATATATATATATATATATATATTTTGCTAGCTACTCATCAAAAATAAATAAAATTATTACGGCCCATTTTGTGTAAATATTTCATTTCATATAAGGGCCTAAATATGGAGGTCTCTATTTTCTCTAGTTATGTAAATACTTCATTAGGTGTGTGTATTACAAAACCTAAATATATTTTTATTTATTTATTACTATTATTATTATTCTTCATAATACTTTTGGACCATCATTGTACATATGCTTCAACTTCACCATACATAAGTAAATCCTATGCTCTCACATTTCTACCCACACCTTGTAGAAAGCCTACTACCCAAATCACTTTTTCCCTTAGACTATTTCATCTTTTATTCTCTCATCTACCCTAAAATAATAAGGGTCTCCCTCCTTTTTGACTTTCATAGTTTAGTATTTTTGTATATATTTTTACTATTAAATATTTTATATATTTTCATTAAATACTTTTTCATATATCAATTATTTTTGTATATTTTATTCACAATTAGATCTCCTTGTTTATTTTATTTTCCTATCATAATAACCATATTGTCATGATATGTTGACTAGTTAAATACTAGCTTGTTTTTTCTTATTATGTAAATCCTTTATAAAATGGAAAAATCTCCTCCATGCAAGTGTCCACATACACTTGAGTCTCTAAGGTCAGGGTATGATGTATTGGGGGGCTCACTCTTGGAGCTATCAAGAAATTCCACCAATGGGGACCCACACAAAGATTTTAAAAATTCAAAAAATACATGATTCTGCCAAATTTTTTGCGCCCGCCTCCACTCTGAATTTGGACTGGTCATCAAAAGACAAAAGTTAGCTCGGGAGCTTAAGAATATGCTCAATTTTTTTGAGAGTTTTTGGAGCTAATGGCGGTGAGATATGAATTTTTTATTGGACCCCAGTCTGCCCACTTTTTGGCAAGGTACACCTAGTCTCTTCTCACCTCCCTTACACATTCATCACCTACACACTTACTCATTCCTTTCTCACTCCATCAAACCTGCAAACTTCATGTCCTCTCTCACCCTCTCCACCTTTGCCCTCTCCTTCCCTCTCCATTTGCTCTCATATCTACTCTACACCCATACCTTATCTCCATTTCTCTCCCTACTACTCCCATATTACTAAATTATTTTTCTAATCTCAAAAAATACATAAAAATTCAGCATAAATGTACCATATTAACCTCTGCAAATATGGGGTTTTCATCTACAAAAACCCCCATGTTCTTCACCTCAATCAACTTTTGTGGTGTCAAATGCAAGAAGGAGATCGGCGGTTAACTTAAAGATCTACACATGGGAGAATCCAAGCTTCTTCGAGCTTTCAACCACACAAAGGATCTTTCCAAATCTTTACTCCTCACACTCATTTTGTACATTGTATTACTAACCTTTTATAGTGATTACTAACTACTAACTACTAACATTTGTAAATAAGCACCCACTCTACTACTTTTGGAGTAGGCATTACTACAAGTTATTTGCTCAAACCTCTACATCACACTCTCCTCTCATCTTCAATAATTCTCTCACCTTGAGCCCACATCCATGTGACTCAAGGGATAAGAAGAGGCCCACTCTCATTTCAAAATAAAAAATCCATAATCTATGATTTTCTATAATAAGATTGATTAGGCTTAATCCTAATTGGGACTTTTCAAACCTATAAATAGAGCCCCCTCCATTCCTTGTAAGAGGGAGATTACACACATTGTACACCACTCCTAAATCTAGTGTGTAAGGAGATAGTGAAGCTTGAAGCTTGAAGCTAGTTATGTCATTTGTGAGGGCTTGAGTGATGCCATACTCCCTATCATAATTGTATCTTGCCTTTGTGCATCAATAAGATTAGTAGTTTGGGTGCAATTATGTACAAAATCTTAGACTCCTACATCTCCAAAGTTTATTTAGCGAAGCAGTCCGATTTTTGATCCAAGGTAAATTTGATCCTTGAATTTTGTGGTGTGATTTTATGCTTGGAGGCTTGAGGGCTTGTTTTTGATTTGTTGCCTTTCAATTCATGGTAAGAGGGTTGTATGGTGAGAGGGCTCCCGTAACCTTAAGACCAAGTGCATAGCGACAATAAAATCAAGCTTATATTGTCTCTCTAAGTTCTTCTCCAAGTTTGGTGTGCATCTATTTGTGTTATGCTAGTCTCCTCCACACATAATACCATATGTTATGAGTGTTTGTTGAGAGTGTGTGTGTCTTTTGATTGATGTATATGGTTAGCTTGTATTGATTGGCTACAAGGAAAGATCTTTGGTGTCCTAGTTCACACACATAACTAGGTGGTGCCTCTTTTCTTATTGGGTGTGTGGTTTTGGGGTTCTTATGTTTGTGTTGCGTTGTGCCCCAAGTCCATTGAGCAACACGGGAGCCTTGAGGAGTGCTTAGAGGCCGCTCTTCTTGTTGCCCGCCTCGGACTGCCTCAGTACATGCTAAACAAGCCCTAGCCTTATCAGAATCATGTCTAAGGAAATATTCCGCCTAAGCCTCTGACGCTGACTGATACTGACATTGATACATCGTCCTCCACAGAACCACATAGCAGAGTTGATGAGGTGCTCGAATGCAAAGGCTATCATATCCTGACCCTGGGAGAGTTCAGGAATGCCACAAAGATTTGGGGTATCCATCTATAAATTCCAATTCAATTTATGAAATTTAAATTTTTGAAGTTCCTTCAACATAATATTAACAAGCGAAAATATTATTTTTCTAGATTTACTTTCAAATTTTCAAACAATTTCCGTTGCTGTTACTAAATTTTACAACAGCGCTCTGATACCAACTGTGAGATTCCACTGCCCCCTCTGCACACCGAATTCCCGATTGTTGGCAGCGGAAGCAGCTTCCTCTTGCGCGGGGCAGGGTTTCTCACTCGGGGCCTCGCCCACGAATGTCCAGGCACGAGACTAAGCTAGTGGTCATTCCGAAAATCGAAACCGGGAAAATTTTCCATGCCCAAAAAGCGGGGACGATTCCACCATTTTGAATTTCTTTACGAATTTTTCTAACAAGGTCAAGAATGAATTAACCTTCATCTGAATAAACTGGATAGAAGGGAAACTATAACAGAATTAACTTGAAGGAATCAATGCTTTTTTCCTAATTGAATTAGGCACAGCCATTGATCTATTCATTTGAGAAGTCTTCAGGTTATTATTTAACTATTGAGTTCTAAGCATAATCTTATTAATCAATTTTATTATTAAAACTCTACTGATTACAGCGGCCCATGGGTTTTAGCCATCGCCTAGCCACACTGGAATAGTAGAACCAGACAAGTACTCACCCACCCATAATTGAAAGCCTTTCTTAACTTTTGCTTTAGAATACAGATACTCACACACTCCTCTTTAAACTTTAATTTATAAAACAATCCATTGACAAACAATTACTGGGTACAGATGTCACAACTCAAAATTTCCATTCAATCCTTGTTTCTCACAAAACAGTATCACTCTGGACTCTCCGTTGAGACCAGCAGGTCAACAACGAGATTCAGCAGATTACAATAAGTTTCTCGTCATCATACATATATATCTTCCACGACATACGCATGGGTGTCCTCGGCACCGCGAGCCCGTGCATCGCCTGGTCAGAACCCTCCAAGATCCTCCTTAGGTGTCCTAGCACTTCACTCAGGGACCGCTTCATGGGCCCTCGTCCATCGTACTGGAAGCGCACCATTACCGAGGCTGGTCAAGACCTGGGCGCTTTGTCGCGTGAGCTGTCCTTTGAACACTCCCCACTGTTGCAACCGAACTTCCCTTAGAAAAACACATATACCAAATGCTCCCTCCAGCATTCCGGCGTAAGATAGTCCTTTAAGAAAACAGGGTTTCTATGCAAGTTTTCAGTTTTGAATACAATGAGTATATCTTAATTCCCTATCCCAAGACTTCTAGATCACAGGTCTGGATTCCCAAAGCAGAATTCTGAATTCTTGATCCTCAGAGCAAAATTAAAGGTCTCAACTTAGTTTCAAATTCGGTGGGTGATTTGAGTGTAGATTACTGAACTGATTACATCGTGAAACTGACGAAGGAGTTATGTCTTGGTCATAGTCTGATTCAGGGTTTGAATCTGAAAAGTTTCTCCCTGATCTATCTTTCTCGAAGGTAATAATTCAATTACTACTTTACTGAAATCAAAACTAAACACGAATTCCTATGAGGAATAAATTAGTGATTTATCTAAAATTTCGACTTCGATGGTTTTTTTTGAATTTTCTCATTACGATCCTAGAGAATATAAAACGGTATAATTTTCCTTCACTGAGTATTTACTTATTCATTTTTCCAATATTGATGGGATTTAATCAATATTGGTGAAAGCAATATTTTTGTAATTAAAAAAATTTCTTTTATACATCATTTTATACATAAAAATCCATAATGATAAAAGTAACACTTTTATAATAAAAAATATATTCTTTTATACATCTATTTATGCATAAAAATCCATAATGATAAAAGTAACACTTTTATAATAAAAAAATATTCTTTTATGCATCTATTTATGCATAAAAATCAATATTGATGAAATTAACACTTTTATAATAAAAAATATTCTTTTATGTAACTATTTATGCATAAAAATCCATAATGATAAAAGTAACACTTTTATAATAAAAAAATATTCTTTTATGCTATTTATGCATAAAAATCAATATTGATTAAAGTAACACTTTTATCATTAAAAAAATATTCTTTTATGTAACTATTTATGCATAAAATCTATAATGATAAAAGTAACACTTTTATAATTTAAAAAAATTCTTTTATGCATCTATTTATGCATAAAAAACAATATTGATGAAAGTAACACTTTTATAATAAGAAAATATTCTTTTATGCATCTATTTTTGCATAAAAATCAATAATGATAAAAGTAATACTTAAAAAAAATATTCTTTTATGCATCTATTTATGCATAAAAATCAATAATGATAAAAGTAACACTTTTATAATTAAAAAAATATTCTTTTATGCATCTATTTATGCATAAAAATCAATATTGATGAAAGTAACACTTTTATAATTAAAAATATTCTTTTATACATCTATTTATGCATAAAAATCAATAATGATGAAAGTAATATTTTAATTTTTTTTTGAACCAATATGCATCTTTCTATGCATAGAATTTATATCTAATGAAAATCACTCTTTTATAATTAAAAAAAATAACCAATATGCATCTTTCTATGCATGAATGAAAATGACACTTTTAGAATACACAAACGATGGGGATTACTCTTTTTGATTAATAAAAGATGAAATTTATTTCACAAATTTTTAGAAAATTTTGCCATAACCTCCTTTGTATGGCTAACCATTTTTTAATTTTTCTAACCTTAATCTACTTAGGAATTATCCCCAATTGGCTTAAAGCATTCTAAACTAATCAATTTTCACTTTTAAGAGAGAAACAATATGAAAAGTTTAACTCCAACAATTAGATCACTTAACTAGGATAAAGAAGGGCTGATTTTAAGAATGAGAGAGGGGGAAAGCCTTTCCACAGCAAGGCATAGCATTAGATTATCATTTCAAACAAAATAAAAATTAGAAAACCATTAAAAGAGTAAAGAAAAATATAAGGTTTCTAACTTACATGAATTCTGTGAGCTTTCCTTTGGCTTGATGGTTTGAGGGTTCTACTCTTGTTTGCAACAAGAGTGGCCACCAATTCTTTAGAAGAGGGAAAGGTCAAAAACTAGTGAATTATTAAGAAATTCACAGTTCTTGGCTCTTGGGAAGGAGTAGAGTAACAGTGCATAAAACACTATTAAGCTTCAACAAAGGGGGAGGCTTCTATTTAAAGAAAAAAGTGAGCTTCTAACCAAGCAAACTGATTCTAGAAATTTTCAGATCAGTTTGGTCAATTTTTGACCATTTTTAGGTCAGTTTACCTTACTTTTTGAAACTAGACTTTAATAAGGAGAGAGGAGAGATTAAATATCTCAATTTTTGATGATTTAAAACTCCACCACACATGTGAAGTAGGCGCCTCATTCATGAGGGGGGAATCCCTATTGTGAGGTGTCAAAATTCCATTTTTTTAGTAATTCCTTTGGTCCTTAGTCCACTCTTCATCTTATGTGAGTATTTACTCATTTTTGAGGGGATTTTCTTTATTTCTTCTATTTATCTTCACACATTTGGATGAATCTGATTGGCATCTCAAAACCTTAATTTAAAATTTTTCAAAAATCTGGATCCTTAGGGTAAGGCCTCTTGAACAGATTATACTTGATTTCTAATGCACCTTCTGAAAATCGTTTTGAGCTTCTGTTTTGGGGAAACTTATTTTAATAAGAAGAGATATTTTCCCATCCAAAAATATTCAAAATCTGAATAACCTCTCTCTAGAACATTTTCTCTCTCTAGGCCAAAACAGGTAGAAACAAGATCTTTTATATTTCTGAAGAGGGATTTGATTACAGGGGAAGATACTGGACATCTTGAGAGGATGGGGAGGAATCTTACATCCCAGAAGAAAGAAAGAGGAATCAGTTACATACCACATTCGTAGACATACCAACTGAATGGGTGTCCCAGTATGAACCAAAACACTTTCTCACCTTCCAACTAAAGGAGGCATTGTTCATAAGGTTTCGGACTCTCAAAACTAACTCACTCTGAACTGCAAGACAAGCTAAGAAGTCTAAAATAGAAGATGTTGCTAGTCAAAGACTATGTAGCCAGTCAAAGACTATGTAGCCAAGTCAAAGACTATGTAGCCAGTCAAAGACTATGTAGCCAAGTTTCGCACACTCCATGCAAGGCTATCTCTAGTAGACATACCATCAGAAGCAGTTCGCGGGGACTGATTCCTACATGGTCTAAACAAGAAACTGAAGCCAATGGTAGCAGCCCACCAACATCGACACCAAAGGGTTCGATGGGCTTGTGGAAGCACCAAACCGAGCAGAATGGAATATGGGCTTTCAGAAGAAGTCCAAGAAAAATATAAGCAAAAAGGTACGACCCTTCTAGAAGCGAGTCGGGATCAGAATACTCAAAATATCTAAGGAGAAGACTAAGCATAGCAAGAAGGAAAAATGCAAGGGAAAGACAAACAAAGTAAACATCCTAGCCAAGAAGGTTGTGGGCTCTGGAAAGACCTCCAACTCATTAAACTACATAACAAGTGTTTTTTTCCCGATCTACAAGAATAATGGACATCTGAAAGAAGAATGCAAGATGTAACCTATTTGTGCCATCTGCCAAACCTTCACACACTTGCTGACATCAATTGTAGTTATAACGTCGGGAGTCAGGAAGGCGTAGCTATTAATGCAGTAACAACAACACCCATGGGGCTGTCGCACCGTACAAACCTTACTAGGGCCAAGGGCAAGGTAGAGAAGGAGGTGGCACTAGTTAATCGGACAGATTCTAATGTTATTACTAAAGCCAGGCCACACAGATGGCATGACTGTCAGCTATTTCAAAAGCACCAAAAAGAGCTACAGGAAGGATCCAAAGGGGTGGATTCTAAATGTGAAACCTGTAGAAGAAACTCTAGCGGAAGATGAAACGGACACACAAGGAGTGTTAGAGGAGCAAATAGAAAAAATTGACTCCTCAAAGAATGAAGAAGAAAACCAATCAACTAAAGGGCTGAGAGAACGAATGGAGGCAATGCACTACAAAGATAGGAAGTAGTAGCAATCCATTAGAGTGCAAGAGGAGGAGCTCATGGATCTCAATTTAGGAACTGAGGAGCACCGTTAGATGCTAAAGATCAGCACAAACCTGGAAGAGATAATGAAAACTAAACTTCAAGAACTACTAAGATGTCTTTGCCTGGAGCTATACAGATATACCTGGCATTGAGCCAAGATTCTACCAGATAAATCTAAAGGAAGATTTAGTTTTGATCAGGCAACAAAGGTATAGAATGAATCCCAACTATGTCAAGCAAGTCAAGGAGGAGATTGACAAATTGTTGGCAACAAAAGGATTCATCCATCCAATTGAGAAAGCAACTTTGCTGAGCCCAATAGTGATTGTGCTAAAGAAAAATGTGAATCTAAGAGTCTATCTAGGAATGCAGCTACCATACTATATCCAAGGTGTATATCCAATGCAGCTACCATACCATATCCAAGGTGTATTTTTTTGGCGAGCATTTTTCAAGCAAGCGCTTTTTGGTGTTGAGGCAAGCGATTTCTCTCTCTACACTTCTTGTATCTATCTACTCCTCTCCCTCTACTGTCACACCTATGAGATGTTGAGCACTACACACATTGCAACTCATTTACAACTATCATTACAACTCATTTACAAAGACACCATATTATGATCTAAAACTTTCATTATATTCCCAAGCAAACTTACAAGACCACATCATTACACGACAAACACTATGACATGTTGAACACACTCAACAATATAGGAAAGCAAGGGTGTACACAATGTTCTTTACTTCCATGGGCCACTATCATTGCTACTTCTTCACAAAGACACCATAGAGAGATGCAACTTCCGTTTCTAAGAAAATAGCAATACTGTAGCATATTATGACAAACACCTACAAATATGTTGAATACATGCAATAATATATGAAAGCATTTTGGGCCTCAATTATGTTACATGAATACATTTTATCATTTTTGTGATTCATAATAATTGTAGAAAAATATGCTTCATTTAATGTGTGTAGAAATCAGCTTAATAAATGGAGTGTGCGAATGTGCATAAGGTTATTTTATGAGTTATTTTTGTTGGCCACATGCTAAATGTTTGTACAAATTCTTTATGCATGCTTGTGCATGGCGTTGCTATATTTCTAACACGAGTTTTATAGTTCCAATCCATGTTCACCCGAGCCTCTAAGCCATACCTTTGTGTCTCTGAGCCATGCTCGATCAATGAACCTCTGAATCTGTTTGTGGTATTCCATGTCCATAAGAACCTCTGAGCCATGTTCGGACCTCTGAGTTTACCTTGCAGGTTATGACATCAATAGCAACAAACCTGATGTTGTTGTTGTGGCATTTTCTTCTACACAATCAGGGATAGCTGTTTCCTTAACAAGAGGACTATTACAGGTGAACATTTTATCATATTTTTTTATGCATAATAATCGTAGAAAAATATGCTTGATTTAATGTGTGCAAAAATCACCTTAATAAATGGAATGTGCACAAGGTTATTATATATGCAAATGTGCACAAGGTTATTTTATGAGTTATTTTTGTTGGCCATGTGCCAAATGTTTGTACAAATTATTTTTGCACACTTGTGCATGGTGTTGCTATATTCCTAGCACATATGCTAGAAGAGTTTTGATTATTTACACTTAGTGTGTGAATGAGCTCTAGTGTTTGAGCTAATTTTGTACAAAAAGAAAGCTTGTAGAGCAAGCTCCGGTTGAAATAGCCATGTAACCTATTTTTTATGGAATAAAATCTATAAAAATACTCAAGCAAGGATGCCTTTGGCACATGCTTGGTGGGGGGGTAGTTAGGACCCAATCTGGTGTTTCTCTCACGTCTATATTTTTCTATTAACATGCTTCTCGAGGTCTCGTGTACTTTCTTGTTTCAAACTATCCTCTTGGCCTTCTCCGTCTACCCTAACTTTGCAATGAAGGTGGCAACTTTGTTAGAATTTTGTGGTGCTCATGCTAGATCAAAGATGTGGAGGAGAAAGACTCACAAAATACAAGAAAATATCTTGCTTATTAAGTTGCTCAAAATACAACTAGGCTTCTTGCTCCATACGAAAATGCCTTCTAGCTCCACCTTTAAATAGGTGAGCTAGTGGACCATAAGTCCATTCACACACATACCCTTCTTCTCTCCTTTTACAAACCTTAGTCTCTTAATACCCCCCCTCAATACCAACTATGAAAGAAAATTGGAATAGGTGGTATTGGACATAGGTTGCCTTTATAACATTAGGCATACAAGGTTAGGAATATAGGTGTGGTGACATTGAGATTTAAAACAATTTCTCAGTGGAGTTAGAGGCTGATACAAAGTTAGCCTCAAACTCTTTGTTAGGACATTTAGAAGTGGTATGTCCCGTTTGTTTACATTTGTTACATTTCATTTTGTTGGGATATTTGATCCAACAATTATTTTGCCAAATGACCCACCTTTTTGCAATGGACACATCTTACTTTGATCACTTGATGTGACAAAGCTTGTTCGATATTCGATGAAGTTATTGCATTTGAAGATTCAACTCCTCCCTTTGGCTTCTTTTCTTCATCAAGACAAGATTGAATGACTCCTTCAAGGGTGGGATTAAGTATGTTCTTCAGGGTGGTGACTAAGGTGGGGTACACCTTAACTACTTTTAGCAAAATAGCCACTGCATCATCTTCATCCATTCTCGCATTCACTAATCCAAGTTGAGCCATAAGGCCCTTCAAGTGAGAGATGAAGGCTCCAATGCCGTCTCCCTCTTTGAGTTCCAAGCTAAAAAATTCAATTTTAAGTGAGATCTTGGAATTCTTACCCACGAGCTCCATAGAGCTTATCAAGCTCATCCCATTTCTCCTTTGCAGTCGGAAGCTTCCACATGGTGAATGAGAGCCTCATCAAGATGAAGCAATTAGTGAGTGATTAACTAATAGCTTAATGTAGGCATGGATAATAAAAACCAGCAAATTCTCATTAGGCTAATGCCTCAATTTATAGAGTTTACATCCAAGCATCTAATCCCATTGATTTCTCCTTGATTCATTCCACCTATTTTGCTTGATTCTCTCCACCTCTCCCAGAATATCTCCACACTTCCTAAATCTTCTCATGCTACCCTTTATTCTCTCCTAGTCGATTCTTCTCACCTTTTCATAGGTTCTCTCACATTTATAGATTCTCTTTTACAGCCTCTAACCAAGGGCTTGTTCTTGCACACACCCTATTCACTTGTATATTTCAACACCTCCCCTCAAGTGAATACTCCTAGCACACCTGGACCCTATACCAAGTTTCCCTCTTACTTGATAGTCCGCGACCAGTGTCTAGCACACCTCCCCTCAAGTGAACTTAGCACACCTGGACCCTCTACCAAGTTTCTCTCTTACTTGATAGTCCACGACCAGTGCCTCAAGTCCCTAAACTCACACTCTCTCTCTCTATGTGTCCAAGGCTACTACAAGTGCCCGCGACCTTGACTAAAGTGTTCACACATACATCTACCACGTCGCCTACATCATCGGTGGCTCAGAGGTGGTTTTACTTTGTTGGGGCAGGTTACATTGGGTTGTGGGGTCTCTCTCTTTCTCTCTCTCTTAGAGATTTTCACATGGCTCCTCACTCTTTGGAGCCTCACATCTTCTCTTGTCTTCAGTCTTCTTGTTGTGGCAACTTCTCTTCACGCGTCCATGTCTTCCTCTTCTTTCAGTCTTCTTGTTGTGGGGCAGCTTCTCTTCTCGTGTCCATGTCTTCCTTCAATGCTTCCTCTAGATCTTCTTCTCGGTGTGGATCCTCTTCTTGGAATGGGGCCATGAGCTTATCCATTAGTTCTTCTTGCTCCATGTGAGCAATATGTTTAAATGTTGCTCCATGTGAGCTCCATGTGAGCAACATGTTTAAATGTTGCTCACATGTTGCTCCATGTCAGCAACATTTAAATGTTGCTCCATGTTTAAATGTTGCTCACATGTTGCTCCATGTGAGCAACATGTTTAAATGTTTTGTTGACAGTTCTTTTGGGCTTTTGATGTTTATCTTGTGTCATTATGCAATGCAAACCCAAATCTATGTGGGAGGTCTTCCCTCTTGCCTTATTCTGGACAAGGGCAGTGTCTGATCCCATTTTTACACTGATGTAATGTGCCCAATACATAATGCATATAGCATTCATTCTTATGCACATTCCCAAATGCAACTCTGGCTATGCATAATCTTGAATTTGAGTGTGATTTGCAGGCATTAACCAAGGGTTGAATGCAAACTGATGATTACCACAAATTTATCAGCATATTTTTACCAGAAATTACATTAAATCAAGGGTAACCAATTTGTACGGAATGGTTAGAGTATCAAACCATCTCTGAATTGCAATCTAAAGTTATAGAGATCTGTATCAGATACCTAATGGTTAATTTGAACCCTCAATTGCACCAAAATATAGTGATTAGCATTGATTAATTCACTAATTAGCAAATTAATCCTCTGTTTTGTGTGCAAAAAATGTTACCATATTATAGTAGTGATGTGTGTGAACACACTTAGGACCGCCGGGGCACTTTTTCCCTCACTAGGAGGTTTTTTCCCCCGTGCATTGTATATACGCCCATTATCTTCTAGGGCTGGTTATCTTTCATTTTTGGCACTCATAATACACTACTGTGTTGTGCTCAAGCTTCCTCATCTTCTTGAAGTTGTGTGTGCATTCCTGCAACCCTAATTCCAACAATTGGTATCAGAGCAGGCTTCCTCCTCCCGGGCAGCATCACCGGCACCTGCCGCTTCATCTCCTCCGATTGCAACGAGGTTTCACGAGCGTCTGCAGGTTAGTATATGCCGTGGGAAAGCCCGTAGGGCTTGGTCGTTTCAGAATTTTGATCTGAAGTCATTTCGCCCTCCGTTTTTGCATTCCAAGTACTGCGCAGGCAAAATCGTCCTACTGTGCAGATTTTTAGTCAAGATTAAAATCTGCAGGACAGGTGCCCATTCGTCTGTTTTGGGCTGTGCTACATAGCACAGGTCGATTTTATACAGGTTTACCTCTTACAGACAGCATTTACATCTAGTAGTACAGTCATTGGCCATGGCTGACAACAATGATGTATTCCGCATGTTGGCTGCTGAGGATAAGTTGGATGGCACCAACTATCCATTGTGGGCATATATGATGCGACATGTATTGGTAGCAAAGGGGTTATGGAATATTGTGCAGGGTATTGATGCACGTCCTATTGTGGCTGGGAATGCTGCAAACACATCAGAAACAGGTACTGTTGATGATGGTGCAGGCACAAGTGCTGTAGCAGCTGTTCGAGAACCACCACTTTCAGCAGAGCAGATTCGTTGGGATGGTAGAGATGCGCAGGCTCATGCCTTGATTGCGCTGTCTGTCAAACGTACCATTATCCCACATATTCGCTCCTGCAGGACTTCTAAGGATGCTTGGGATGTACTTGCCACATTGTATCAGGCAAGAAATGAGGCTCGTGTTGCTTATCTCCGAAAACAGTTGGAGAATGAGCATATGAACGAAGGTGATTCTATGGATAGCTTTTTGACAAAGATCAAGGATTTCAAAGAGCAGCTCATTTCTGCAGATGAAATCCTGTCAGACAGTTCACTTGTGCAGACTGTTTTGAATGGTCTACCAGATTCTTATCAGGGTTTTGCTTCCACTCTTCGCTTGATGATGAAAGGCAATCCCAATGCCTTATCATTTGAGGAGTTAGTTTCTGTTTTGCTGCAAGAAGACCAGTCAAGGCAAAACAGGAATATTATGCGTGTCGCAGATCAAGCTTTCGTTGCTAGTCAGAGAAGCGGGAAAGGTAAAGCTGGCTTTTCTTCTAGTAAGCAGAAATCTGCAAATGCTGCGCAACCAAAGAAGGAAGACAAAGATGAGAAGAAGGGTGACAAACAGAAGACATTTTGCAAGTACTGTAAGGGAAATGATCATGTCATCAAAGCGTGTCCTAAGCTGGCTGCGAAAGAGGCTAAGAAGAAAGAGGCTGGTATGGCTGTTGCAGATGCCTCTCCTTCTAACAATGAATCTGCTAATGTTGTGCTAGATACAGAATGGGCATTCAATGCGCAGTGCAGTTATGACCCATCTTTGCATGACACATGTATGTCTGCAGTAGATTCAGATGTATGGTACTTTGACAGTGGTGCCACTAAGCATATCACCTCGCAGCGCAGTTTATTCACTTTCCTTGAGTCTGCTCCCACAGGGAATACTGTCACTTGTGCCAATAACTCCTCTTATCCCGTTAAAGGAGTTGGACAGATTGTGCTGAATGTTGCAAATGGCAACACCTTTACACTTTTTGATGCATTGTATGTGCCAGGGATCAAAAAGAATCTGCTGTCAGTCTCCGCATTTGCCAAAACAGGTTTGGTTGTAAAATTTGTGGATGACAGATGTACTGTTCATGATCTCTCTTGTGGTGACATCATTGTAGCATCTGGTTCACTATGTCGAGGGCTGTATAAGCTCAATATGGATGGCAAATGTGTAGAGGATTCAGCATGTGCTATTATGGATACGCAGGCTATTTCAAATGCAAAACTGTGGCATGCACGTTTTGGTCATCTGAATTTTGCAAGTTTGCTGCGCCTGCAGAAATCTGAAATGGTGTCTTCTTTGCCTAAGCTTGAGGCACCTGTCAAGCATGTTTGTGAGGGCTGCATATTGGGTAAAATGCAGCGTGCTTCCTTTCCCAAAGATGGATCAGTGAGAGCTGAACGCAGATTGCAGCTTGTTCACAGTGATGTTTGTGGTCCCATGCAAACTCCATCATTTGGAAACTACCTTTACTTCGTGACTTTCATTGATGATTTTACCAGGCATGCATGGGTATATCCTTTGAAGGCAAAGTCTGAAGTGTTTTTGTGCTTCAAACAGTTTTTGGTTATGGTTGAAAATGTGTCAGAAAGTAAGATGGGCACCCTCCGTTCAGATCGAGGGGGGGAGTATATGTCTTCAGAATTTAATGCATTTCTGGCTGAGCGTGGGATAAAACACCAATGTACAGTGCCGTATACACCACAGCAAAATGGTGTGGCTGAGAGAAAAAACAGGTCTCTCATGGAAATGGCAAGATGTATGGTTAAGAGTCAAAGTCTACCACATGGTTTTTGGCTTGAGGCTGTCATGTGTGCCACTTATGTACTAAACAGGTGTCCCACCAAAGCATTACAGGTTGTCACTCCATATGAGGCTTGGCATAGCCGCAAGCCATCTGTTGGCCATTTACGAGTTTTTGGTTGCCTGGCATATGCATTAGTGCCTGTGCAACATCGCAGAAAATTGGATGACAAAGCTGTCAAATGTATTTTTGTTGGATATAGTGCTGAGAGCAAAGGCTATCGTTTGTATCATCCACAGACAAAGCGCATTTTGGTTAGCCGTGATGTTGTATTTGTGGAAGATGCAGTTCAGCCCTTGGTTTCATGTACTAAGGAGACAGATATCAGCTCACGTGATGTCTATGATACATTGTTGCCTCTTTTCAGTGGTGCACAGTCAAGTGCAATACCTCATGAGGCAGTTTTTCAGCCTATGCAGGTTTTAAATGATGGCACAGATCAGCCTATATCTGATGCAGATGTGCATGATGCACTTGAGGATGAGAGACAAGAGATTGAGGGCTCTAGGAATATGCCTAGATGGCTGGTGCAGACTTTGCGTGACAGCAAGTTGGATGCCCCTTTGTCTAGTCGCACTCGTTCTGGCTCTCATGGTGCCTCTTATGCGTCAGATTGTTATGCATTGGCTGTTTCTAGTATGTGCGATGAAAGTGAGCCTGTTTCATTTGATGAGGCACAAAGTTCAGAAAATTGGATGGCTGCTATGCAAGCAGAATACGATGCTATTATGAAGAATGGTACATGGTCTTTATGTGACTTGCCCCCTGGCAAGAAGGCCATTGGCACTAAGTGGGTATACAAATTGAAGCGTAAACCTGATGGCACAGTGGATCGTCATAAGGCTAGGCTTGTTGCAAAAGGTTATGCTCAAGAGAAGGGCATTGATTTTGATGAGACTTTTGCTCCCACATGTCGTATGACCACTGTTCGTAGCATTTGTGCATTAGCAGCTCATAATGGTTGGAATGTACATCAGCTGGACATAAAGACTGCGTTCTTAAATGGAGATTTGCATGAGGAGGTGTATGTATCGCAGCCTCGTGGTTTTGTTCAAAGAGGGCAGGAAAACAAAGTGTGCAGGTTAAAAAAGGCTTTATATGGTTTAAAGCAAGCTCCACGAGCTTGGTATGAAAAAATACATGCATATTTGACTGCACATGGGTTTCAGAATAGTCCAACAGAAAGCACTTTGTATGTTAAACGTGTGGATGGTGTACATCTAATCATTGCTCTCTATGTCGATGACATGCTGCTCACAGGACCAAATGAGAGTCATATTGCTGATTTTAAGGCTGATTTGAATGCCTCTTTTGAAATGTCAGATTTGGGGCATTTGCATCATTATTTGGGGATACAATTTAAGCAGTGTGATGGAGGTATTGCTTTGTGTCAGACAAAGTATATTGAAACATTGTTGCGGAGATTTGGCCTTGAAGACTGCAAGCCTATTGCTACTCCAATGGAGACAGGTTTGAAGTTGAGTCTTCATGATGCTGGAGATCACTTTGATGTCACACTCTATCAGACAGCTGTTGGTTGCCTCATTTATGTATGCATTACGAGGCCAGACATTCAGTTTGTAGTCTCACAGGTGAGCAGATTTATGCATAGCCCAGGCATTAAGCATTGGCAGGCAGTGAAGCGTATCTTTCGCTATTTGAGTGGTACTAGGCATCTTGGGTTGTTTTATCCCAAGGGGGGATCATTGCCGCCAGATTTACATGTTTTTTCAGATTCTGACTGGGCTGGTTGTTATGACACACGCGTGTCCACGAGTGGTTTTTGCTTCATGCTTGGAAGCTCATGCATATCATGGTTGAGCAAGAAGCAGCCTACTGTGGCCACTTCTAGTTGTGAAGCTGAGTACAGGGCAGCTTTCACAGCTACGGTTGAGTGTGTGTGGCTCAGACGCCTTATGGCTGATTTGGGTGTTGGGCAGCCATCTGCCACCACCATCTTCACTGACAGTCAGAGCGCATTGGCAGTTGCGCGGAACCCAGTGTTCCATGCTCGTACGAAGCACATTGAGGTGCACTACCATTATGTCAGGGAGAGACTCTCTGCAGGAGAGATCAGTTTGGCTTATGTGCCAACACAGGATAACCTTGCAGACCTTTTCACAAAGGCTCTGCCTCGTGAGAAGTTCGAAGCTTTTCGCAAAGCTTTGGGCTTACTCCCTTTTGTGGATTCGTCCACATAGCTAGACACTTCCCTATACATGAGTGCTAGCTCTTGTTCACCGCATCACTCCAGGGGGGATTTGTTACCATATTATAGTAGTGATGTGTGTGAACACACTTAGGACCGCCGGGGCACTTTTTCCCTCACTAGGAGGTTTTTTCCCCCGTGCATTGTATATACGCCCATTATCTTCTAGGGCTGGTTATCTTTCATTTTTGGCACTCATAATACACTACTGTGTTGTGCTCAAGCTTCCTCATCTTCTTGAAGTTGTGTGTGCATTCCTGCAACCCTAATTCCAACAAAAAATAGAGTATGCGGGGAGCCCAGATCTGAGGCCTTAGAGTTCAAATGAGCTCAAATCCTTTCAAGGTCATCAATAGTCTAGTAGAGGATTAAGCCAAGAAACACAAGATTTGACCAAACATTGAATGCTTAATCTCTGTTTTACCAAAGTCACCTGCAGATTTGATGAAGAGCTTGGATCTCACTGTAGACTTGATCAAATCAAATTCTGACTTCACCAGCTTGTAGAACGTGCTTGAAAACCCCTGGGCCTAGCTAGAATTAGACCCATTTGATTGGATGAAGTAGAGATCTTATTTTTCACTCAGAAAATAGACGCCAGTGAATTTAAGAATATCTGGAGTTCTAGGCAGCGGTTTGTGCTTCTGAGATTAGATTGGTTGGAGCACCATTGAAGTGGCTATCTATGGCTAGAAGGGTTTGGGCTAATTTGATGTGTGCAAGGAGAGGGAGCTCCTCCACTGGATAGGGGGATTATTTTCTAATTATCTACTAATCTTGATTAATTAGATAATGGGCTCATAAACTTGATGGATTCTAGGCTAGGCTCTAATACCATGTTAAAATTACAGCAATGTGAAGCTATGGTGGATCAAATGCTCTATAGAATCAACATCATTAAATAAAGTGATTAAATGATTAAGATGTAATTAGTGAGTGATTAACTAATAGCTTAATGTAGGCATGGATAATCAAAAACCAGCAAATTCTCATTAGCCCAATGCCTCAATTTATAGAGTTTACATCCAAGCATCTAATCCCACTGATTTCTCCTTGATTCACTCCACCTCTTTTGCTTGATTCTCTCCACCTCTCCCAGAATATCTCCACACTTCCTAAATCTTCTCATGCTACCCTTTATTCTCTCCCAGTAGATTCTTCTCACCTTTTCATAGGTTCTCTCACATTTATAGATTCTCTTTTACAGCCTCTAACCAAGGGCTTGTTCCCGCACACACCCTATTCACTTGTATATTTCAACAAGTTGTTGCCTCCACGAGTTGCTGGAGCTGCTCCACTGGCAGGAGGTTCAGTTCCACAAAAGAAAAAAGAAGAAAATTGACCTATTCTACACCACAAAAGAGGCCTAATCTTTCCAAGCTCTAGATACCATGTTAGAATTTCGTGGTGCTCGTGCTAGATCAAAGATATGGAGGAGAAAGACTCACAAAATACAAGAAAATAACTTGCTTATTAAGTTGCTCAAAATACAACTAGGCTTCTTGCTCCATACAAAAATGCCTTCTAGCTCCACCTTTAAATAGGTGAGCTAGTGGACCATAAATCCATTCACACACACACCCTTCTTCTCCCCTTTTATAAAACCTTAGTCTCTTAATAAATCTCTTAGTAAACTTCACCTTGAAGAGGAGCCTCCTTTGCCTCTTTAATGATGCCAAAAGCACTCCATATCTCAATGGTTGTTTACTGCTTTCACCTCTAGCATGTTCTTGTTTGTTAGGTCTACCGCTTTCTCTGTTTTGAGCTTCTTATAGAGCTCCTGCACTTCAGACATTGTTGTCCATGCTTCCATAAGGGCATCCGATTAGGTTCCTATTCTTTGAGGTGCATGAAAGATCAAAGAGCTTTACTTAAGATGCTTGCAAACATAGTAGTATTCGAGGGATTGCTGGATGAAACCGTGATAGAGTTTACAAAAGCCTATTGCAATATGAAGATATAAGGGGAGGGTGGTGTGGATGTGTGCCTAGAAGAAGAGTATTGGAATGTGGCAATCCCTACTGTATTTATAACTTTTAAATAAATAAAAAAATACTATTTTAAGCATTAAAATTCTTATTTTAAGCATAAAAATAACTATTTATGTAATTATTTTAATGTCTTGCTCAAACTCTCTTTCTATCTTTCACTCACTCTCTATCGTGTCATTGAGATCTCTTTGCAATTGCTCCATCTCTCTCAATTCTCCATTTAATTGCTTGACTGATGCAATGTCATTACAGTATCTTGCATGCTCTAGCCATGGTTCCAGTACCGGCAAACAATCTAGTACTACATCCCTGACGATCGGTGAATGTCCCGAGTAGAACAAGCTCACAGTTGGCATATATATAAATGGATGACAATATAAAAGACCATGACTATATAACAATTACACTACTCGTTGTAATGAAGTGAGTGCTATAATTACCTTAAGAAAGGCTCATTACACTCAACAACATCTCGAATGGGATTCCCGTCCACATACAACTGGCACTTCAACAGTCAAATGAAAAGGGCTCTTTTCCAGGGAATCCCTCAGAGACACTGAATGCTACCACATTGTTTATTGGTATATGTGCTCTCCTCCACGCTTTTGATTAACCTCTCAATGGTATGGATTGTTGGATTTGCAAGGAGGTGACAAAGTGACACCTTAGGAAGGTGGTTATGATTATCGACCAAGTGGTTCTCAACCCAATTCGTGGAAATGTGTCGATCAACCACTTGGTCAAAACTCTCTTTATAGACTCCTCTTCTTCAACAATTGTGGCACTACTCTTAGCCACATGATTGTCAATGGGCATTGAAGAACCAACCCCCAAAGTCAACTACAATTGAGAGGTGTTCTGTTAAAACCCTAAAGATCTCTCTGGCTAATCACTATACATAAACGAGGAATATACTCATCCACCCAACCACCCCCGAGCCCAAGGGTGCACACATAAATACAATGAAGTACCACATACCTAACCTTGGTGTCCCATACCACCAAGAGATATGACTTCTTTCTAGCAGCACATAGCTCTAGCATGAAACGGTAAGAGAGTAGATACAATGCTCTACACAAGAGAACATCCCTTGAGAGTTCTCCATGCCCCTATTATATAGGAGGGCCCTTAAGTGACTCTTGACTCTCCATTTCCCATGTGTGACCCTTGGTTTCTTGACCCTAACCTCAACCCAAGGTTAGACCCGAGGTTAGAGTGAACCCTTGCCCCACTAGAGCATGTTCCCATGCTCACATGCCTAGGGTGGATTAGCCTCCTAGTATATGCACATATAATGTGCACATAACATACTTCCCCTCTAAAAACATTGCGCTCTTGGAATGAAAAGAAGGAAAGCCACGCTGAATGTTCTCAATTGACTCCCAAGTCGAATCCTCAATTTTCATGTCTTTGCACTTAATTTTAACCTCAAGGATTAAGTGACTATGAAGTTTCCTTTCCCTGTGAATTCAAGTACCTTTTCAGGATCATGTGGAACATAGGATAAATCTTCGACTTCAATGAGTTCTTAAGGAGTAACTGTGTTATCCTCACCTCCCAACTTCTCTTTTAGTCTACTAACATGAAAGATTGGATTAACTCTGACAGGTGGAGGTAGTTTTAGCTCATACACAACCGTGCTAATTCGACATATAACTCGGAATGGACCATAATATCTAGGAGATAGTTTTGAGCACTTTCCTATTGACAAAGTTTGTGCATATTTAGGAACCTTCAAATAAACCAATGCTCCTGGCTCAAAAGACCAAGGTGAGCATCCCCTATCAGTATAAAACCGTGCTCTATCCTAAGCACTCCTAATAGAATCATGAGTTTGGGTCATCATTTCCTGCATATCATGTAAGAAATCCCTCGATGCATCAAGCTCAATGTCCTTGAGACCGACATCAATAGGTGCCCTAGGCTGATACCCATACATAAGCATGAACGAACTACTTCTTAAAAACTTCGTGCCAAAAATGAGCCATGAACCTAGAGTCCCGATCACTCACAATATCAGAAGGTAGACCATACAGTCTAAATAGTTGCTCGACAAATTGGTAAGCCAATTCTAACACTTTAACTGTTGTCTTTGTGGGGTGGGTAAAAACCTAGCCATCTTTGTCAATCTATCCTCAACTACCCAAATGGCATTGTGACCCTTGCTGGTACGTGGAAGTCCCGTAATGAAATCCTTGGAAATACTTTTCTACTTTCGAGACAAAATATCCAAAGGATGTATAACCCAACAGATTTAAGGTGCTCTGCCTTATTAATATGACACTGATGACACTTGACCACATAATTCTAAATAAAATCCTTCATTTTTTGGCCATAAAAGTTCCTTCTAACGAAAGCCAAGGTACCTTGTATGCCGCTGGGATGTCCTGCCGCATGGTACATCATGGCACTAAAATAGGATCCGCATTTTAATTTTCGGCCGATCCGGCACACAAACCTTATCATTTCGGAATAAAAGACCATTCCAAATAAAAAATTAGTTGGCTTTTCCTTCATTCACCAGGTTTTGATCTACCTCAGAGTTGGACCCTGATTTTGCCAAATTCTATTATTTTCCAAAGAGAATATTTGTACTGCATTTTTCCCTAAGTGAATCGTACAAGTTAGAAGTAATTTTTGTGAAGCTAAGTTCATTAACTTCACCAATTCGACTCAACGCATCAGCAATGTGATTCAAGCTACCTTTCCTGTATTTAATCATGAAATCAAAGTCCTGCATCAACTCAGTCCATCTGGCCTTTCTACCTTTTAAGCCCGGTTGATCACACAAATGTACTGTAAAGATTGGTGATCTTTCAAGACCATAAATTGAGACCCATGGAGATACTATCTCCATGCCTTTAAAGCATAAATGATCTCATACAACTCTTTCTCCTGAACTGGGTACTACCTAGTATATGCATCATTGAGTTTTTTACTCTCTCGAAGGCCACAAGCTTCCCATCCTGGAACAAAGTTGCACCTACTACAAAATCACTAGCATCAGTATCAACAATGTAAGGCCTGCTAGGATCGGGTAAGGCTAACACAGGAGCATCTCAAACTTTATTTTTCAAAGTATCGAAAGTTCCTTATAGCTTCTCATTCCACTCAATCGTAGAATCGGACTTCTTATTTTTACCCTTAAGAAGGTTGGTAAAAGGCACTGTCAACTTTGAATAATCCTTGACAGATTTTCAAAGAAATACCAAGAAACCTAAGAAAGATCTTTAACTGCTTGACCATACACGGAACTGGCCATTCTATAATCCTTGTCAACTTTGAATAATCCTTGATAGATTTTCAAAGAAATACCAAGAAACCTAAGAAAGATCTTTAACTACTTGACCATACACAGAACCTTTTGGATCCAATCCAAATCTATACTTAAGACATCTCGAGAGATCTTATGACCCAAGTATAACAATTCCTTTTTGAAGAAATCATACTTAGATAACTTACAATATAGTTTCTCCTTCATGATCCTTCCTCTACTGAACCTCTTTAAGATGATCCTCATGCTCAGGTAAAGTTTTACTGTATATCAAAATATCATCTAAGAAAACCACCATGCATTTTTCTAATAGATCCTGAAATATATCATTCATCATTTGTTGGAAAGTTGTTGGTGCATTAGTGAGACCAAAGGGTAACACTAAAATTTCATAACGGTCGTTAACGTGTCAGTTTTAGGAACATTTTCCTTGCAATACTGATCTGATGATAACCATTTCACAAATCAAGCTTTGTGAAATACTTAGCTCCTTGCAACCTATCAATAAGATTGTCTAATCTAGGCAATGGGTATTTTTTCTTAATTGTAACCTTGTTAAGATGTTTGTATAATCAATACACATCCACTAAGTACCTTGATCTTTTTTCTTAACCAGGAGAACTGGTGCATCCCAAGGAGACTTACTTGGTCTAGTCTAACCCATCCTCAAGTAGATTCTTATATGTGGGGGATGCCCTACAACATTTAGGGAGTGTAATCTCGCCTATATCCACTGGTGTTCATTTTTGAGCACATGTTTGGCTACTACCGTATAAATTATGGAAGTATGGTAGCAACCAAAGCGGTTGTATGAGTAAACATGTGGATAGGAATGTATCTACTTGTGGGCTTCTTGGAGTGGTACTCTCACTGGTGCACATTGCTCTTTTCTAGTAGTGTGTAGACACTATACATCACATAGACAATGTCTATGTGGAAATCATCTTCATTGCAAGATGTGTAAACTATTCTTGGAAGAACGCAAGAACTTTTGGAGAGAGGACAGTGTAGCTTTCCTTAGACTATGTAGTATAAAATCAACTTTACCACATTATATAAAAAATTAATAAAAACAGTTGCGCAAATATGTTGAATTGAAGTCCATGTGGTTTTTAACCAACCACAAGAGAGAAACATCTTTGATGTCGTGCAAAGGAATTCCTTGAATGTCAGGGCACATTTGTTTATGAGGTTCTTGAGAACTTCTTGTGTATACTAAAGGCATTATGTTATTTGGTGCCTTGGCCCTTAGTAGCAATTTATGTTTTATTGACATCTTTCATAGTTGCAAAGAGGAAACTATGGTTTGGTGTTCCATATGAGACACGAGTGTTGCATGTTTCCTTGGTCATAGTACTTAAGGAAAATATGCGCTGTGTGTCTTGCTTTCCTTGTCGTCGTAGTAATTAAGAAAGTTATAGACGTTGATGACCACATAGACACTTGTTTACAACTTTCTGAAATGTTTTCCAGTGGGGACGAAAACTCTTCTTGAAGGGAAAAGTAAAAAGGTCAACATTTGACCAAATGATAAGATGTGAAAACATCTGAGTTTGAAAGGATCTTTATCAAACATCTCTACAAACTATATGGCATGCCTGCAAATATAGTGTTGGCTAGAGATAGAAAGTTTGATAGTCATCTTTGAATCAAAATCTTCAAAGGTTAAATATCACTCTAAGTAAGAGTGAAATCAACTATCCGTAGATCGATAGTGGCCAAACTAAAAACCCAACGTGGTTCTAGAGTACATGCTTATAAATAGATGAATAATCTAGTGGAGAGGAGTACCTCTCCACAATTGGAATCTGGTTTTGGTTGTTCATGTGACTAGATTTGATCCATTTATGTTGTTTTATGGACTCTAGTCTAGATCTCCTATGGAAGTAGAACCATGCAAGGAGAAGAGTCAACAAGTTGGTAGCACAGCATGGTTGCGTAGTCTACAAATATTTAGTAGCATAGTCTATAAATGGTTGGTAGCATAGTCTACAAACTTGAGTTGCGAGAGATCTCTTGAGTACACCTAGTTTTTCATGTTAGTAGCATGTGAAAACAATGTATCACCAAGACAACGTAGTTTGTCTTAATGTTGTAGTTGAGTCCTTGGAGTTACCGCACTTCCACATGAACCAAGGAGAATTCTTAGGTTCAAACACTAGAACACGAGGTGTACTGTGTACTGATGAGAAATTGTTAAGTGAAAGGATAGGTCAGAAAAGGTCTCAAGTGAGAACAACTATATATGCTTACCAACAACTTTCCCTAGTTTGTTTTTGTAGACGAAAACTCTTTAATGTCACGTAGCTTGTAACGGCATGCGTGAGTCGCCTGTAGAGGTAGTGGGGGCGGAGCTGAACCGGACATGGAGTCTACAAAGCTAGAGCGCATGTAGCGAGTATCCGGGGTTCAGGGGTGAGGCGCCCGGGCCAGAGGACCATGGGCAACTAGGCTAGTGTGGGAAGGCAAGCCACTATATCAGTCGAAAATGTGGACACTTATCCACATTCCTCTATGGTTGGGTGGTCACTAAAGCTCTTCCCCTCCTTGGCTATGGTGGCAGACTATGGTGATGTAGCAACTATGGTTGGGTGGTGGCTAGAGCTCTTGCCCTCGTTGGCTATGGTGGTGGTCTATGGTGGGGCGACTATTGAAAAGATGCAGGGGGGAAGAGAGCTTGAGCTCTTGCAAGCACACACACACTCACAAAACCCTAATAGAGAACACACAAGGTGAGAGGTTGAAAATCTTCTTCTTCTTCACTCAACACTCAACACTCAACACACCATATACATGATAAGAGTACATACAATATGAAAGGTACTCAACCAAATACATACAAGGGTTCTCTATAGTGTGAACCCAACTAAATGAGCTGGCGCTATAACTATGCCAGTCTCTAGAATGGCTGTCACACACAGCCTGTCATCCCACTGGCCGCATATCACCCAAGATCTCACCAACCATGCCAGTGGTGTAAGTGTGGGGCCTATCCCCTAGGTGGGTCATCAGTGTCCACCGCCTCACTAGACGAGCTCGATATCTCAACACTCCCCCTCGAGCTCAACTCCATCTCATGTGAAGCTCTGAATCTGCGAAGCTTCTCTGCAATATATGATTTGGTGAAGATGTCAGCTACCTGATCCTGTGTGCTGACATAAACAAGGTCAAGGTCTCCTGCCAAGAACTTCTCTCTGACAAAATGGTAGTGGACCTCTATATGCTTCGTGTGAGCATGAAAAACTGGGTTCCTGGCAAACTGTATACTACTAATGTTGTCACAGAAAATGACAACTTGTCTATCCACCAACCACTGATAGACCCAAATCTGCAAGTAGCTTTCTCAACCAAGCTACCTCACATGCTGCCATAGCAGCTCCTCTGTACTCGGCCTCTGTACTGGATAGAGCAACCGTAGGCTGCTTCTTGCTGCTCCAAGTCACAGTAGCACTCCCCAAAGAAAACATGAAGCCACTAGTAGATCTTCTATCTGAGATACTACCAGCCCAATCAGCATCTGTGTACCCATGTACACATATCTCTGTCCCAGTCTCATAAAATAGTCCACAATGCAAAGTAGACCTCACATACCTCAGTATGCATCTCAATGCATCCAAATGCAATTTCTGTGGAACCTGCATAAACTGACTCACCAATCCAACAGCATAGCTCAAATCTGGTCTGGTGATCGTCATGTAGATCAAACTTCCTACTATGTGCCTATACATAGTAGGATCCTCCAAAATCTCTCCTGAATCTGCACTCAACTTGCCATTCTGATCCAATGGCACGGAAATAGGCTTACAGCCTCTCATACCATACTTGGACAACATGTCCAAGCCATACTGTCTCTGTAGTAATCCAATACCATGTGGTGACCTAATCACCTCAATGCCCAAGAAATATCTGAGCTTCCCCAGATCCTTCATCTCAAACTTCTGTCTAAGCAAGATCTTTACATCAAAGATCTCTGCATCATGGTCCCCCGTAATGATCAAGTCATCTAAATAGATGACAACAAGCACAACCCCTCTATCACCATGTCTCACATACAGCGAGAAATCTGCATTGGCTACATGAAAGCCAATAGTGACAAGATATTCAAAAATCTTGTCAGACCATGCTCTTGGTGCTTGTTTTAAGCCATACAAGGCTTCCTTTAACATGCAAACATGCTCGGGATGACTCACATCTTCATAACCAGGTGGCTGCAACATATACCCTCTTCTTGCAAATCCCCATGCAAGAATGCATTCTTTACATCCATCTGATGTAAAGACCATTGCTTTGATGCAGCCACTGCTATCACAACTCTCACTGTTGCCATCTTGGCAACTGGGTTGAAAGTTTTCTCATAATCAATGCCATATGTCTGCGCATACCCTTTGGCTACCAATCTAGCCTTATACCTGTTTATGCTTCCATCACTGTTATGTTTTACTTTGTACACCCACTTGCATCCACCAATGGCTTTCTTACCTTCAGGCAATTGCACTAGATCCCAAGTTTCATTTCCATAAAGTGCATCTATCTCCTCATCCATAGCTTTCTCCCAACACACATTTCCAATAGCCTCATCAATGCATGCGGGCTCTATAACCTGCATAGTGATGTGCCACATAACCATCATAGGTAAACCTCTGCACACAGGGTTTTTCACTCTCCCAAATCTTCGCAGCTTTTCATTCATGGCTTCCATAGCCTTCTTTACACTAGGTGTCCTCATAGCTGGGATCCCAAGCTCCTCATCAAGGCTCATCTCTGATCCACTAGACTCTCCATCAACATGAGAATGCCCTGCTGTCAGGCATACCAAGGGGCTCAACCACTTTCTCTTTTCCTTTACGTGATGATGTACTAATCACATTTGCAGGACTGGTATTATGACGCATCCTGCCACTCCATGGTCTATCAACAGACCCACTAGATGAGGACTCTCCTGGTCCACTCAAAGATTGTGATTGCTATCCTACATTCTGTGCAACCACACTTCCACTCACATCATTCCCAAAAACAGCTTCTTTTTCAGCAGCATACCAGCTGCTCATCTCATCAAAGACAATATCCCTACTTACTCTCAACTCACGCGCAGCAGGATTATAACACGTGTATCCCTTTTGCTCAAGGGAATATCCAATAAACACACATTTTTCAGCTTTTGGATCCAGCTTAGTTCTCAGCTCATCTGGCACATGCACATATGCAATGCATCCAAAAACTTTCAGATGAGACAAATCAGGTTTTCTTCCAGTAAACCTCTCCTCTGGTGGAGTTACATCATGTATGGCTGCAGTTAGAGTCCTGTTCATGATGTATACTGCTATAGAAACAGCCTCAGTCCAATAGCTATGCGGCATATTCTTCTCTTCCATCATCAATGCTCGCGCAATCTCAGCAATGTGCCTGTTTTTCCGCTCAGCAACTCCATTTTGCTGTGGAGTGTATCTGCATGTAAACTGTCTCCGAATACCATTCTTCTTCAAAAATTCAGAGAACTCATTGGAGAAGTACTCTCCCCCTCCATCTGACCTTAGGCACTTTACATATTTCCCTGTTTGCTTTTCAACCAAAACTCTGAAATTCTGAAAGTGAGTGAACACCTCACTCTTCTCTATCATGAAATATACCCACACTTTCCTTGTGTGGTCATCAATAAATGTCACATAATACCTGCAGCCTCCCATAGACATGGTCTTCGTAGGACCCCATACATCTGAATGCACAAGATCTAGTGCATTTCTGCTCACATATTTGTTACGTGGAAATACATGCTTTATTTGCTTTCCAAATTGGCATGCTTCACATATTCTCTCCATACCTTCCACTTTAAATTTTGGGAGCCCTGTCACAATCCCTTTAGTCTGCATAGACTTCATTCTCTGCACATTCACATGTCCAATTCTTTTATGCCAAATGTCTGTGTCTGCAACAATTCTTGAACCATTTGCAAACATCGCAGCACTCATTTCAGGCATGTCTACATTCAATGTAAACATTCTTTCCACTCTGTTGCCTTTTGCAACCAATCTGCACTTGTCTTTAAAGTCTTCAATATAAAAACCATCAGGGTTAATCCGAACCTGCAAACCCTGCTCAATCATCTGGCCAACTGAAACTAGATTCTTTGTTATGTTCGGAACGTGAAGTACATCTAAAAGGTACTTCACTTTGCCATCCTGCATAGACAATGGCACATCTCCAACATGGGCAATTGGATGAGAAGTGTCATCCCCTGTTTCCACAAAACCTGGTCGTTCAAGGTTTTTCATCTCCTTGAACCACTCCCCATGACTTGTCATGTGGTTCGAAGCACCTGAATCCACATACCATACATCTTCTTTTTGTGCTGCTTCAATATTTTCAGACATGGCATTCACGACATGCTACATAACAAACAACCTTTCATTATCCTCATTGTTTCTGCTTGAGGATGCATAGTTGTTCTGCTGCACTTTCCCATTTTGCATGTCATCCTGCTTCTTATAACATTCTGCCTGCACATGTCCAGGATTACCACAATAAAAGCATTCACGTGCATCATTATATTGTCTTTGCCAATTTCCACGTTCTCTTTGACTCCCCTGGCCTCTGAATTCGCCTCTTCCACCTGTGTGTTGTTGATGTTGTTGTTGTGTATTCTGGGACTTTTGTTGTTGCTGCTGCTAGCCATAATTCTAATTACCTATTCAGCCACCTCCTTGATCGCGTCCACGGCCTCCTCTACCTCGTCCTCTACCTAAACTTGTGTAGAAGGCATGTTGCTCTGAAATGTTTTTGTTTTGTGAAGACTGTTGGTCTTCACCCAAGCTCTTCTGTTCTATAATCAGCATAGACACCAAATCTGTAAAGTTGGGAATGTTTTCCCGAGTCTGAATAGACATCTTGAATGCCTTGTATTGTGGCCCGAGACCACGTAGACAGACTTCCACCTTATCATCATCATCTACTAACACACTAATAGATGCAAGGGATTCCACAATACCCTTTATCTTCAATGCATAGTCATTCACAGACATGCTCTTTTTCTCCACTGTATAAAGTTCATTCTTCAACTGTATCTTACGTGCCTTGGTATTTGTTTCATAGAGTTTTACCAAGGTGTCCCACGCCTCCTTTGGGGGACTTGGCATCTTGAATGTGCCCAATCAAAAAGACACCCCACGCATGCACATAAGAAATGCATCAACATTTAATACTTATTATATATGAGGCGTGGAAAACAAAATAGGCCGATAGTACTACTGTCAGCCAACCAACCTTCCATGCACCTATATATAGATGGGTTTAACCATTGCCTGAAATCATCAATCAAAAATTCAAGTCTTTAGACTTTAGTCAAGCATGTGTGCTTAGGCAGTCTGCCTTTGCATACTTCAGCATCCTTTGTGCTCTCAAGCCCAAGGCATCCAAAGCTCAGCCTCTTCCCATAGTTCTTAGAGCACCATCCCTCAATCTCGGGCCGGTGTGTTCTCTCCGAATATAGCTTCACAATCTTATGCACAGTTCTGCCCAGCATTTGATCACTTTGTCCGCTCAGTCTTGTGGACATAGTTTAGCTTGTATTCACTTCTCTAGAGGAAATAAAGCAAATACTCCTCCTTGTAGGGGGGCCCTTCAATCAGGGGGGCCCTTTAGTGGGTAATTGGGACCCTATCTAGTGTCATCTCGACTACTCTTTCATTTCATGTATGCTATTTAAAGGATTGCTAAAGACTCACTAAACTCAGGTATAAAGAAGGCCCCATTGTTTCACATGGTCCTAGGTTGGTGTATGCTACACTCGTACAACAAAACAAAGATTTCCTCTTTTCTCTACATGGTGGCCTTGCCAACTAGTGGAGATCAGTCGTTGGTGCTAGCCTAGCTTGTTTGAGAAGTGCATTGGTGCTAGCCTAGCTTGTCTGAGAAGTGCAGGAGCTTCATAGGCAATCTACCATTGCTTATGGGAGTGTAGGGAGACACAAAGGATTTGGATTACAATAGCACACCTTTTTGGAAGGATGAGGGGATGCCTACATTGGTTGACACTGTTTAGCCATTTCAGGACGACATGCCAGTGTTAGGCTACGTACCTCTAGCACAGAGATTGGACATTACATGATCATTGCTAGTATCATAGCCCGGGCACATTTGGAAGGCTGGACAACACTCTAGTTTATGATACACAATGCATTTGCAAGATTTGGTGTGATATTATTGTTGATTTGAGCATTGTGATGAGCTATGGTGGATCAAACACTAGAATCAACATCATTAACAAAGTGATTAGTAAATGATTAAGATGTAATTAGTGGGTAATTAGCAAATAGATTAATGTAGGCATGGATACTCAAAAACCAGCAAATTCTCATTAGGGCTATGCCTCAATTTATAGAGTTTACATCAAGCATCAAATCCCATTGATTTCTCCATGATTCACTCCCAGAATATCTCCACCTTTTGCCTGATTCTCTCCACCTCTTCTCTTTTCCCTGAATATCTCCCAGAATAACTCCACACTCCTAAATTCTCTCATGCTACCCTTTATTCTCTCCCAGTAGATTCTTCTCACCTTTTCACAGGTTCTTTCACAATTACATCTCCTCTTTTACAGCCTCTATCCAAGAGCTTGTTCCCACACACACCCTATTCACTTGTATTTTTCAACACCTCCCCTCAAGTGAATACTCCTAGTACACCTAGACCCTATACCAAGTTTGCCTCCCCTTACTTGTTTTGATAGTCCGCGCGACAAGTGTCTACTCCTCCCCTCAAGTTATCTCAGCACACCTGGACCCTGTATCAAGTTTCTTTCTTACTTGTATTTTTCAACACCTCCCCTCAAGTGAATACTCCTAGTACACCTAGACCCTATACCAAGTTTGCCTCCCCTTACTTGATAGTTCGCGACCAGTGTCTACTCCTCCCCTCAAGTTATCTCAGCACACCTGGACCCTGTATCAAGTTTCTTTCTTACTTGATAGTCCGCGACCAGTGCCTCAAGTCCCTAAACTCCATAGTCCTTGACACTCTCTCTCTCTATGTGTCCAAGGCTACTATAAGTGCCCGCGACCTTGACTAAAGTGCTCACACATACATCTACCATGTGGCCTACATCATCGGTGGCTCAGAGGTGGTTTTACTTTATTGGGACAGGTTACATTGGGTTGTGGGGTCTCTCTCTCTCTCTCTCTCTCTCTCTCTCTCTCTCTCTCTCTCTCTCTCAGAGATTTTCACATGGCTCCTCACTCTTTGGAGCCTCACATCTTCTCTTGTCTTTAGTCTTCTTCTCGTGGCAGCATCTCTCCACGCGTCCGTCTCTTCTTTCAGTCTTCTCGGGGCAGCTTCTCTTCTTGTTGGCAGCTTCTCTTCTCGTGTCCATGTCTTCCTTCAGCTTTTCTTCTTGGTGTCGATCCTCTTCTTGGGAAGAGATATTCTTCTTCAGGTCATTTTGCTCCATGTGAGCAACATGTTTCAATGTTTTGCTGACAGTTCCTTTGGGTTTTTGATGTTTATCTTTCGTTATTATGCAATGCAAACCCAAATTTATGCGGGAGGTCTTACCTCTTGCCATTATGGACAAGGGTAGTGTCTGTTCCCATTTTTACACTGATGCAATGTGCCCAATACATAATGCGTATAGCATTCATTCTCATGCACATTCCTAATGCAACTCTGGCTGTGAATAATCTTGAATTTGAGTGAGATTTATAGGCATTAACCAAGGGTTAAATGCAAAATGATGATTTTCACAAATTTATCAGCACAATTTTACCAGAAATTACATTAAATCAAGGGTAACCAATTTGTACGGGATGGTTGGAGTATCAAACCAACTCCGATTTGCAATCTGAAGTTATAGGGATCTGTATCAAATACCTAATGGTTAATTTGAACCCTCAATTGCACCAAAATACAATGATTAGCACTGATTAATCATTGATTAGCAAATTAATGCTCTGTTTTGTGTGCAAAAAATAAAGTATGCGAGGAGCCCAGATCTGGTGCCTTTCACTTCAAATGAGCTCAAATGCTTTCAAAGGCATCAATAGCAATGAGTCTAGTAGAGGATTAAGCCAAGAAACACAAGATTTGACCAAATATTAAAAGCTTAATCTCTGTTTTACCAAAGTCACCTGCAGATTTGATGAAGAGCTTGGATCTCAATGTAGACTTGATGAAACTCAATTCTATCTTCACCAGCTTGTAGAGCATGCTTGAATACACCTTGGGCTAGGAGGAATCAGAAACATTTGAACTGAGCTTGAAGAAATCTTCAATTCCCTTCAGAAAAACGGTGCCCAGTAATTGAGCTCCCGTCGGCATTCTGCGCTGAATTGGGCCACAAGATTTGAGTTGTGTGTAGCCCTATGAGTCTACTATAAGTAACTAAAAGGGCTTACCTAATGTTATGTGTGCAAGGAGAATGGAGTCCTCCACTGGCTGGGGGTGAAGGGGGAAGTGAAAAGCTCACTAAAAATTTAATTTTTTGCTAATTATCTACTAATCCTAATTAATTAACTAATGGACTCATAAACCTAATTGATTCTAGGCATGGCTCTGATACCATGTTGAAATTTGAGCATTGTGATGAGCTATGGTGGATCAAACACTAGAATCAACATCATTAATAAAGTGATTAGTAAATGATTAAGATGTAATTAGTGGGTAATTAGCAAATAGATTAATGTAGGCATGGATACTCAAAAACCAACAAATTCTCATTAGGGCTATGCCTCAATTTATAGAGTTTACATCAAGCATCAAATCCCATTGATTTCTCCATGATTCACTCCCAGAATATCTCCCAGATTTTGCCTGATTCTCTCCACCTCTTCTCTTTTCCCTGAATATCTCCCAAAATAACTCCACACTCCTAAATTCTCTCATGCTACCCTTTATTCTCTCCCAGTAGATTCTTCTCACCTTTTCACAGGTTCTTTCACAATTACATCTCCCCTTTTACAGCCTCTATCCAAGAGCTTGTTCCCACACACACCCTATTCACTTGTATTTTTCAACAATTATCCACATGCTTTGTGGCCACTTGGGCCAAGATTCAAGGATCTTCCAGAGCTGTAGAGAGAAAACATGGCCAATTCACGAGAGAACGGGATCATGGCATCTTTTTCACTCTCTCTCATGTGGGCCTTGCTGGTAGCACAAGGCACCAGATTGGTTGAGATTTCTGCCTTTCTTGGTTGAGATGGGTCTCAAATCTCCCTTCTTGTAAAGTTTTTTCATACTTAATAGAAGTTTCTTTTTCGGGGGAAAAAAGGGATTATGTCAATCACCCAAGATCAGTTGGATTTTCGTATCAAGTTTACAGGAGGGAATGTCACATGCACAAATGTGGATATGCTTAAAATCCCCTATTTTAGCTAGGATTAGGAGCCTTTCAAGGCATTAACCAACCTTTTATGGAATTTTTGGTAGGTTGTTGGTGGCAAGTCTTAGAGTGATAACCGGCCCTTTGTGAGCCCTTGTTCGGGAGGACAAGTCAACCAGGCATCCACTATATTGGGTCATGGGGGGGTGTGCATGACCCCAACATGAGGTCACGTCCCGCACATTTGTAACCCTTTGGAATGATGTAGAGGTGTACCGAGCATTTATTAGGCTTCTAGCTGGATGCACGGACACTAGTTTAGGTTAAGAGATGGATTCTATAGAAGTCTTCCTTATTGATAGCCATGGAAGGCCTGTCCAAGAGCCATCAAGGCCAAACCAAAGCCTTAGGCCCAGCCATAGCACACAGGACAACCTTGTGAGGATCCAATAAGCCATGTTGGCCAGACCTCAACCCAGTTCACCAAAACATGGGTGAAAAAGAGCTGCATCATTAATTGATGATTTGCCCACTCGTGAGAAGGCCGACAGCCATATGAGCAGACTTACCAGCATATGTGGAGCATATATACGCAATGGGCTGCCTAGAGCATAAATCATCTCATTATCTCTAAAAGTCTTGAAGTCCAAGGGCTAGAGCAAACCAAGAAGGGGCCAAACAAGCAAGGTGGGGTGGAAAGTGTAGATCAAGGGACTGTCTTCAGGCACAAAGCTATCTTACCCAAGGGAAGGTATCCAAGTCAATTCAGTTTTAGTTATTTCTAGCCAATCGTCTATCACCATATGTGGTGGGGGCCTTCAAAGGGTATTTGGGACCGAATCCTATGTATTTGTCTCTCCTCTCTCTCTCTGCACTCTTATCTTCTTGTCATGTGCACCCATGCACTGAGGTGCAATGTGACACACTGGCTCATCATCAAAGCCATACTTGTACATAAGTAGTACCTTTATATTTGTCCTACGTTGTGACCTCATTGTGAGCTCTATTCCAAGGACATGTTAACATGAGCTACATAGGTCATTCCGAGCCATAGGTGTCAATATGTCTCACTTAATCCACTTGGAGAACAGTCAAGCATGTAGGTCACCCTAGCATAGTAGGCATTTAGGAGCATGTAGAAGATGCTTAGCAAAAGGATTAAAAGGCTCTAGGCCAACTCTTGGGCTAGCCTATGAGCCCGGATGCATATATAAGGTAGCCCCTCAATCCTTGATGAAATCATCTCATTCTTTATTTTATTCAACAGAAAATACGTGTGCTGAAGGCTTTTGTCTTTGCATACATCATTCTCAGCACAAGCACCTTAGTGGGTCAGTCTCAAGGCAGCCGAAAGTTTGCTTCAGCATTCAGCCTTCAGCCTTCAGTAGTGCATCTCCCTTAGTAGATATGGATGTGCATAAGGCTTCCCAAAGTGGCTTCAAAGTTGTCTTCCACCCATTTGATGGTTCAGCAACTACATCATCCTTGTGTTTGGCATTATCTGTCAATCATTCTCAGTAGTTTTCTACATTGTAATAGAAGTTATCCAAAGTAATAAAGCAAATACTCTTGTTGCGGAAGGGGGTCCTTAAGTGGGTGGATCTTTCTCTCTCTGCAACTCTCTTGTGAATAAAGATAAAAGTGGATTGTTTTATGCTCACTAACATGAAGGTATAAAGGTGGTCTTGCTGTGCGTTACACGATCATACTAGTTGCATGTTACATCTCTACATTATGCTATTCATCATCAAGAATCAAGGGCTAAAAGTATTTATCAAAGTATAATCCTTTTCTGTAAGCTTCCGCATGTTACGTATGTACAAGGATGAAGGGAGGAACAATGGGGTTGCAGGCTTCCAACTTAGGTATCTACGAAGGGGACAAGAAGAACAGGTGCATGTAGAACACAACATAAGAGATTGGAGCGATCCAAGGTTGCAACATATGGTTTTCAAGACAAGATCCAAATGATCAAGACTGCCTAAAGTTTTGGAAGTAGGATGCTGCCAAGGATGGAGTCCACATGGATTAAAGGGATGATGTCAGTCATCCAAGATTAGCTGGATTCCCGTACTCAAGCTTAGCACGAGGGGATGTCACATGCACAGATGTGGACATGCTTAAATCTCCCTATTTTAGCTAGGATTAGGAGCCTTTTTAGGCATTGACCAACCTTTTTAGGGGATTTTTGGTAGGTTTTAAGAGACAGTTTCATGTGCCTATAAATAGCAAGGATTAGTTCAGTCATTAGTTATTTGATCCCTAGGTCATAAGCATAGATATTACCTTTTGGAGGCCATGTTGGCTAGGGATCCATGTACATCTTGATACATACATACACAAAACACTGTTTCACAATAGCAAGGATTAGTTCAGTCATTAGTTATTTGATCCCTCATAGGTGTGACAGGTCATAAGCATAGATATTACCTTTTGGAGGCCATGTTGGCTAGGGATCCATGTACATCTTGATACATACATACACAAAACACTGTTTCAGCAACATCTCTCTCTCTTCTCTCTGTTCATTTTTGTGTTTTTGCACAATTGTTGATACAAGGAGTTCTTTCGCATGTTACAAATATGGACACTGAATCAGCTCCCAACCTAGAGCTCCAGGCTTTCAAGTCACTCAGCACTAAGTTTTAGAAGTAGAGCCATCATCAAAGACATAAAATTACAAAGGAAAGCTTCCAAGAAATATAAACTGTTGGTAAAGGAGACATGCATTCGTAAACTTTACAAATCCATACTAATATTGAATTATGTCTTAAAAGCACTACAGGAGATGTTGAAGAAATGGGAACCGTTTCTAGTCCTTGCTAGAAGAGTTTCATATACATAAGTAATGCCAGAATCTATAGGCACATCCTTACAACTACCATCCACAAACCCCTCATCTTCATTGTTGTAAGATTTCTCCCCAGCCTCTCAAGATATCCAACATCTTTCTCTGTAATCAAATCCCTCTTCAAAAATATAAAAGATCTTATTTCTACTACCAAATTTGGCCTAGAGAGAGGAAAATCTTCTAGAGAGTGATAATTTAATTTTTAAATATTTTTAGATAGAAAAATATCTCATCTTATTAAAATAAGTTCCCCTGGAAACAGAAGTTCAAAAAGATTTTCAGAAGGTGCATTAAAAATTAAGTATAATCTGTTTAAGAGGGAGGCATTATCCTAGGAGTCCAGATTTTTAAAAAAATTAAAAATTAAGTATAATCTGTTTAAGAGGCATTATCCTAGGAGTCCAGATTTTTAAAAAAATTTAAATTAAGGTTCCTATGGACCAATAAGATTCATCCTATAAGGACAAGGTTAATAGTTAAAAAAGAGAGATATTTAGATGAAATGATACATTTTTGACACCTCAGTATGAAAAAATTCTCCTCATGAAGGAGGCATCTATTTCACATATGTGGGAGAGTTTTAAACTCCCAAATAATGAGATATTTTTATCTCTCCTCTCTCCTGTTTCAACTAGATCCAAAAAGTGGACTAAACTGACCCACTAAAAATAGTCAAAAATTGACCAAAGTGATCTGAAAAAATCTAGAATCAGTTGGCTTGGTTAGAAGCTCACTTTTTCCTATAAATAGAAGCCTTCTTCTTTGTTGAAGCTTAATAGTGTTTTTGCACTGTTATCCTACTTCTCCCAAGAGCCAGAAAACTGTGAATTTACTCATAATTCATTAGTTTTTTTGACCTTCCCTCTTCTAAAGATTGGTGGCCACTCTTGTTTCAACAAGAGTAGAACCCTCAAACCATCAAGCCAAAGGAAAGCTCTCAAGCTCCTTCGTAAGTTGGAGATTCTTCTCTTTTCTATTCATTTCATGGTTTTTTTTATGATTTTTGTCTTCTTTAAATTGAATGTGATGTTATGCCTCATTGAAAAAAGACATTCTCCTCTCTTCTTTAGTAAATCCAACCATTCTTATCCTAGATGAATGATTAATGGATAAAATCAAGTTTTTCATAATGTTTCTCTTTGATAAAGTAGAAAATGTTTACATTAGAATGATTTAAATACTCTTGGTGAACTTCTAATTAATTGTAGAGAGTTAAAATTTAAAAAATGATCAGCCATACAAAGGAGGTTATGGTGAAATTTTTTAAAATTATAAAAAATAAGTTTTACTTTTTATTCAAAAAGAGTAATTCCCATCGTATATGTATTCTTAAAGTGTTATTTTTCATCCTAGGTATAGAAAAATGCTTACTAAAAATATTTTATAAAAAGAAAGTGTTACTTTCTTTAGAATTAAATTCTATGTATAAAAGGAAGCTTATTGAAATTTTAATTTGATCATAAAAGAATGATTTTCATCATAAATAAATTTTATGTATAAACATATGCATTAAAAATATTTTTTTATATTAAATGTATTATTTTCATCATAAATAATTTTTATGCATAAACATATGCATAAAAGATATTTTTTTATATTAAAAGTGTGATTTTTATCATAAATAATTTTTATGCATAAAAGATATTTTTTATATTAAAAATATACTTTTTATTATAAATAATTTTTTTACATAAATATATGCATAAAAGATATTTTTTAATATTAAAAGTATGATTTTTATCATAAATAATTTTTATACATAAAAGATATTTTTTTAATATTAAAAGTATGATTTTTATTATAAATAATTTTTATGCATAAACATATACATAAAAGATATTTTTTTATATTAAAAGTGTGATTTTTATCATAAATAATTTTTATGCATAAAAGATATTTTTTATATTAAAAGTGTGATTTTTAATCATAAATAATTTTTATGCATTGATTTTTAATCATAAATAATTTTTATGCATAAATGGATGCATAAAAGATATTTTTTATATTAAAAGTGTGATTTTTATAATAAATGATTTTTATGCATGAACATATGCATAAAAGATATTTTTTTATATTAAAAGTGTGATTTTTATCATAAAAACATATGTATAAAAGATTATTTTTTATATTAAAAATGTGATTTTCATCATAAATAATTTTTATACATAGAAGATATTTTTTTATATTAAAAGTGTGATTTTTATCATAAATGATTTTTATGCATAAACATATGCATAAAAGATATTTTTTATATTAAAAGTATAATTTTCATCATAAATAATTTTTATGCATAAATGGATACATAAAAGATATTTTTTTTAATATTAAAAGTGTGATTTTCATCATAAATAATTTTTATGCATCAACATATGCATAAAAGATATTTTTTATATTAAAAGTGTGATTTTCATCATAAATGATTTTTATGCATAAACATATACATAAAAGAAATTCTTTTATATTAAAAGAGTGATTTTCATCATAAATGATTTGTATGCATAAAAATATGTATAAAAGAAATTCTTTTATATTAAAAGAGTGATTTTCATCATAAATGATTTGTATACATAAACATATGCATAAAAGAAATTCTTTCATGTTAAAAGAGTGATTTTCATCATAAATGATTTTTATGATGATAAAAGTGTGACTTTCATCAGAATTAGATTTTATGCATAATTAGATGCATATAGAATCTTTTTATTTAAATAAGGGTTCTCTTTAATTCTCTGTTAATTTTCGTAAAAATTAAAAAAACAAATAAATAGATAATATGTGAGGAAATTCTACCGTTTCATATTCACTAAGATGGGAATGAGAAAATCCAAATAAACTATCAAAGTCGGAGATCGAGATAAATGATTATTTTATTCCTCCTAAGAATTTAAGTTTAGTTTAGAAATCTGTAAGCAAATATTCAATGAACGAAATTTAGAAAAAGAAAAATTGAAATATTACCTTTCAAGAAAGATAGTTTAGGAAGAACCTTTCAAACCCAAAACTCTGATTCAGACTATTGATCAAGACCTAGTTCTTTCGTCAGTTTCAATCAATGACGATGTGCCCAGTTTAGGAAAATGCACTCAAAACACCCACCGAATCCGAAACTAAGTTAAGACTTTTGATTTTGATATGAGGATCAAGTTAACAGAATTTGAGAAATTCTGTCTGAAATTCAGACCTAGATCTAAAAGTATTGGGATACGGATTTAAGATTTATTCATGGTATTCAAACAAAATCAAAACTGAAAACTTTGTTTTCTTAAAGGACTGTCTTACGCCAAAATGCTGGAGAGAGTATCTGACATATGTGTTTAACTAAAGAAAGTTTGGTTGCAACAGCTAGCGGGGAGTGTTCGAGGGACAGCTCACGCGGTAAAAACCTGTCCAGGTCTTGACCAGTCTGGGTATGGTGAAAAATAGTGTGCTTCCGGTACGATGGGCGAGGATCGACGAAGCGGTCCATGAGTAAAGTGCCAGGACACCTAAGGAGGATCCTGGAGGGTTCTGACCAGGTGATGCACGGGCTCGCGGTGCTTAGGACACCCATACGTATTTCGAGGAAGATATATATATGTATATTGACGAAATGATTATTGTAATCTGTTACTGGATCTCGTTGTTGACCAGCTGGTCCCAACGGAGAGTCCAGATTGGTACTGTTTTTGTGAAACAAGGGATTGAATGAAAATTTTGAATTATGAAATCTGTGATCATATCTGTTTTGTCAATGGATTATTTTTATATTAAAGTTTTAAAGAGGAGTGCGTGCGTATCTGTTTTCTAAAGCTAAAGTTAAGAAAGGCATTTCAATTATGGGTGGGTGAGTACTTGTTTGGATCTACCGATTCCAGTGGCAGAGTGGTGACTAACCCATGGGCTGGATGAGGTTAGGCTGGAATCAGTGGAGTTTTAATAATCAAACTGAAAAATCTTAGGATCACGCTAGGATTCGAGTAGCTAGTTAATTCCCTGATAAATTTCTCAATTGAGTGGATCAACGGCTGTGCCTAATCTTGATTAGGAAAAAAACGTTGAAATTACTCAAATGTAAATTATATCAGCGATAGTTTCCTTCTATCTGGTTTATTCAGGTGAAGGATAGTTTAGAATTGATCTCGTTATAAAAAAATTCGTTAAGAAAATTCAAAAAGGTGGAATCATCCCCGCTTTCCGGGCATGGGAAATTTTCCCGGTTTCGGTTTTAGGATTGACCACCAGCATAGTCTCGTGCCCGGACATTTGTGGGCGAGGGCCCCAGTGAGAAACCCTGCCCCGCGCATGAGGTGGCTGCTTCCGCTGTCAACTACCGGGAGTCCGGTGCGCGGAGGGGACACAGGGATCTCACGATTGTCCAAACATTCCCAGCTAAAATCCATCTCACTTCTTATGTTGTCTTCCTTCATACAGTCTTCTGCTTGTTTCAAAACCAAGTCAACTTGGAGCATTTGTCCGTTTTGTTTCATTATGCTATTTAATCTATCTAACTCACTGTATATTTCATCATTCCAAGGATCAATTTTGCCTTCTCCCACTGTTAAATTGTGGACCTTAGGGCCTTCAAGTTCCATCCAAGGATTCCCTGGCATTTTATGTACACCTTGGCATTTCTGCAATCCCTGTACATGATCAAAATCCTTCCACATGCATGCCTCAGGACGCAAGTTAGACACTAGTACATGGCTAGAAGCGTCACAGGGATTCACCTTCATCACTTGATCAAAACATTGCCTTCCAATTTCTAGGTTGCCATGCGTTTTACAGCTTGTAAGCAAAGATGTCCACATGATCGTAGGTGGGGTAACTGGGATGCTATACATCAGATCTTTAGCATCATTAATACATCCAGTACGACCAAGAAGATCAACCATGCAGCTGTAATGCTCAGTGCTTGGCGCTATGCCATGGTCTTCTCTCATGTATTTGAAATAATGGAGCCCTTCATCTAGACGTCCAGCTTGAACACACGCAGTGAGCATATGGGTGAATATATGTTCATCTGGTTTTAAGCCTTGATGCTGCAACTCTTCAAGGCATTGACAGGCCACTGTGCACCTGCCATACAAAGCACATCCTGCCATCATCATACTCCATGAGAGTACATCCCTAACCAGAAGCTTCTCGAAAACCTTGCACACCTCATCCATTACCCCACACTGAACATACATTTCAAGCACACTATTTCCAATTATTAAATCTGCCTCAAGTCTTCTTTCAATAATTTGGCAGTGGATTAGCCTACCCTCCTTAATGGCCCCCATACTACCGCATGCTTTCAAGCTGCTCACAAACGTGACTTCATTTGGCTCTGTGCCCTCTTCTTGCATTTCTTTGTAAAGTTCGATTGCAGCAAGACCAAGCCCATGCTCAACGCATCCTGTAATTATTGCACTCCACAGCACCACATCCCGATTTGATATACTATCAAACACAGTCCGTGCCTCCCCTAGAAACCCCAATTTAGCATAGAAGTCAACCAGCGTGCTTCCAACTGCAAGATCTGTTTCAAAACCAGTTTCAATGATCATGGCATGTATTAGCCTACCATCATGTACAGCTGCTACATTACCACATGCTTTCAAAATGCAAAGATAAATGGCTCTGTCCGGTTTGACATTTCCCTCTTGCATCTTCTTTGCAAGTTCAAGAGCATGCCAACTGTGCCCATGCATGACATAACCAGTGATCAATGCACACCATGACACAACAGTTGTATCATGTAAGGTGTCAAACATCTTGTAGGCATCCTCCAAGACCCCACATTTTGCATACATGTCAACAAGACTGCTACTAGCCAGCACATCACAGTCCAGTCCACTTCTTATTAGATGATCGTGTATGAGCATGCCCTGCTTCATGCATCCCATCCTACAGCACGCTTTCAAGAGACTCAAGAAGATGACTCTGTTTGGCTTTAAGCCTTCTTGCTGAATTTCAGCTGAACAATGAGAATATAGACGAGAGAACCCATGTATAGAATACCCTGCCATTAATGCGCCCCATGACATCTCAGTATGATGTGGCAAATTTTGAAACACTTTATAAGCCTCTTCAAGGCTGCCACATTTGCAATACAAGTGAACAAGAGTGTTCCCGACAACAACATCTGATTGAAGGCCGCTTTTGATAACCTGGTGATGTATAAGCCTGCCCTCTTGTAGGGCCTCTATGTGGCTGCATGCTTTCAATACAGATGAAAATATCATGTTATTGGGCTTTACATATTCTTGCTGCATTCTCTGAAAGATTTCGAGAGCAGGGGAACCATCACCATGCATGGCATAACCAGCAATCATGGCACCCCATGACACAACAGTTAAAACTGGCATTCGATCAAATGTGTTTCGTGCTTCGTCGATGCTTCCACATTTGGCATACATGTCAATGAGGGTATTCTTGAGGGCGATGTCAGAGTCGAGTCCACCTTCCATGATGTAACCATGACAGACCCGCCCTTGCTTAATGAAATTCATATTGATACATGCCTTTAGAGTGCCCTGAAGAGTAACATTATCCGCTCGGATGCCATGCTGCTGCATACAATTAAGCAACTCAAGGGCCCTTTCATTGTCTCCAAGGGTGGCACTAGCTGAGATGATGGCATTCCACGAGTGAACAGTCGGTTTTGAGATGTCATCAAATGCATGGTATGCTTGTGTCAAGCTGCCACATAATGCAAAGACACGGATGAGACGGCCAGCCAGAAAGTCAAGGGTATGGAAGCCTTTGGCAACCATGAGGGCATGCAGGTGGCTAGCAGCTCCTAAATCTTTCTTTTTGGCACAGCCCTGGAGAAGGCAGTAGATAACATCCCTGGTAATGGGTATCCCTTTCTGATCCATGAGGGACACAGCATTGAATGCTTCAGCCATGCGCCCTTTATTGCAAAATTGGCTCAAATAATCACGGGTTCCAAGTTTTCCAGCAGTAGAAACCCTATTAAAGTGCTTATTAGTTAAGAAAATTCATCCATGAAAACCAGAGAGAGAGCAACCCTAATGGGAGAAAGCTACACAATTCAAAAAGAATAGTACCTTGCCATGGTCTTAATGGCGCCCTTCACTCGCCATGGTGGTGCTTTGTCCTTGATCATTTTGCCAACGGTGTCAAGGATTCCATGGCTTCAGCTGCTGCATGTACATGGAGAGAGAGGGTAGATCGATACGGAGCTAGATGATAATAAGGGGCATGTACATGGAGAGAGAGGGTACCGAGCTAGATGATAATGAGGGGCATGTACATGGAGCATGTGACCAACCTCTAACTAAGAGGCTGTTTATATTGGTGCATATTATTAGATTAAGCAAAATAACATCTTTGATTATTAAGTGGGATTTGAAAAAAACCTCATTTTAATATTGTGGAATGTCTTCTTGTAATAAAGAGGTAAGGAGTGGCTATTGACTTGGCAGTTGTCCCATTCACACTCTACGTCACTTCTGTTGTCACTTGTCTGGATTAGCTTCTTCACTTCACCTTGTCTCCCATGTGTGCATAAGATACCATGGCATATACCCATGGGCTCATGATGCCTCCATTCACTGTATAAGGAGGGTCATTCCTTTGTACTTCTCGCCTCCTCTCTTAATGAAGCTTTTATGCTAATAATGTTTATCTTTGGCTATGCTTAATTCAGCTCTCTTCTCTAGTTGTGAGCGTATAATGGTTCTTATTTATGAGTAGAGAGACTTGTCATAGTGAGCTTGGATAATGGAAAGGTGTTGAGAGTTCTAGTATGAGTTCTAATCCCATCTCAAGTGGGATTTCGGATCCACTCCCTCAATTGCTGAACCCGAACGTAAAGCAAACAGCTCAAGTCTTCAAGACCAATTCCTAACACGGTAGCATTCTCTTGATTTTGTTTTTTCTATTCTTTTTACTTATTTGATCAATGTTGATTATTATTTCTTATTTTCATCAAGAGATTTTATCGATTGAAACCTTATCATATTCATGCTAATGTTTCTTCAACTCTCTTTTCTCACATCAAAAGAACAAAAAAAAAAAATCTCTTCTTTGATTGATGTGTATGCCTATACTATATTGGGTTTTCAAATTCCTTATTGTGTGTGTATTATCTATTTTTTGATGAGCTGAATGGGCTTCAAATGGTTCCAAATAACCAACATGTGTAAGAGGGAAAATTAACCTTGGGTTGAAAAACATTTTTAGGCAGTTTTAGCCCCTGCTAGTAATATGGGCATAACTTTTTAGTCCAATAACAGTTTTGTGTGCGGTTTAGTGCATTGTGTATTGGAATTAGGGTTGCAGGAAAGCACACAAAGCTTGGAGAAGAAGAAGCAAGAATGCACACAACACAAAGTATTAGATTGTGTCAATGTACAAAAGATAAGTTAGCCCTAGAATGATGGGCGTATATACAAGCCGGGGGAAAAAACCTCCTAAAGAGGAAAAAAGTACCTCGGCGATCTTAAGTGTGTTCACACACATCACTGCCTATATATATGGCAACAAATCCCCCCTGGGAGTGATGGTGTGAACGAGAGCTGGCACTCATGTATAGGTGAGTGCCATGCCCGAAGTAGATCAGTCCACAAAAGGGAGCAAGCCCAAAGCTTTGCGGTCGGAAAGCTTCGAACTTCTCACGAGGAAGCGCCTTTGTGAAAAGATCGGCGAGGTTGTCCTGTGTTGGCACATAGGCCAAGCTGATCTCTCCTGCTGAGAGTCTCTCCCTCACATAGTGATAATGCACCTCAATGTGCTTTGTGCGAGCATAAAAAACTGGGTTTCTCGCAACTGCCAATGCGCTCTGACTGTCAGTGAAGATAGAGGTGGCAGACTCCTGTCCAACACACCCAAGTCAGCCATAAGCCGTCTGAGCCACACACACTCAACCGTAGCTGTGAAAGCTGCCCTCCTGTACTCAGCTTCACAACTAGAAGTGGCCACAGTAGGTTGCTTCTTGCTCAACCAAGATATGCATGAGCTACCGAGCATGAAACAAAAACCACTTGTGGAAACTCTTGTGTCATAGCAACCAGCCCAATCTGAGTCCAAAAAAGCATGCAAATCTAGCGGCAACGATCCCCCCTTGGGATAAAATAACCCAAGATGTATGGTGCCACTCAAGAAAGATGCGTTTAACTGCCTTCCAATGCTGAGACCCTGGGCTATGCATAAACCTGCTCACCTGTGAGACTGCAAACTGAATGTCCGGCCTCGTAATGCATACATAAATGAGGCAACCAACAGCTGTCTGATAGTGTGTGACATCAAAGTGATCTCCAGCATCATGAAGACTCAACTTCAAACCTGTCTCCATTGGAGTAGCAATAGGCTTGCAGTCTTCAAGGCCAAATCTCCGCAACAATGTCTCAATATACTTTGTTTGACACAAAGCAATACCTCCATCACATTGCTTAAACTGTATCCCTAAATAATGATGCAAATGCCACAAATCTGACATCTCAAAAGAAGCATTCAAATCAGCCTTAAAATTAGCAATATGACTCTCATTTGGTCCTGTGAGCAGCATGTCATCGACATAGAGAGCAATGATTAGATGTACATCATCCACACGTTTGACATACAAAGTGCTTTCTGTTGGACTATTCTGAAAACCATGTGCAGTCAAATATGCATGTATCTTTTCATACCAAGCTTGTGGAGCTTGCTTTAAACCATATAAAGCCTTTTTCAACCTACATACTTTGTTTTCCTGCCCTTTTTGAACAAAACCACGAGGCTGCGATACATACACCTCCTCATGCAAATCTCCATTCAAGAATGCAGTCTTTATGTCCAACTGATGTACATTCCAACCATTATGAGCTGCCAATGCACAAATGCTACGAATGGTAGTCATACGACAAGTGGGAGCAAAGGTCTCATCAAAATCAATGCCCTTTTCTTGAGCATAACCCTTTGCAACAAGTCTAGCTTTATAGCGATCAACACTGCCATCTGGCTTTCGTTTCAACTTAAAAACCCACTTACATCCAATGGCCTTTTTACCAATAAGCAAATCACACAAAGACCATGTACCATTCTTCATTATAGCATCATATTCACTTTGCATTGCAGCCAACCAATTTTCTGATTTTTGTGCCTCATCAAATGAAAGAGGTTCTTCCTCTTCACACATACTAGACACAGCCAAAGCATAACAATCTGATGCATAAGAGGCATGCTAAAAAACCTGAACGAGTACGACTAGACATAGGTGCATCAATTTTACTATCACGCAAGGTTTGCACCAGCCATTTAGGCATACCTCTAGCCTGCTCATTTTTAGCCCTATCCTCATAGATTACATCCTGTAAATCTGCATCAGAAATAGGCTGATCTATGATGTCGTTTGAAATTTGCATAGGCTGAATATTTGCCTCATTAGGATTTACATTTGAATTCCCACCTGTAAATAGAGGCAACAACGTATCAAATACATCCCGTGAGCTCACACCTGTCTCTTTGATACATGATAACAAAGGCTGCACAGCATCTTCCACAGAAACAACATCTCGACTAATCAAGATACGCTTTGACTACGGATGATACAATCTGTAACCCTTGCTCTCAGCACTGTAACCAACAAAAATGCATTTGACAGCCTTATCATCCAATTTTCTGCGTTGTTGCATAGGCACTAAAGCATAGGCCAAGCAACCAAAGACATGCAAGTGAGCAATAGAAGGCTTCCTGCCATGCCAAGCTTCGTATGGAGTAATAGACTGCAAGGCCTTAGTGGGACACCTATTGAGTACATATGCAGCACACATAACAGCCTCAAGCCAAAACGCATGTGGCAAAGCTTGGCTCTTGACCATACATCGTGCCATCTCCATAAGCGACCTGTTTTTCCTCTCAGCAACACCATTTTGCTGAGGGGTATACGGCACTGTACATTGGTGTTTTATCCCACGACTAGCCAGAAATGCATCAAACTCTTTAGACATGTACTCCCCCCCTCGATCAGAACGGAGGGTGCCCACATTACAATTGGATACATTTTCAACCATAAGCAAAAACTATTTGAAGCACAAAAACACTTCGGACTTTGCCTTCAGTGGATATACCCATGCATGCCTTGAGTAATCATCAATGAAAGTCACGAAGTACAAGTGTTTACCAAATGACGGAGTTTGCATAGGCCCACATACATCACTATGTACAAGTTACAATTTGCGAGTGGCCCGCACAGAACCATCCTTTGGAAACGCAGAACGCTGCATTTTGCCCAAAATACAGCCTTCACAAACATGTTTCAATGGTGCCTCAAGAGGGGGTAATGAAGCAACCATATCAAATTTCTGCAAACGCAGCAAACTAGCAAAGTTTAGATGACCAAAACGAGCATGCCATAGTTTTTCATCAGAAACTGCCTTTTCATCAGAAACTGCATTTGCTGAATCTTCCACACACTTGTCATAAGAATTGAGCCTATACAGCCCACAAAACAAGGTGCCAGATACAATAATCGTATCACCAGAAGTCAAATCATGAACAGTACATCTGTCATCCACAAATTTGACTACAAGTCCAAGTCTAGCAAGCGCAGAGACAGACAATAGATTCTTCTTTATCCCTGGCACATACAAAGCATTTGAAAGTGTGAAAGCACTGCCATTTGCAGCAGTAAGCATAATTTTACCAATGCCCTTCACTGGGTAAGAAGCATTATTGGCACATGTGACAGTATTCCCATTAGGGACAGCCTCAAGACAAGTGAACATATCACGATGCGAGGTAATGTGCTTTGTAGTACCACTGTCAAAATACCATACATGATGAGAGTCAACAGAAACTGCCAAACATGCATCATGTACAGATGGGTCATACTGGCAATACACGCTAAATGCCCATTCTGTATCCTGCACAACATTTGCAGAATCTGCATTTGTAGAAGCATCCGCTATTGTGGCTGCATTTGACTCTTTCTTCTTTGCCTCTTTAGCCTTTAGCTTAGGGCAATTCTTAATGACATGATCAGTTGCCTTACAATAGTTGCACCTGGTCTTTTTCTTGCCTTTATCAAGAACCTGTGGAAGGAGAAGAAGTTGCAGACCTACTAATAGGAGAAGAAATAGTGGAAGGGACTGCCTTACCACTTCTTCTCTGCTGGGTAGCAATAAATGCTTGATCAACTGCACGCTGCCTGGCCCTGTTTTGCCTGGACTGCGCTTCTTGCAAGAGCTTGTTGACTAAAGTATCATACTTGACCACATCAAGTCTATCCTCAGTAACAAGTCTCCACGTGGAAGCAAAAGTCTGATATGACTCTGGTAAAGCATCAAGAACAGTCTGCACAAGAGAATGATCAGGAATAATCTCACCTGCAGAAATCAACTGTTCCTTGAGATCTTTAATCTCAGCAAGAAAAACATTCATGTCATCATCTTCCTGCATAATCTTCGATTCCAGCTCTTTACGTAAGTAAGAGATTTTTGCCTCGTTACGACCTGCATACAAACCAGCTAGAATATCCCCAGCCTGTTTTGCTGTTTTAGCTAAACGAATATGTGGGGTGATGTTACGTTTGACAGAAAGTGCAATCAAAGCATGAGCCTGCGCATCTTTACCATCCCATCGAGCTTGTTCAGCAGTGGGTAAAACAGTAGCAACAGTAGAGCTGCTAGAACCTGCAACATCCTCAACAAATCCTACATCCACAGAACCTGGACGTACATCCATACCCTGCACAATGTTCCACACTCCTTTTGTAACCAAAACATGCTGCATCATGTATGCCCAAAGTGGGTAGTTGCTGTCTCCATCCAGTTTGTCTTCAGCAGACAACATGCGAAATACATCATTGCTGTTATCAGCCATGGCCACTGACTGAAACTGATGCAAAATCTACCTGTAATGAAGCAAAGACTGAACAGAAAACAACTCGTGCTATGTAGCACGGTCCATAATAGAATACGTATGCCTGTTTTGTAGAAAACTGCACTGTCAAAATTTCTGCACAAAATGACGAAAACACTTGTGTAGAACTTGAAATGCAAAAACGGAGCCCGAAACGACCTCAAATGCAATTTCTGAGAAAGCTCACCTCAATCGAAGAACGTGAGTCGGAGGGTGCCAGCGGCGTAGCCCTAGGAACCGATGCCTGCTCTGATACCAATTGTTGGAATTAGAGTTGCAGGAAAGCACACAAAGCTTGGAGAAGAAGAAGCAAGAATGCACACAACACAAAGTATTAGATTGTGTCAATGTACAAAAGATAAGTTAGCCCTAGAAGGATGGGCATATATACAAGCCGAGGGAAAAAACCTCCTAAAGAGGGAAAAAGTGCCCCGGCGGTCCTAAGTGTGTTCACACACATCACTGCCTATATATATGGCAACATTGTGAAGCTGACATTAAGCCGCATCGTTTTGATTCTTAGTTCTCACAAAACTGCAACACTATGTGTTTTGGTGATTTTTTGGGATATTTTTTTGGTCTTAAGTTGCGAAATATACTAATGAGATTACTTCAATTTTCTTTGCATTTAATCTTTTCCTCATGAGTATCTTTTTATTTTTCATCCCATAATCACTTGATCTCATTATCCTTATTATATAAAAAAAACCATGAGTGACTCTTCAAAGTGATGCAATCGACAATTTCTCTCGTTGTCATTGTACAAAAGTCAATTTCCTTGGTCCCACAACGATTTTTTTTTTCATATAGAAAGTGATATGGGTGGAAGCATGTTAACATGCTACACTTTTTTGTGTCCAGGATAGGTGCTAGTTAGCATGATTTGTTATAATGATTTTTGGATCCAAAGATGACTCATAATGCAAAATTTCATATCATGCTATACATCATTGGAAATCTCTTGAAGAAGAGAATCTTTATGTATAATCTCCAAAAAAAATATAATTTTTATGTTAGCACTACTAAAAACCTAAAAAAGCGTAGCACATTAACATGCTTCCACCCATATGCAAAGAGTCTTGGAATGTCATGAGATAAGGATTGCATTCATACCCTCATAAAGTAGGATAAAGAGTTTTGTTTGTACAAGTGATCATGGTTTAACTAATGGATGTTGGCTTGAAATTTTCTATTAACAAACTGGAACTTGCTTGTTTCTTGGGAAAGGTTGTATATTTCAAGTTTTTCTTGGGAAATCATCAAAGACATAACTTCCTTACTTTAACAAAGACTCTTTGTGTGGGAGCCCGTTCATAAACGAGCATTTCAAGCTCTAGTCATTGATCTCTTTCTCCAAAATGTTTCGTCCTCGATAACCCTTTCACCTAATCAACCTATGTAGCCTCATCAACAATTATCCATTCACATCATGCTTGAATACAAAATACATTATCAATAACGGCTAGTTCTTCTCGTTGGTGCACAAAGAATGGTCGAAGTGATACAATCTTCGAAACCATTCATATTTCCCATTTTGGAATATAATGTCACTCATTTTGTGGTAATGTCAGAGTGGTCTTTGCATTTTGATGGTTCTTATTCAAGATTAAAAAATAAGGGTGGTGTTGAGATTATTCGTACTTCTCTGGAGGGAAAAATCTTTACATACAAAGATACAAGTCCTTCAAATTCTTGTAATCAAGTAGAGTATATTGACTGATTTATGGTCTCAAGAAGGCCCATGAATTAGCGGTGGTTAAAAGCTTACATGTGTTTGGTGATTCTCAAACTGATCTATAATTAAGTAAAAGGAAAATGGAAGGTGAAAAGTTTTCATTAGATTTATTGCATGAACAGCACTCACTCAACACTTTGATTCAGTACACTATCACATTCCACCCCAATAAAACCATCAAGTAGACCTTCTTACCAAGGGAGCTTGCTAGCAAACTTCATCATCATAAGATGCCAAAAAGAACTCCCCTTTACGAAATTACTTATGGTGTCAAGAAGGCCCATGAATTAGAGGTTAAAAGCTTAAATGTGTTTGGTAATTCTCAACTGATCTATAATCAAGTGAAAGGAAAATGGAAGGTGCAAAGTTTTCATTAGGTTTATTGCTTCAACAAGCTTCTACACTCACTCTTTGATTACATACACTTTAATCACATTCCATACCAAGAAAACCATTAAGCAGATAATCTTGCCAAGGGACCTTGCCCCAGCAAACTTCAATATCACAAGATGCTAGAAAGAACTCCTCTTGAGGAAATTACTTGGAGGTTAGAGGAGATTTAAGAAGCAGAAGGAAATACTCAAACTTTACATCCGGTTGCACTTGCTCTAGCCTTGATGTTTTCTCTCATGAACAATCTTAAGAGGAGACAACAACCACCACCATAATAAGGTATCTTCATTTCAATTTAGTTCTTGGATTCTTGCAAAAAGGGTTTCATTGAAGGAAGGAAGAAAATGTCAATTCATTTTGTGTTCATTGGGAGGGACACACAAAATCCTAAAGAATACATCTGAGCCTTTTAGAAGGTATTGTAAAACCCATGGTAGTAGAACAAAAGTTTAATGGGTTAGATCTATTTCTTGATTCTCTTCTCAGGGATTGTCTTTAACATGGTTTGAAAAGCTTGATGATATAGAAAAAGTAACTTAGAAAGCTTTGAGTGATGGCTTTGTCAAAAACATTTTCAAATGATAGAGAATTATGAAGAAGTCATATCTACAGTGTAGTAAATGGCCTAAAAGTCCAAGAAGTCATATCTACAGTGTAGTAAATGGCCTAGAAAGTCCAAGAAGAATATTCATCCTAATGATTTGAGGATATGGGAGGGAGAAACAAATTACTTCATTATGCAAGATCTAAAGAAATATATGGTATCCGGCATAACCCTACCCCAACTATTAGCCTTTAGCCCATAGATAAGGAAGAACAGTCCTTGCCTTAAAGAATGTATTATTGTACTTTGAGGAAGAGTCATACATTATCGTGCTTGCCTTTGGTTTTGATGAAGATGCATATGCAGAGGTCAAAAAATACCTACACTTGTTCTTATTCCTTAAATGCCACAACTAGGGAGAAAAGGAAAATAGGCTTTTGTTTTGATGAAGATGCATATGTAGAGGTCAAAAAATGCCTCATCACTTGTTCTTATCCCTTAAAGGCCACAGTTAGGGAGAAAAGGAAAATTCCTATGGATGCTAGGCGATTGTCTCTCTTAGATGATGTGTTATATATTTAAGTTAAAATAGTTGATAGAAAAGTCATGATACATGAATACACTCAAGTTCCTAGAGGTCTCATGGCATCATTAGAAGGTGGAGCCAAGTAAAATAGTGATATTGTATATGGGCTGCCTATGTATGGCTCACAGGGTATATTGGAATTGGAGCTAGAATGGAGGATGCCTATGGATGGCTCATAGGGTATATTGGAATTGGAGCTAGAATGGAGGATGCCTATGGATGACTCACAAGCTATATTGGAGCACTACAAGTTTTCCTTTTACTGACAAATTTTGTCAAGAAAGAAAGGTTTTTTTTTTGGCTCCCAGCTCTTGTCATTGGTATAGATGTCAATATATACATTGGTATAAATATGTATCTATAAAGCTGATGGTATAAGCGTCGATAAATTTATAAAAAATAAAAAATTATTTTTGTATCAAATTTTTTAGAAAAAATAATTAACAATTGATTTACATAAACTTCATAACTGTTCATCTTCTCTTAAGATCCATTACTCCGAAGAGATCAGTTTATAATGCTGTCTCTATATCCCCTACATCTTTTTGAGAGAGTAAAAGGTAATTCATTGGTATCCATAAAGATACTATCAGCATTGGATTTGATGGAAGTTGATAAGGCATCATCATCGTCATCGTGGTGTTCTAGTAGCATCATGATTTTTGACATCATCATGAATTTCTTCATTTATGATCATGAGTATAATCTCTAATAATCTATAAACCTTAGGTTTCATGATTTTTGAAGTCATCATGATTTTTTCCATTTATGATCATGAGTGTGATCTCTAATAATTTGTAAACCTTAGGTTTCATGATTTAATATTTCATTTGTTACAAGTATGATCTATTCCTTGAAGATTTTGTAGTAATATTTTCCTTCTCCAAGTCTCTATCTTTCAAATTTTGTCTACTACAAGGAGCAACTTGAATTACAACCACCATTTTCAAAATTAAAGGGTCTAGTTAAAAAATTAACTACTATTATTTCACTAAGTATTATTCTCTCACTAAGTGCACGTTCATATTTCATTTGTGTACAAGTATGATCTATTTCTTCCCTTTAAGATTCTGCAATAATAGTTTCCTCCTCCAAGTCTATCTTTAAGATTGTGTTTGCTACGACGAGCAGCTTGAATTACAACCACCATTTCAAATTTGAAGGGTATGGTAGAAAAATTAACTATTATTCTTCACCAAGTACTATTCTCTACTTACGTAGCACTCGACACGTAATGGGAGCTCCCGCCGGTGCATGCTGATTAGCTACCATCATGCTTATGTAGAGCCCAACATGTAATGGGAGCTCCTGATGCATGTATACTATGCATAAGGCTTATGCATAGCATTCATTGCCTGTAAAAGGAGCCCTATGTATAAGGCTATGCATTCATAGCCTACATAAGACTATGCATAAGTCTTATGTTATCACACGGGAGTGAGATTTTTCAGAATATTTTTTCATGGGAGTGTGTGTGATGCATGGTTCATGTGTGAAGCATGGTAGTGAATGATTTCCATTTGTTAGAATTATTTTTGTGAGTGATTCCAAAGTAATTGTGATCTAACATTGTGGACTATGTTAAGTATAGATCATGAGTTTGGAACAACCAAGGTGGACATTGGACGAGATTATCTAGCCGAGCACATGTGTGTTAAGTATTTGATTTTGTATGATTTGGCCCATTGTACATATGTTGGGCAATGTTTATTTTTTATGAGATGCTTTAAAAGCATTAGACTAAGGTTCATTTTTGTAAAATCCCAATTTTGGAAAAGCTATGCTATTTATGGCTCCAAGGGCTAAATTTATGAATATGATTTAAATACCGCATGTGGGAGCAGAGCCACACATGTCGAGGGGGGGGGGGATTGCACCCAATCTTGTGTTCTTTGATTTTTATGCTATGGTATTTATGGTTTATTTCTTCTATTATTTAATTTGTGAAATATTTTAATCTCCATGTACCATGGTCCTATAACAGTGGTATCAAAGCACGAAAAAATTCAAGTATTGAATTTGGGTCATGGAGAGTTGAAGAAAAATCAAGAAATTGATTTTACTCAAAGGTTATTGACTTGGAGAAAATTTAAAGGCTTTTTCAACAAATTCAAAATACTTGCACATGAAGAGCAGAATATCTGCAAGCAAGGGTACAAAGGCGTTGGATAAAGACAAGATTCATTCAAAAATCCAAGAGATAAAGAAGAGAAGGTGTGGAAGACCTTTGGGCAAAAGAAGACATGGTTATGTGAATTTTGTACACCCTTGGGTGTGATTGAAGCTCAAGGGGGCAAGGAAAGAAGGTGGGAAACCACAAGTGGATTTTGAAAACCACCCTCTTCAACCAAAAGTAGTTTTTATAGATCTCTTATTGATCTATCCATATGTATGAAATTTGCAATTGAAGGAGGATTGGGCTTAGATTTCGGATTGCTAAACCACCGAGCATGATAGATTTGTATAATGGATGGCAGAGGTTTGCTCTCAAGTCAATTTGGAGTAAAAATTATAAACAAGTAATTAGAGGGATCTCAAGGATTAATTGAGTAAATTGGAAAAATGGTTGGCAAAATCTGAAGCATTGAATTTCTTTTGACACACAAGGTAAAGGAAATTTTTCCTTAACTCTCTCCAAGCTTCAATGGGCGCCCGTGGCAAAAATCCAAGGGGAATTATTTTTAATTTTTCCCTTCCGTGCTGCTCTATTTGGTCGAGTGGAGATTCTTGTGAATAAGCTTTAAATCTTAAAGATTAATAAAGATTAGAACCTTTCAAAAAAAAATAGCGCTTATGTAAATGGGTTGCGGCTGTGTGCTGCGCCGTCCAGGGTTGGAGAAGCTTTTTATTAAGCTTTCATAACAAAGCTTTAATTAAAAGCTTAGTATTAAGGCTTTAAAAGTTAAAGCTTTTGCTTTTTTTTTAAAAAAGGCTTACTATTTACTTCATAAGCTTCTAAAAGCTTAACTTCAAAGGGATACAAGGATTTCGTAGCACGAACACAATTCAAGGGGAAATTCAAAATTTTCACAAATTACAGAAAATTAATGGAACTTCTTCATATTATTTGGAAGCCTCTTGCAACAAATATTTTCAGTGTTATTTCTCAGCAATATATCTGAAAATTTTTTGAAGTGGCTTTGATGAATGGACTTCTTTCTAAATTGTTGACATCAAGGAGATAATTGGATTATTATTTTTATTCTTCGTGGGATGCCATCGACATCAAGCACTTCAACAACCCTTCTTTCAAAATACACGGGACCTTTTCTAGTTTATTTATCCATTTCCATAACTTCTTCATATTATTTGGAAGCCTCTTGCAACAAATATTTTCAGTGTTATTTCTCAGCAATATTTCTGAAGATTTTTTGAAGTGGCTTTGATGAACGGACTTCTTTCTGAATTGTTGACATCAAAGAGATAATTGGATTATTATTTTTATTCTTCGTGGGATGCCATCGACATCAAGCACTTCAACAACCCTTCTTTCAAAATACACGGGACCTTTTCTAGTTTATTTATGCATTTCCATAATATTGTACTTTTTTTTTTCTACAATGGCAATCTATCCACCACAACCACCTACTATCCAAGATTAAGTAAACGTACTTCAAGCTCAGTCTCTTGAGCTTTGAAAGTAGCTCGCAGAGTCCTTTGGATAGGGTCCTCCTCAAAATCCAAAGAATCAAATTCGGAGTATGCACATCTTCGCTTCTTGGAGTAAATTTCCACTCAAAATCTTATCTTGTCTCTTCTCACTTAACAACTATCTCAAAAGGGACACAAGATCAAAAGAAAGGCTTTTACTTTTCACGATTATGATGGCAAAAAAGTTACACACGAGTCTCCAGAAAAGTTGATTTCATATGAAGTAATGAGAGGGTTAGTGTAGATAAAAACAAAGTTAGAGTTTAAGGAGGGGCCCGAGGAGTCCCCGACAAACGAACCTATCTCCGAGGTCCGCTAAGCTGTCGCAATTCCTCTGTTAGCTCTTTTCTTTCGCTTCTTTCTCTAACTTCTAGAGCTGGTGCTCCACTTTTTGTATCCTTGCATCTTTGATTGAGAGAAGATCGGATATTGCCATTTCTCGAACCATTCTAGATGCATCCAAGTCCTCAAACCTGCATCGTGTGGCCGCTTCCTATGCTCTTCTTGTTGTTGCTGATGCTTACAACACTTGAGCCTCTTTAATCCTCTTAAGCCTTTCTACAACCAATGCTTAGTTGTCCTTAAGTTGCTGAGTGAGTTGGTCTATTTCTTGTTTATGGCTCTTGGACATCTGTTCCATTTCCAGGGACTTGGCATTGAGCATCTCATTTAATGTTCTTACTTTTTCTGCATGTGCTTTGTTTGCCTGTTCCCTTTCAACCTGAAGATGAAGTATCTTTTGGACAGCAGATGGAGGGCTTCATTTATTGTAGCTATGGTCTTTGTGAAATCCTCGTCCTTTTTGTTAGCTTCTTGAAGTTATTGGACATGCCGTTGTACTTGTTCCTTTGTGTGTGCTACTTCTCTTTGAAGTTGTTCCTTGGCTTGCTCCACCTGAGCATTTAGTTTGGTAATTTCCTTAATCCTTTGTATAATTGTTTGGCAGAGGACTTGATTGTTTCTCTCTAAGACATGGTACCTTGCTTCTTGCTCTTTTGCAACCTTTAAACCCTTTAGGATAACATCCTTATGTGTTGTAGCTGCTGCTGCCATTTGTTCCTGGAGCATTTGTACTTGGGCTGGTTTCATTATGGACTTGCCATCCAGAGAGTAGCATTTGGATCCCGGAGCAAGTGTGTAGTCAATAGATGGCAGTGCCATACTCTTTGTTCATGTTCCCAGATTGAAGCACTAGTTGATGCAGGTTCTTGTACATCCCGTAATGGTAATTGCATTAAACTGTCCAAGCCCTCCACAGTTTCTTGTAGGAAGCAGTCTGCATCCAAATTATGCCAGAAAGAATCAACGGGGATCTGGTCTCCATCATCCAGTTGGCATCTCTTGCTTGTGGCTTCTTCGTCTCTTTTTCTCTTGTCTTCTTCATGGCTTGCTTTTGGGACCTCCGGATGTGTTGAAGTTACATCTTCATTCCTTTGGCACACATCTCCTTTCAGCACGTTTTTCTTTGGAGCTTTCTCTACACTAATCTCTGCTGATGCATCCTGATCTGATATAATTGAATTTCAAAGCGGTGATAAGTTCTTGAAGACCATCTAAGCTGGGCTAGGAGGATGTGTTTGTTGAGGTACTTGAGCGGCTGTGCTTACTAGAATTTCTGATAAGATTATTCCACTGGCTTTCTTTTGCACCACCACTTCTTGATAAGAAGCTATTTCCTTGGCTAGTTCTACTTCCAGACATTCTGACTCCTCAGTGACTCTAGGTATGAAACCCCTCATTTTCTTGTTGGTCTTCTTTCTTCTACTCTTCTTTAGTTCCTTCATTATCTGTGTCCTTTAGCAGTGCTTGTCGTTCTTGTAGCTCACCAACGGTAAGTAGTGGCTACTCTACCTATGCTACTTGTTGTATCTATTCCTCTGGCACTAATTCTGGAATGGGAAGCTCTGCAGTGTGACTTAGCACCTTTGTAAGAAAGTAGGGGTTGCAAACTTTGGACTGGTGGGCCTTCAGGTAGTTCTCCATTTCCCTGTGGATGTACCATGACCAAACTTCCTCTTTCTCCTCATGCACCTTTTAGCAAGCATGTTAAGAGGGACCTGTTGTATCTATCCATGGGTTTTACCTACATAATGAGAGACATGGCACGGCAGGCTTTCTCTATCACCTCATCTCATATATTGTCGTATCTAGCCCCATTTGAATTGTATGAGATTTTCTTGAGCATCGCATCCAAGGGCATTTTCTCGAAGTTGTGAGAATGGATCTTCATTGGCAGTGGCAGCTGCAAGGACTCACGGATCAAATATTTGGAGATGAGGACCTATTCAGTGGTACCATGTGCCTTGGTGACCTACCCCCGCTTAGTGGCCCTGTCATAAGTCTTTAACACTAGTTTGGTACCAAAAAAGGACACTTAAGTGTCCTTTTTCGGACGATGCAAATAAAATGCTACTTGCGCTAGGAAAGACATATTCAAAATCCCTCTTGAGGAGTTTGAATATGTGACCTAGTGTGTCTTTAAAAAATGTAACCTTGCAATTTGGATGCTGGCACGATAAGGAATTACACCCATTAATAGGACTTGCATGAGATTGCAACTCAGGTTTGAGAAAACTGCCTTATAAGCTTAGAAAAAAAAATCACTAAGCCCCATGAAAAATTCCAAGTAATTATTTCATATTTGTGTCAAAGATTTTGCCAAGTTTCACATGAAATAAAATTCAATTGAGAGTGTCTAAAATAGTAGGAAGTTGTGTGTGTTTGATACACCACTTTTTAGCATCCATTTGTATCCAAACCAATACATGGTTTTAATGTGTTTGCAAGTTTTTTAAGGTGATACAATGCTTACTCTATCCATTGAGATCTTAAAGTTATATGTAAAAGCCCCTTAGTAAGGTACAAATATTATTTGTTTCAAAATGTCAAAACTGCACACAACAAAAATTCTGGATTTAGATTCTTGAGTTATACGCATTACGTTCCTTAGTAAACTTGCAACATTTTGTCTGTATAGAATAATTCCGCTAAGGTACATTGTACAAACATAATTTGGGCACCTAAAACCTTTGTTTCATGGTTGTTGAGAGAGAATTTAGAAATTTTGAAAAATGTAGCACGATTGAAAAACTAAGATAGCACTCAAGTAGCAAGATTTACTTGAGCTTGGGACCCCAAAAAATATGTATTAACTTGGTTTTGAACTATATAATCATTTCCGATTGCCAATTTGCACTAACATAACCCTAGTTTTATGGAAGTACCTTTGGAAGGCCAAAATTTTCCTCTTTTTCAGCATCTTGGTAATTATGAGATTTTTGTTATAGTTCACAAGTAGCTTAGCAACTAGGACCTAAAGGAGATTGTGTTGTTTTGAAACCCCAAGTTCTACTAATTGACTTTTACAAACATGAAAAACATGATTTATTCAAGAAGTTATAGGCATTTTATGGGATTTTTGACAAAACAGCTTCAAATTTCAATTTCAAGTTAGAGTTTTTTGTCAAATTTCTAATATAGCTTGTGTTTTGACATCATGAAAAATCCCCTTTATTTTTTGACTTTTAACCGACCTATGGTTGAAACAAGGTGTAGAAATGTTGTTTCTAGGTTCCCCAAAAAAATTCCAAAGTTTTGGTGAGAAAGAGGACACTAAAGTGTCCTCATCAGGACACTTTAGTGTCCAATTACAGAACTAGTGTTAAATATTTAGCACACAACTCTGTGTTGATTGCGCGGGGAAGGCATTCAGCCATTCATCCTAGCCCTACCTTCTCCAACTTGTTCTTAACTTCCGCAACCTCTAAAATCTGCAAACATTTTGGGCCATGGTACTGCATGGCTATCTTTCCATGCATAGTTTGTACATCCTTGCTACTTATGGATCCATGGAACATATGTGCATATTGTCCCAAAATAGCTGAGCTTTGGACCACGTGATGGTCTCTTTTTTTTGTCCATTGGTGACCTTGAGGCACTTGCCTTTGTGCCAGCCAGAGTTTCTGCGACTTCTGGTTCAGGTGTGTCAGATGTTGACATTTGTAACATTGATTAGAGAGTCAGTCACAACAATGACTGGTGAGAGCATGTGGTCTTCTCTTTTCTTTTTTTTTGTTATTGATATCTAGTGTGTGTGTGTGTGTGTGTGTGTGTTATAGTGATGAGAATGGCGTTAGTACACTGAGCAATAAACAAGTGTATAATAGGTGAAGATGTAGGTTGGAAGGTAAAAGCCGTGAGAGTGTAGGATCTTTACCCATGAGATAACAGGGGTTTAACCCGTGAGATAGTTAAGACGTGAGATGTTTATGCCATGAAGTAGCTTAACCCGTGAGATGGTTAAGCTGTGAAGTGTCTTAACCCGTGAGATGGTTAAGTTGTGAAGTGTCTTAACCCGTGAGACAGTTAAGACATGAGATGGTTAAGCCGTGAAGTGGCTTAAGCCATGAGAGTGCAGGGTCTTAACCGTGAGATGGCAGGTGGCTTAGCCCGTCAGACTTGTTAGCGCACGAGAGGGTTGAGCCATGAAATGGCTGAGCTCATGAGATGGTTAAGACTTGAGATGCCTTAATACATGAGTTAGTTAGCCCGTGAGATAGCAAGTTCTGACCCCGTGAGATAGCAGGTTCCTGACTCGTGAGTTAGCAGGGTCCAAAATTTAAGGGTTTTTTACTTTAAAAGCTTTAAATGGTCAACATTTTGAGAGTCAGATTGTGTGGCCTCTTTTTAAGAAGCAAGGTGGGTGCCATGAAATATTAGGTGGCTAGCTTACAGGAAAATCACTTGCTCTACGAGTGATCATTTTATGCACATTTCATTGCTATGATAAATGAATGTATGCACACATGCAACAACAGCACAAAATAGAGCACTTGCACGGTTTCACCACTCACAAGACATGACATGCGATGTGTGTGCTAACATTTCATAAAGGAAAGGAAAAGAAAGAAAACAAGGTTAAAGCACAAGCTCCCACGTCAAGTCAAAGTTGCAAACAATGCGGGGTAGAAGAGAACTTGGAAATCCGAAAGTGATGAGTTGCAATTCACAAGCGATGAAATTGTTGAAGAAATCGCACCAGTGGAATTTGCACAAAACTTTTGATTTTATTGAGCGGCCGTTGGCCTTGGCGCCTAACTTAATAAAGTATGCCACATGACATTCTACGATTGGCAGAGGGAATGTGACCGTTTCATGCCATGAAGGAGTAAGGTAGTTCACGATGTGAACCATTTTGGACTAGTTCACGACGTGAAGCACTAAGGGACTCACAACATGAACTGTTTATGATCATTTCATGGCGTGAAGGACTAAGGCATTTCACGACGTGAATTGTTTATTCAACTCTGCGCATGCAAGGTTGATACTCTATGCTCCTTACATGCTCAAACACTTAATCATGCAGTCGGAAAATGGTTGAATACACATGAAATGAATGATCATGTTTCATGGCATGAAGATCAAACATTTTTACCTTGTACCCATTGTTGAGAAATGGATACCTTTTGTACTTCATTTTTGTTTATTTCCACAGAAACCAATGTGGTACCTTGGCACTTGTGGGAATTTGTTGTTGCAATCGTTTAAGTTTAGTGTGGGAGTGCTTGATCTTTCCCTCCATCCAATTGAAGAGTGCCTCCACTGAATCTTATTGATTGGGTTCTGTCTCTTTTACATGTGATTGCACGCTTTCTCTTCTTTTCTCCTTAACTTTGTCTAGCTCCTTTATCTTGGTGGGTGCAGTTGGCAGTAGTTCTATCTTTAGTTTGCTGTGTTGAATGGGATTCTTTCTCTTCTTTTCTCCTTAATTTGTCCAGCTCCTTTATCTTGGTGGGTGCAGTTGGCAGTAGTGCTATCTTTAGTTCGCTGTGTTGAATGGGATTCTTTCTCCAAACTTATTTTTGTACCTTCTTGGCATTTGCTTTAGCTGGAAGTTGGTCTTGTTTGCTTTTATTGTCCTTCCATGTTTTTTTGAAGTATTTACAATATTGAACCTTGGGTAGGACTTCGAAACCCACACTGTTGTATTTCCCTAGTAATAGCCTTATGTAGCTAGCAAATCCTTTTGAACCCATTGCTTCTGAGTGCTTTATGGATGGTGGATTCATTTGGAATACTACTGGCCTTCTTTGTTCGTTGTCTATAGCTTGAACTTTTTACCTTGATCCCCCAGTTACTCCTTTTGCATCATAGTATTTCTGGGCTCCAAGTTGGTTCTTAGGAACCCATTGCTAAATTACCGGAGACTTTGGCTGTTTTCAATTTATTTTTTTCTGGTGCTTCCAACACCATACATGAGGACAAGGTCCCATGTTGCTAGTTCTTTTTGTTTCAGATTATGGGCAAACCAACACTTTCTACACAATTTCTCGACCATAAGCCCATGTGATGCCATTAGCCAGGTTTCATCAAGTTTCTCTAAATCAACCAACCCTTCGGCTAATGCATTTTTAGTTAATCTCTCTTGCACTGCAATTCACAGGCTTGGAACTAAGTACTCCTCCATAGGCATTACCACCTCAACACCATACACTAGACGGAAGGGAGTATATCATGTCACTACCTTATACGATGTTTGATATTCCCATAAAGCTACATTCACCTTATGTTCCCAATCTGTGGTGACTTGCTTCTAATGTTTTTGTCAAGATAGTACACAAAATTTTATTTGTACTCTCCCCTTGACCATTTGCCTATGGATAATAAGGTGATGACTTTCAATGGACTACAAGGAATCCGGCAAGTAAGTGATCAATCACCTCATTAATGAAATGTGAACCTTGATCATCACTGACTAATTCCAATGGGCAGCTAAATCTCTAAATATTTTGTTCATATAAGATCTTCGTGCATCAGCTCGCTTAGAGGCTCTTGCCTTTGCCCATTTTGTGAAATCACAATCACATATCAGGCTTGTGATGGGGGATGCGCAGCTGGTGGACTAATGGGTCTAACAAAATCAATACCCCACTTCTCAAAAGGTTGTCTTACAAATCACACAGGGGTAAGCGGCATCCTGTCTCTTTGTTATGGAATACCAAATCTTTGACACTCTTCGCACCTTTTTACAAACTCCATGGCATCCTTGAATAATGTAGGCCACCATAGCCCCTCTTGAATCACCTTGCATGCTATAATCTCCCCAGCGAAGTGTCCTCCGGCTATTCCCAAGTGTGCTTCATCTAATATAGTGACCTGGCTTGTATAATTCTCCAACAATTAATTAATAAGGTGCATCCAGCTTAATAAGCTGACACATTTTATCTTTGTTTAAAGGTCATTCTTGCAAAAAACCATAAGCTAGATAGTCTGATATTTCTTCACTCCATTCCGGCACCATGTCGAGTTTGAACAAACAAGCATCTGGGAGTCATCATCAACACTAGTTTGCAGGTTCCCCATTCGGAATTCTTGACATATGATCGGCCAACACATGCTGTGTTCCCTTTCTTACCGTGACCGCCGTGAAGTCGAATTCCAATAGTAATAGCAGCCAGCGTATGATTCTTCCTATGGTGCAAGGCTTATTCACCAAGTATAATAAAATCTAATGTCCACAAAGAATACAAATTTGTTGGCCAATTGGTAATGTCCATACTTCTTAATAGCATAAACCATGGCCAAACCCTCTTTCTCTGTGGTGGTGTAATTTGCCTCTGCATCATTCAATTGGCAACTAGCAAAGCAGACTGGGTAGTCCAATTTGAACTCACTAGGCTGTGCCAATACACATCCTATTGCAAAGTTCGATGCATCGATGTGCACATGGAATATAAGATCCCAATTGGGTGGTCTCAGAATTGGTGCATTGGCAAGTGCTTACTTCAATTTATCATATGCTTCTTGGCATTCTTCAGTCCATTCAAAGACAATGAGTAGTCTATATAATGGTCTAGCAATTTCAGCATAAAATACTATGAAGCGACGGTAATACCCAACATGGCCCATAAACCTCTGTACACCTTTGTAATTAGTGGGTGGGGTTTAATTCCAAGATCAATTTGACCTTACTTTCGTCCATGGAAATGTCGTTCTTAGAGACAATGTGTCCCAAGATCACACCATGTTTGACCCAAAATTGGCATTTCAAAGGGTTTAAGGATATTCGATACAATCGACACTGCTCAAACACCTTTCTCAAACAAACCAGGTGTTCCGACCATTGTGAGTGATCACACTGATCATCAATGAATACCTCCAACCACTCTTGCAAGTAGTCCTTGAAAGTTATGCACATCAACCGATTGAAAAGATGCAAGGGCATTAGTGAGGCCAAAAGGCATAACCTTGTAAGCATATGTTCCCAACATTGTATTGAAGGGCATTTTATGCTAGCCTTCAGGTGCTATAGACACCTGATTGTAACTTGAAAATCCGTCTAAGTAGTTGTAAGCTTCTTCACCAGCTACTTGTTCCAATACGTGTTGAGTATAAGGCAGTGGGGGTAATGGTCCTTTCTCATAGCTGCATTGATCTTTTTGAGATCAACACAGACCCTAAGTTTTCATTCTTCTTTGGCACTATCACAATTGGTGATAGCCAATTGATGTGCTCAATTTTCTAGATGAAATCTGCAGTAATGAGTATGTCAATTTCCTCCTTTACAATTGTTACATATTTTGGATTCATCTCATCATTAGGACTTGTTTGGGGTCTTCTCGGGCCCTTTTATTTGGACACTTAGTGAAATGCTTAAAATGCTAATCAAGCTTTGACCAAGCTAGTGGCCTAGGCCTGAAAATGCATTTTTCCTTTTCTACAAAAAAGAAAATAGGCCAAAAGGTGATCTAATCATTAGATCTTCTGTCCTTGGGAAGGAATATGGACCTAACTGCCTTTTTGTCTTGTAGTGAAGTACCTTTCACAAAGAATGTTTGAAAATTTTCGTCACTTTGTTCCCTCCCTTTTTGGAGGTGCTGCAGATCCCACTCTCTCTAAAACGAGTTTAGGGTGTTTTACTTGGGTAAGGGCTTCTTTTTCTCTCTCTTGGAGCCATGGCCTGCAGATTTGGACCTCCTACTCCATCATCCTCTCCACCAACTCTCATGGAAGAGCTCACCATCCCCTCCTGTGAAGGTACAGATCTACACATCCTTGCAAGCTGAAGCTCTCCATCTCCATCACTAGCAAGCTCTCCATATCTATCATCCTCTCCACCAGCTCTCATGGAAGAGCTCACCATCCCCTCCTGTGAAGGTACAGATCTACACATCCTTGCAAGCTGAAGCTCTCCATCTCCATCACTAGTAGCAAGCTCTCCATATCTATCTCCTCAAGGCCTCCATTTCCATCTTTGTATCCATCTGCATCTCCTCCACCTCCATCACCATCTCCATCTTCATCTCCTCCATCTCCATCATCTCCATCACCATCCACATTTCCATCTTTGTATCCATCTACATCTCCTCCATTTGCTAGGTACAATGGCTCTACTACGGGACATCACCAACAAGCAATCAAAGTTTCGCTTGCACGTGGACTTAGACGAGGAGTATGCCACAATGTGAAGTAATCAAACGAAGGGATGTATTCCTGCTGAGGTGCTACGACTTCAAGGTGCAAAAGCCATTGATCTTTGGACTGATGGAAGCATTTATCCCCTTGATCCACAGGCTGGTGCACCTCCCCCTTTTCGTAATATCACGCAGGTCGTACGCTTCTTGGGTGACGGTTATAATGGTTTCTTAGGGTACTGTTAGATGCTCTATTCTTTGTACTTGGAGGAACTCTCAAATCAAAATCACCTCAGGAAGCTTCTAGAATTATGCAAGGTGGAAAAGGAAGAATGTGCATTAACTTTCATGGCCACAAAGGAACATATGCTGGCTCGAGTCAAGGATCTAGAGAAGGAGGATGCAGAGCAAAAGATGAAGCTTGATGAAGGTGTGGAAAGCAGGGATCGAGTTATAGAGAACTATCTCCGTCTTCGAAACTCAACTCCGAACCTTCGCCGACGTGTCGATCATTTCACTCACCTCCCCGTGGGATATAATGCAAGGCGGCGAAAGCGCAAGCCTCTGAGTCTTCTTTCCAAAGATGGGGGGACTCGCAAGCAATGTGTGCGTCAAACAAGGTAATCACAGCTTCAAAACTAGCATTACATTCCTTTTTCATATAGTTATGTCATTGACTCTAAACTATGTGATGTCCAGGGAATGTGCTAAAGCAATATTAGGTTGTTCCAATACTGAGGAGTCTATCCTTGAGCACATTATTCCAGAGCAGAAAGTAATCAATATGATAACCAATCCAGTAAATGGTGCATTGCGTGACAGGATTCAAAAGTATTTTCTCAAGGAATTCGAGCAGATTGTCAGTCCCGTTGACATGCTCACTGTGTGTGACACAGCAGGTATCAGTGGATAAGGGATACAGGGCTTTGTATACTTGCATCACAGCACGTCTACAAGGCAAAGGAATGACATGATCTATACTTCCAACACCATACAGTATAGTTATGGCAAGGAAGTCAGCAAACAACAATATTGCCGACTTGCTAGGCGGCTCCAAATGGGTGGATGGTAGCATGCCAATGTCAAATTCAAAAGATTTTGCTTACAACAAGTTTAACAATGTTTACGTCGAGGTGGAGGCGCCTCAACGAGCTATGATTCAGTTTTATGATATGACATTAGAGGAGACGGATGGAAAGGCTATATTTGTCCTCAAATTGGATGAATGTCACGTTGTAAAGGGCCAAAAGGTGGAATGTACAAGTCTGACACTCATGAGCAGGGTATTGAAGCGAAAGAGCTTAGACGGCGAAGATGAAACAGGTGATGCAGAGAATAAATTGCACACAAAGCAACGCAAGCAAGATTACTTTGGAGTGTAGTCTGAGAAGAACATATGGTGGCAGGCGGCATGGACCCTTCCGCGCGAGGACCATGACAGTATGAGGTGGTACTTCACCCATACAGGTATTCAAGGAGTGATACACAGGCAATCAAATGGTGAAGTCTTGCATGTGCCTGGCACTGGTGACTTTAAAATAGAGTGGCACCTTGGTGGTGATCTCAAGACCCTCAAATGCATGTTGGGAACTAAAAGTGGTGCTAACACTTTGTTTCCATGCATCTTTTGTTGTCATCCAAGGATGCCAAGTGTCGCAGTGGGGAAGGCCAAACAAGCAACCAAGGTGAAAGGTCGTAAGCAGGCAAGTGCAAAGGGCTCAAATCAATTACAAAAAGGGAAGGTATGCACGTCTGGCTCAATGGAATTATGAGCTGCAATCAAAGCAAGGCACCACTCGCGCAGAGGAGGATGCTACTTGGAACCCTATTCTTTCAATTCCACTGTCGCAAGTACATGTGTGTACCTTGCACGCAAGACTTAGAATTCTGGACAAATTGTTGATGCTCCACATCAATTATGCTTGGAACATGGATCCAGAGTCACGGCGAGAACAGTGCATCCAAGAGCTTGAAGTTGTTTTATCATCCGTGGGGCTTCACACAAGTGTTGTCACCCTCTCTAAGGATCGCAAAAACCCATCAAGTACCCAAGATAACCCTAATAAGATATGTATGGGTGGTGCAAAAGCAAGACACCTGCTCTCAAACTATGGTGAGGCTCAAAGCCATACACATTTTGAATTATGGAAGCAGATTTGTGATGTAACAACCTATCGAGGTAATGAGGCGACACTAGGATTGAAGCGTGCACATGTGTGGGAAGCTTGTGATGAGATGATGAGGCTTCTTGAGCACCCGTATCTTGATGAAGCAGAGATAGCTACATTCAAGACTTCGATTGACAGATTCACAAAAGAAATGATCGATGCTTGGGGGGAAACTCATATAACACACTACATGCATATTCTCTATGCGCACAGTTCCTTCTTTCTAGATGAATATGGGTCTCTTGCACTCTAGAGCAACCAAGGCATGGAACGATCACATTACCAAGCCAAGGCGGCCTATTTTAAGAACACGGGTCATGGCGGTGGCAAGGTTCGCAGCAATGCATTTCACGAAATGTTCAATTGGTTTTACCGTGCACTTACTGGGAGAAAGGCCCAAAAGCGAGCAGGAAATTTATCTTTGAGGTGCAAAATCATGAAGGTGGTAGGTGCAAGGCGAAAGAGAAGGGTGCAATGCGTCAATGGCACGTGAAAGAGCAAGGCAATGGCACAGTGGTCGACTAAGAAATGGCCGCGTGTGGTTACCCACCCAATAATTCTTGTTCGCCACTTTTTTGGCGCGTTCATTGTAAATTGACTTTTTTGTAATTTTGGCCCCCTATAAATATCAAAGTGAGTTTTATTGTCATTTTTAAAAGTCTTGACTTGTGAGCTCTCTCTCTCTCTCTCTCTCTCTTCCTCTCCCCTTGACTCTCCCTCTCGCTCTCTCTCTCTCTCTCTCTCTCTCTCTCTCTCTCTCTCTCTCTCTCTCTCTCTCTCGCTCGTGCACTAATATCTCACGCACATGGAGCCCCCAAATGATCCTCCCTCCAATACGCAGGATGACATTTTCAAAGACCTTGGGCCCTTACCCACCGCACATAGAACTGAAATCCCAAACATTTACCCACAAGCCCAAATGGATCTGGAAGCTGAGCATATGAGACTTGAGCAAGAGGCCCAAGAAGCCCAAGAATGCCAAGAAGCAGAGAGATTACAGAAAGAAGCAGAGGACATGGAGGCAGCTGAGAGAGCAAGAAAAGAAGCCGAAGAGACCGTCAGAACACAGGAGGAGGATGAGGCAGCAAAGACAGCACAGGAGGATGAGGCAGCAAAGAAAGCGCAGGAGAATGAGGCTGCCAAGAAGGCGGAAGAAGACGAGGCAGTTAGGAAGGCGGAGGCAAATAAGAAGGCTACAGAAGAAGCTCAGGCCGCCGCAACCAACGAGAGAAGATTGCATTCTTTGCTGCGGAGGAGGATTGGCTTAACAGACAAGCTCGCGGATTTGTTGCTGACCTACGAATGGTCGGATACGAAGATGACACAATTTTGGAAGCGGCTATACAAGGTCTTCGAGCAGAATATACAAAGAGGAGAAATGAAGACACAGTAGAAAGGGAGCACCTGCCGAGTAGTAGGATTCTCAATGCAATGTTAGACAGAGTCTTGGCTCGTGCACTTGGTAAAGGAAAGAGAAAACTGTCAGCTCAGGAAGTAGAAAATAAGAGACAGAAGCTTGAACGAGAAGCCAGGGCAGCAAACGCACGGAGGCTTCGTGTGAGGAAAAAGAAAGGAAAGATGAAGAGGAGCGAGTAAGGAAGGAGGGAGAGCAGAGAGCAGCTCATAAGACTCCATCTGCAAAGGCAAAGAAAACTCCAACACCTACAAAGGCTAAGAAGGGGAAAACCATTCCGAAATGCACAGAACCCCCTTCCGATAACTTCCAAGAGCAGCGACAAAAGTTCAAAAATGACACGCCAGCTTGGACTCGCAAGCACCACCGCCCCCAACAACGTAGAAGAAGCAAAGGTGGAGACCAGGGATGGTTGCCCTTAGAGAAATTCGCAAATATCAGAAGAGCTCCACACCAATTATTCCAAAGGCACCTTTTACGCGTCTCGTCAAAGAGATTATCCTTGACCAGCGCCGGGATATCAATCGTGTGCAAGCGGCGGCACTAGGCGCTCTGCAACAAGGTGCCGAGGATATTTTGGTTTCGCTTTTCCAAGACGCGGTTTTGTGCATGGTGCATGCAAAACGTGTCACTATGAAGCCATCCGATCTTCGTCTAGCTAGGCGTATCCGTGGAGACGACGCTCTCTTTCACTAGATAGGAGAAGCCTTTGTAATGCAACAAATCCGTGTTTTGTAATCTCAATTTGATTAATGAAAAACCATGTCTATTTTCAAAAAAGTTATGTTTTCTATTGCAAGTGATTGTCGTCTTGTCAAGGTAATTGTAGTCTTTTGCATGTAATTGTTGTCGCTACGTACATTCGACCTCATGTGATCGCTCGTCTGCCATCACCCATCCGACTTTGGCTCGACTCGACGAGCCGATTTCTCCTGCATATGGCCCCAAAAGGGTAGATATGATGTGCGTCGGGGGGGGGGGGGGGGGGGGGGCGGTGGTCGCGTCGTGGACCCTGTGCACCACAGAGTGACTGTAGCCTATTTGACCAGGGTCAAACAGGGGGTAGATATGATGTGCGGGGTGCGCTGTGGGGGCGATCGGGGGGGGGGGGGGGGGCCGATGGTCGCGCCGTGGACCCTGTGCGCCATGGTCAAACAGGCTACAGTCGCTCCATGGCGCACAGGGTCCACGGCGTGACCATCGCCCCCCCCCCCCGTCGCCCCGGCGCACCCTGCACATCATATCTACCCTTTTGGGGCCATACGTAGGAGAAATCGGCCCATCGAGTCGAGCCAAAGTCGCGCGGGTGGTGGCAGACAAGCGATCACAAAAATTGATTGAAACATCATGACACGATACGACAACAACATATAAACACATCAAGAAGATAATTAAAACTTAAAATCAGCTCGATAAACATCTTGATGTTATTAATTGTTTGATTTTTACAAAAGGCAAATGAGTACATTGGATCTAGCCAACTCGCTTGATGAGCTTGGTGAAAGCCTCGTGGGTGAGAGACTTTACTGATGGTTTGTCACCAATGCGTTCGGCTATCTCTTTGGCATCAGTGATGCCTTGTCCAAGGCTAAGGCCACAAAATCCTAGGAAGCTATAGATAGCTGCTTTCCTATTTACAAGAATACATTTATGGGCATTTTGGGCTATAGGGGCTTCAGACAGGATGGCGCTTAGGGCTCTGCACTTCAAAAATTCAGCTTGCGCGTCGTTTGAAAAGTCGTTGTGAATCACGCGAAGCATCTCGGCATTGAAGCTCAGGATGTAGTGCCATAGCGCAGCATCTTTCCCCTCCACCTCCTTTCGTGCTCCACCCTTTCGGCTTGCAAACCAGTCCATTTCTCTTGCGGTCTACAAAGTAGATAGAAGAATGAGTTGACTTCAAAAAATTACAAATTAAGAGGGAAGAAATTGGGTGTACTACCTCAGTGGCATCATCATGATCCGCACAAGGTCTGCATCACTAATATTGATGCTCCCAAGGCTAACGGAATCCAAAATGGCAAGCGGCTTGTGAGGGGCAAAGCTAGTTTCTGGCACACTCTCGTAGAAATCCTTGCACTGGGATATTTGTACAAGAGTCTCTGTGCCACAAGGGACTCTATTGAGGCATGATTTTTTGGGAGTGCAAGCACCTTTGTGACATCTGCGGAACTGAAGTCAATGCGGATGTCATCATCTTTGGATGGCTGTTGTGTGTCTCGCATGCCCGCGTACATAGCAATGACTAAGAGAGTTTCATCCTAGTGCAGCCCGAGGACATGGGCGATGTCATCCAAAAATAAGAACTCTACACCTTCTACTATGATGGGGTGTAGAGTTCGCACTTCGAGCTCTGGAACTTCATCCATGACATCGTCCCCTTCGATGTCCCATTTCACAGCCTCAGCTTGCGGCTCTTCCGCCAGAGGCACAAGTGCAAGAGATGCTTCTTGCACTGGGGTGACAATCTCCTCCTTTGGGTCAGCTTCCTTGATCAAGAGATAAGGTGTGGCTTTCTTTGGAGGAGTGGCCTTCCTCTTTCCCTTGCTTTTCTCTGTTCCCTCCAAGATCAGGAGGGCAAGAGTCATGTCCCACCTCAAAAAACTTGTGCCGATGCCCATTCCAAGATCTACCAGGTTATCTTCTTCCTCTTCCCTTGGATATGTGCTACTAAGGCCTTTGAGGAATCTTGCAAGCCTGAACCTGAAATTTTTGTCCGCTTTGTAGGTATGCTTGATAAGATCCACAGGCACCCAAGTCCCCTCCTCGTCTTCAAAGTTGACACAATATTCAGTCATGTATGTGTCCATGTAGCTAGTGAACGCCCCAAACACGTCATTATGGAGTTCGGTGGTGCCTTCCATGTCAATAGATGTCTGAAAGATGGGTGCAAGCTTCTCAATCAAGTGACCGAGGTCAAGCTTGTGCAATTGAGATAGGAGAGCTTGGGCGGGGGTGGCCATGCTTAAGTAGCGAAGAAGGCGAGGGGACCGCAAAGATGCAGAGAGTGAGGAGATGAACTCAAAGTGGCCAAAAGTGACTTATAAAGAGGTCTTTAAAACTTTTTTATGTTTAAAAATTCACTTAAAACCTCCACAAAAATAAAAACACGCGACATAACTTAAAAGTGCACAAAATTGAACGCAAATTGCGAGTAGCCAAAATTGTTTTGAATTAATCTCTCAAAATCTGTTACATAGCATGCTTGATATGGATACATCTAGGGAAGGGAATGCTTTTACAAAAGTAAGATGCCTCTTTCCTCTTACGTAGAGGTGTGTTATCAATCACAAATGAAAAGTCACCTTTCAGTGCAAACCTAAGGCCTAAGTACTCTCTTAGGTTCGCCATATTCCAATCAGCATTTACTACGATATCCCACACATCAGCTTGCGTGCTAACATGTACATCAAGCTATTTACTACGATATCCCATACATCAGCTTGCGTGCTAACATGTACATCAAGCTATTTTGTATCATTGATGTCCGAATCGAGTGCTTGCCATTCGCCTCCAGTCAGCTTCCAACATCTGTAAGGAAAGATAATAGAGAGTTGTTTCTTTCCAAGCTAGTACCGAATGACCATCTTCTCCGACACCACCATGCACTTTATCTTGTCACCCTGATGTTGATTAACCTTCAAATCCCACGAAGGTGGCAGAAAGGCACTCATTGCTGTGCCTCCCTTTGCAATCCACATTGTAGAAGTCCGGTGAACATCAGCCTCCTTGAACAAAAACACAAACAAATGTAAAGGCATGAAGAACGTGAGAGTCGCACGATGTGATCCATAGGTGCACTTCATTGCATTGCACACATCAATCTTAATCCAACGTCTGGTTAGTGCAACCAAAGTATTGTCGGGCTTTGGCCAATCATGGTCCGTGAGACTTGGTGTAGGGAGGCTCCATAGAGTCCCAGAACCATCTCTTGACGTGGGTACAATATACTCTGCCATGAAAGAAGAAAACTGAGCGCTCTAAAAGCTCTGATGCCGAACAACCAATATATAGTAGCTTGCCGATTTCAAAGTGGTGTGCCTCAAAGGTTCCAGAAAGGGCCTCTAAAGGCTCCCATTCCACAAATGTCGACGGAAAGATGTCTGCACAGAACATTACAAGAACACACTTGAAAAAATCAAGCTTCCGTAACGTGAAATGATATTAGCATGTCTCAGTGCAGCCCATAAAACAAGAAGCACAAATAAAACTTACAATTTGCAGGAAAGCGTTTGTGATTGGCATTGTCAACACGAAGTTGCGATGCCTTGTAGAAGTGCTGGATCATCACCTGCTTGCTTCCGTTAGCCCCCTGCTTGAGATCCACTATGCGACCCTTCCAATGGTGCGACTTTAACCCTATGTATCTGCGAGAGACTTTGTGGGCTCCCCTTGTGCTTGGACGCATCGTCACCCACATTCCTTTTGCAAAGGTGCTTGTAACCCACAAGCCAGTGTCATCTTGCTGCTACTAATGGACTCCACCCTTGAACGAGGTCGGTGACTCATTGTGCTTGGCAATCTAAATGCTATGAAGTTGTAGGTGTGTAAGAAGATCTATGCAACCTAATGCTAGCAGATCATATAAGCTGGCAAGAGGAGTCAAGAATGTGTATAAGCTAGCAAGAGGAGAGTGAAGAATGTGTGCAAGCAAGAGAGGATGGACTTGATGGGGGAAAAAGTGGACTGTTTTCCAAGCTTTCCATAGCCAAGAAGGCACAGAAAATTAGATCTAACTTTAGGAGGGAAGGGGAAGGCTGAATGGGGAGGGAGGAGGCCAAAAAATGATTCTTTAAGTTAGAGAGAGACTCAAAACCGAGCTTGCTAGTTTTAGAGAGAGGAAGAGGGAGTGGGGAGAGAGAAAAGTAGCTTTAAATGAGGGATAATGAGTGGGGAGAGGGAAAAGTAGCTTTAAATGAGGGATAATGATGAGGGGGCGTTTTTGGCCCTAGCCCACTTTTTGAGGTGGGGTCATTTATACCAGTTTGAGCTGTCTTTATTAAAAAAAGGTGGAAAATTTGATTTTATTGAAAGATTTTGCATTTTTCAGCCCAATTTCTTAAAAGAAAATGGTATGATTCAAGTTTGATCCCTACATATTAGGGGCAGGGAAACCCAGCATTTTTCTCCACATAGCCTTCTCCCATTGCACCACTCCTTAATGACTGTCATTAGGCTTGGGGCAAATTAAAGGGCCCAAGAAGACCCCAAACAAGTCCTAATGAAGGTTTCTACCTGGTAGGTCTTGATTCTTCCATGATTGGGATCATACATTGTACCACTTTAGGTGGTACACCCTTCATCTCTTTGTAGTTCCAGGCAAAACAATCATTCAATTCCCTAAGGAGAGTAATAAGTTCCCTTTCCTCAGCTGGAGTCAAGTCCTTAGCGATATAGACAGGTTTGGTTTCCTCCCTTAGCTCTACAATATCAATTTCCTTGACCTCCACTGGACCATCGTATGACGTGGACAAACCATCTTCCTTAATTCTTTTGGCCATCAATTGGACCACTTTTTGTTCGTTAATTGTGTATGTCTTGAAATAGTCCGGCGGCATCGAGAGTGGTTCTGGTTTATCTTCATCGTCTATTTTTGTTTGAGCTTAAGCCATCACCTTCTTAGCCTCACGCTCGGCTTTCACTAGAGCCTTGTTTCATTTTTGGCACCTTGCCTTTGTAAGCTTAGGCGTTTCCGGCTCGAGGGATGACCTCCTCCTTATGTTTCCCTTCTAAGAATATCTTGCTCAAATCCTCACCCCAATTCTTAGAAAACTCATCATGCACCTTAGTAGCTTAAAGATATCTTAGCCCTCTGGGTGTCCGTGGGTTTACTTCGTAAGCAGGGCATTTCATCGAGCGTTATACCTTTTTTTCTTTTGCCATCTTCTAAGGCATTGGGCGCACTGGTGTGGCCTTGTGATCCAATCCCTTCTGTGCTGGAGGCTTCCTCCTCCGACTCCTCTTCACTTGGTTGTACATTGACCATACAAACAGAGGTGGTAGAAACATTCCCAGATTCAACGCTGAAATCTGGAGGGGAAAGAGATGCATACATTTCAGCTTCTTCTTCCTCCTTTGAAAATTCCACCATTGGCTAGCATACTTCTATGGATGTGGTTCGCTTGGTGGCTGAGTCATTACCAAACAATTGCCCTTCCATTGGGTATGCTTTCCACATTCGTAGATGTATCTTTAGGATTTGTGAGTCCCTTTGAACATACATGTGGTCTAATGCCCAATCATGCACCAATTTGGATTCCCTCATGAAGGGTCACCCCAAGAGTATGTCGTATGAGTTCGGTTGGTGCAGAAAGTCCATTACCACAAATGTATGACGGTAGCAGAACGTAAAGATTTTAGGTCATACATTCTTCAAAAGCCCCATGGGTCTTGAAGATGTTTTGTTTGCCATTTTAATGATAAGATCCGCTCTTTCCAAATCTGGTTTTTTCCAATTCTCTCAACATCGTTTTGTGATGATGTTGACTCCCACTCCTCCATCCAAGATAGCCAATGCTTGGTATCCATTACGATGAATCGGGATTGTAGCATTAGTGTTGTCACTTTCATAATACCGACCCAATTGATTGACCGGTATCTTGATGAATCTAGGCATTCTTTCCCTTGTGTGTTTTAAGTTTCTTTCTGCTAGAGGTGACTGGGTCTCCTCTCTGCAGTGGTTATTGGGTTTAATCCTCCCTCTACCCATTCTTTTATGTCTTCTCACAATGTTGGTGAACAATGTAGCAATTATCCCAATGGCATTTGGACGAGAGTGGGCAGTACAATTGCGAGACTGCCTATGTCTCTCGGCTCTCTGGCAAGTGAGGGCTCCTTCCACGTGTGTGTATCATATTCACTCCTAGGGAATGAATGAATGGAAACATCTTACTCAGCCTCCTTAAAAATTCTTGCCATAAGTTCTCCTTGAGATCCTCCTTCAAACTCTTCTAGAATTGGAGTAGGCACATCTAATTCTCTTTCCCTTATCACCTCGTTTCTTGGATACATTGTATCCCTAGCCCGGTTAGCCCTTAATTTGGCTTTATGAAGTTTGGCTTTATGAAGTTGTTGGGCACTCTTCCACTAGGGCCTTAGCTTCTTCAAGCTTTCTTATCTCTTCCTCAACATTTGGATATTCACCAATCCTCTTAGGGGTTGATAGTTTCTCTCTTTATGCCTCTTGGGCAAGCTCGTATGATTTTGGCACTTGATCCCTCTCTTCCTTTGATTGGGTGGATTTGGTGTCAATAGTATGTTCTCCAAATCCATCCTAGATTGTGACCCTGGTGTCATCTTTACCCACTTTTTTCACTCTCCTTCTCCTGCCAGTTCTAGAAGTGGTGGCACCTACTGGGTTCTTCTCTTTGTCCCCTAGTTGGGCTTGGACTCATGTCAGGACATTTAGTGGCGTGATCTTTCTAGGCTATGCACTTAGGGTCCTAATAGTGGCCTGGCTAGAAGTGGAAGCAAAACTTCTTGCACGATATGGGTAGTCTTTAATCAAATGATCAATCCCACACTTAGTACAAGTAAGCAATTGCATGTCATTAGGCAGTGCTACCATTGGCTGAGTTTGATGTGCATGAATCACATTCTTGTTAGGACAGTATGCTATTCGATGAGGTCCACCGTAACCAAAACATTGTAGTGACCCCCTTCTCATATGTGAGTTTATGTCCTTACCTTTCCACTATACCGTGGTTTGGAACACTAGTACTGGCGTGTTATTTTATAGGACATAAAATTTTGGCGCAATCTCTATGGCTTCCTCATAGTACTCACTATTGATTTCTACCTTTTGCACCATTTCACCCTCATCCGATGGCTCCTAAATCAACACTTGGTTGATTTTAGCATGTGGTGGTTATGGCGGTAGAACAAGTGGCAGCAAAGGCGATGTATCATGTACCCGAAACATCCCTCTTGGTAGATAGGATGGGTTTGTCTGACCTGCAAAACTGTAGAGATTTGCACTGGTGGTGGTGGCAAGGCCAGTGACACTCTAGGTGCCGGCAGTTGTGCTACAGTTTGGAATCTCGGATATCTGCACATGGAAGTGTTATGGTTCCCTAATTTCACACAATAGAGTAATTGCCTTACTCTCAATTGAGGGCATTTAGTAGTGGTGTGATTCATTCTGCACATAGAACACTATACCAGATCTATTTGAGGGTAGAGATAAGCATGCCCATGACTTGATGCTTCTCTTCCATCCTTAACCCTCGATTTGTCCAGTATGGCATTACTGAGTTCGTCCACTATCATGTTCCCAACTTGTTTGCTCCGAGTTCTTTTGTCTTGGTGACTCGAGACTCGTGAAGTTGTTGTTGAAGCTGCCTTGACATCTTCAGGTTGTGGCAATTCAAGCATATTGTCTTCATATTCGATTGCCAACTTACAACATGCATCTAGAGTAGCCGGTCAGGCTAATACTAGATAATCATGTATTTTGTGATCTTGGACTCCTCTCCGGAAGCATGGGAATAAGTGATCATTCATCAGTTAGCATCTCCTGTAGTTTACATCTTGAATTCATGTAAGATCCCTGACCCCACTGCGCAACGAATTCTGGGGTGCTAGCAGCGGAAGTAGCACTTCTTGCGCAGGGCAGGGTCCCACACTCGGGGCCTCGCCCGGACAAGAGACTAATCCATCGGTTTTTCCAAAACCGAACTCGAAAAAACTTTCTTTGCCCGGAAAGCACGAGCGATTCCACCAGGATAACTTTTCCCTAATGTAGTCAAAAGCCTTAACTAACTGAGCTGATCTGACCAAACTCATAAGTTTCATAGTCAGATCAAGGGACAGATTGCACTTGGATCAAGAGACCAACGCTTTTTTCCTCATTGAGAGGCACAGCTGTTAATTCTTTTTCCATAGAACAAATTTGAGTCTCGATTTATGGATCCATCAGTCCAGCCTAACCCCATCCAGTCCCATGGGTTAGCCAACCGCCCAACCACTATAGTGATGGGATCCAATTAGGAATTTGGTTAGGTTTTGTCCCAGGTACCAGGGAAAAGAGTTCCCAAGCCCCCTAGCCGGATGTTCATGCAAACATAAAACTAGTCACACCACTTACCAATATGAAATTGCCTTTTTCTCAGCATCAGCTATCCTTAAAACAATCCTTTAATGAAACCATTGTGTCACTGATCACAATCCTCAAAATATCCGGTTGAATCTTAATTTCCAATCATTCCTTCATCGGAGTATCTATGGCATCATTGGCAACCAGAACGCTCACCACCTGTCCACTCAAGGGCCTTTTCAATAGTTCCTAGCTCATAGTACCCACCAATATAATCACTTATAAAAATCACTTATAAAAATCAAGATGGAATCTCTGTTGAAGATCAGCAAGATCAACCAACAAATCCATATAAAAGAGCCATGGACTCAAGGGCCTTTTCAATAGTTCCTAGCTCATAGTACCCACCAATATAATCACTTATAAAAATCAAGATGGAATCTCTGTTGAAGATTAGCAAGATCAACCAACAGATCCATATAAAAGAGCCATGGACTCATCCGACAAGGTCAATCAACCAGATCCATGCCCGGTTTCAGAAAACAACTCTTACTCCTTGATTCAATATCTTCCACGACGCACGTGTGGGTATCTTCGGCGACCCAGAGCCCGAGCACCATATGGTCAGCACCCTCTAGGATCCTTCGCAGGTCACCTAGCGCTTCACTCATAGGCCGCTTCCTTGGTCCCTCATCTATTGTACCGGAAGCTCACCATTTTAAATCGAACCGAGGCTGGTCAAGACCTCAGCCGACCTTGCTACGCAAGACGTCCTCCGTTGACTCTCCGTAGCTGTTGCAACTTTATCAGGTAGGTCTCCAATGACCACATTCTCAAGACAGTCGAAATGCTTCCCCAGCATTCTTGACATAAAACAGTCATTTACAAACAATTCACAAATACAGTTTCTATAATGAACTCACATCTTTCCAAATTGTTCCACATTAATCCATATCACTTAACCCAAATCCAAATCATATGTGTATCCATTCTTGACCAGATACATCATTTTCCATCCCATCACATCAGCTTCATTCACTTCACATAACATCCATTCCTATCTTTCTTAATTTACATTACGTCTCATCACATCCATTTCTCATTACATCTCATTCGTTCACATCATATATTATTCATTCACATTCTGATTCACATGACATCTCATCTCATCCATTCGCTCATATCAACTTCATATCCATTCACATACATATTCGCATTCATTATTCCACATTCGTACATCCACATTCACATCTACATCCATACATCCATTTTCACATCCACATTCATACATCCATATCCACATCCACATCCATATCTACATCCATACATCCATTTTCACATCCACATTCATACATCCACATCCACATCCACATCCACATCCACATCCACATCCATATCTACATCCATACATCCATTTTCACATCCACATTCATACATCCACATCCACATTCATACATCCATACATCTACATCCACATCCACATTCACACATCCACATCCATATCTACATCCATACATCCATTTTCACATCCACATTCATACATCGACATCCACATTCATACATCCATACATCCACATCCACATCCACATCCATACATCCATTTTCACATCCACATCCATACATCCACATCCATATCTACATCCATACATCCACATCCACATCCACATCCACATCCATACATCCATTTTCACATCCACATTCATACATCTCCATCTATTCTTCGTTCATTTTCATCTATCTGATTCATTTCACATCCTCATATCTATTTATAGAATACAAGAGAATTCTTATTCATTTATCTGATTCATTTCACATCCTCATATCTATTTATAGAATACAAGAGAATTCTTATTTTTGATATAAGATTTCTTTACGCATCTATTTATGCATAAATTCCATTTTAAGGAGAATAACACTTTCGAAATAAAAATCAATCTTTTATGCATCTTCCTATGCATAAATTCATTTTAAATGAGAATGACACTTTTGAATTAAAAATCAATCTTTTATGCATCTTCCTATGCATAAATTCATTTTAAATGAGAATGACACTTTTGAATTAAAAATCAATCTTTTATGCATCTTCCTATGCATAAAATCAAAATTGATGAAAATAACACTTTTGGATTAAAATAAATTCTTTATGCATCTTTCCATGCATAAATCCAATTTAGTAAGAATTGCACTTTTAGAATAAAAGAATTTCTCTTATGTATCTAATTTATGCATAAAATCCATTTATGATGAAAATCACACTTTTAATTTAAAAAAAATCTTTTATGCATATGTTTATACATACAAATCATTTATGATGAAAATCACTCTTTTAATATAAAAGAATTTCTTTTATGCATCTAATTTATGCATAAAATCCAATTATGATGAGAATCGCACTTTTAATATTAAAAAAAATCTTTTATGCATATGTTTATGCATACAAATTATTTATGATGAAAATCACTCTTTTAATATAAAAGAATTTCTTTTATGCATCTAATTTATGCATAAAATCCAATTATGATGAAAATCACACTTTCAATATAAAAAATCTTTTATGCATATGTTTATGTATACAAATCATTTATGATGAAAATCACTCTTTTAATATAAAAGAATTTCTTTTATGCATAAAAATCATTTATGATGAAAATCACACTTTTAATATAAAAATTATCTTTTATGCATATGTTTATGCATACAAATCATTTATGATGAAAATCACACTTTTATAATCAAAATAACAATTTCAATATGCTTCCTGCTATGCATAGAATCTAATTCTAAAGAAAGTAACACTTTTTTAATAAAATATTTTTAGTATGCATTTTTCTATACCTAGGATGAAAAATAACACTTTAAGAATACTTATACGATGGGAATTACTCTTTTGAAAAAATGTAAAACTTATTTTTCACAGTTTCAAAAAATTTCGCGATAACCTCCTTTGTATGGCTGACCATTTTTCAATTTTTAACTCTCTAAAATTAATTAGAGATTCACCAAGAGTATTTAAATCATTCTAATGTAAACATTAACTACTTATCAAAGAGAAACAATATGAAAAGCTTGATTTTATCCATTAATCATTCATCTAGGATAAAGAATGGTTGGATTTACTAAAGAAGAGAGGGGAATGCCTTTTTTCAATGAGGCATAACATCATATTCATATTAGAGAAGACAAAAAATCATAAAAACCATTAAAATTAAGCATAAATGGGAATTTATGTATTTCCTTACTACCATTCATCAATTAACTTCAATAGTATTCAAAAGCCATTCCAATTAAGCTTCTCAAGCTTGAGAGGGGTTGAGAAGAGAGAAACATTGAGAAATTATGGAAAAAGATCAAAGTTCACACTTTACCTTAAAAATTGCTTGATTCTTTGATCACGGTAGAGGCCCCCAACCAATCAATTGGTTTGGTATGCTGATGGAGCCACCAATGGAGATTGAAGAAAGAGGGAAGTTCCAATTTCTTCAATTTGGAGAGAATTTTAGAGAATAGTAAAAATTATCATTATTTCAGCATAATTCTGGCATAGTATAATTCTCCTATTTTTTTACAAAGGGCTCAGGTTCTATTTATAGGAGAGAGAGGCTCTAACCAAGGCCAATTGATTTCTAGAATTTTTCAGATTCAGTTTGGTTAAATTTGGACCAAATTTGGACCTAGTTTGGTTCCTTTTTTATTCGATTTGGTTCCTTTTTGATTCGGTTTGATCCAAGAGAGAGGAGAGGTAAAAATATCACATTATTTTTGAGTTTAAAACTCATTCAAGCATGTGGAGTAGGCGCCTCCTTGAAGGGACTCCCCTTCCTTACACATGTGTCAAAATGGAATCATTATACCCAAAATATCTCATTTTTTTAGTAATACTCATAGTTTTTTACTCTTCATCTTATGTGAGCATTTACTCATTTTTGGGGGAATTTCTTTATTTCTTCCATTTTTCTCCTCCACACATTTGCATGAATCTAATTGGCCCCTCAAAACCTTAATTTAAAATTTTTAGAAAATCTGGACCCCCAGGATAAGGCCTTTTGAACAGATTATAATTTATTTCGAATGCACCTTCTGAAAATCTTTTTGATCTTCTGTTTCGGGGAAACTTATTTAAATATGAGGAGAAATTTTTCTATCCAAAATTTGAATAATCTCTCTCTAGAATATTTTCTCTCTCTAGGCTAAAACAGGTAGAAACAAGATCTTTGATATTTCTGAAGAGGGATTTGACTACAAGGGAAGATACTGGACATCCTGAGAGGCTAGGGAGGAATCTTACATTCTACCCCACTTATTAAAAAACGCGAGATGTTCTCATCTTGCAAAACTAGAGGAGAATTCTTTTTCTTAAGATCCAACTGATTATGGGTTCCTTATATTTTGGTGAACCCAAACAGAATCCTGGGATAAAGATCCCTTCTATAAAACTCATTATTAAATAACAATTCACTCGGATCATAACATTCAATTCCTTATCACAATAAAGGTCCATTAGACTCAAATTTCTATCTGAACAGTCCGTCATGGAAATTTTTCTATCTGAACAGTCCTTCATGGAAATTTTTCTATCTGAACAGTCCTTTATGGAAATTTTTCATTTATGAAGATTTTTAATTTGACCTCCTTTAACTTGATCCACTGGGTCAAGTATCAACAGCAATCTGCCAACACAATCCACTAATCTTATAGCAGTGATTTGCTGGAGTCATTAACGTCATTCTAACTATGAACATTATCACAAGGACTCGTCCCATTCATCCTCATTCAGGTTTTGCTTAGTTATTACAATTCAGCCAAAATTTAGAAATCTTCATTTTTCAATCAGAATCCAAATCAACTCATCATTTCTCAATCAGAATTTAAAATCATATCGACCACATTCAAATTCATCATCTGGATAGTATTAATGCTTATAATTTCAAGTCTTAGATTTACTCATATATACTGCCAGTAAAGAGTCCCTCAGTATATACGGGTAGTCACGGTCCTTGGAATTATAAGGTAAATACTATCATGTCTAGGCCTCAAGTAAGTCAGGGGTTCTATACAATTACGGTACTTCCATCTGAAGACCCAATAACCAAATTACGAATTTCAGTTTGAACATCAAATCATATGAATTTTATCATACAATTACAACCTTTTAGTACTTCTTGACAAATTTTTGACATATTTGGCTTCTCGGTTGATCCTCATTAGCCAAATAGCTCTGATACCAAATGTAAGATCCTTGACCCCATTGCGCAATGAATTCTGGGGTGCTAGCAGCAGAAGTAGTACTTCTTGCACGGGGCACGGTCCCACACTCGAGGCCTCGCTCGGACAAGAGACTAATCCATCGGTTTTTCCAAAACCGAACCCGAAAAAACTTCCTTTGCCCAAAAAGCATGGGCGATTCCACCAGGATAACTTTTCCCTAAGGTAGTCAAAAGCCTTAACTAACTGAACTGATCTGACCGAACTCGTAAGTTCCATAGTCAAATCAAGGGACAGATTGCACTTGGATCATAGAGACCAACGCTTTTTTCCTCATCGAGAGGCACAGCCGTTAATTCTTTTTCCATAGAATAATTTTTGTCCGGGATTTACTTCATCTATCGAACTAAACAGAATTTGAGTCTCGATTTATGGATCCATCAGTCCAGCCTAACCCCATCCAGTCCCATGGGTTAGCCAACCGCCCAACCACTGTAGTGATGGAATCCAATTAGGAATTTGGTTAGGTTTTGTCCCGGGTACCAGGGAAAAGAGTTCCCAGGCCCCCTAGCCGGATGTTCATGCAAACATAAAACTAGTCACACCACTTACACACCCGATATGAAATTGATTTTTTCTCAGTATCAGCTATCCTTAAAACAATCCTTTAATGAAACCATTGTGTCACTGATCACAATCCTCAAAATATCTGGTTGAATCATAATTTCCAATCATTCCTTCATTGGAGTATCTATGGCATCATTGGCAACCAGAATGCTCACCACCTATCCACTCAAGGGCCTTTTCAATAGTTCCTAGCTCATAGTATCCGCCAATATAATCACTTATAAAAATCAAGATGGAATCTCCGTTGAAGATCAGTAAGATCAACCAACAGATCCATATAAAAGAGCCATGGACTCATTTGTTGAGGACCAGCAAGGTCAATCAACCAAATCCATGCCCGGTTTTAGAAAACAACTCTTACTCCTTGATTCAATATCTTCCACGACACACGTGTGGGTATCTTCAGTGACCCAGAGCCCAAGCACCGTATGGTCAGCACCCTCTAGGATCCTTCGCAGGTCACCTAGCGCTTCACTCATAGGCCGCTTCCTTGGTCCCTCATCCACCGTACCGGAAGCTCACCATTTAAATCGAACCGAGGCTGGTCAAGACCTCGACCGACCTTGCTACGCGAGATGTCCTCCGTTGAATTTCTGTTAGCTGTTGCAACTTTATTAGGTAGGTCTCCACGACCACATTCTCAAGACAGTCAAAATGCTTCCCCAGCATTCTTGACATAAAACAGTCATTTACAAACAATTCACAAATACAATGAACTCACATCTTTCCAAATTGTTCCACATCAAATCCAAATCATATGTGTATCCCTTCTTGACCAGATACATCATTTTCCATCCCATCACATCAGATTCATTCACTTCACATAACATCCATTCCTATCTTTCTTAATTTACATTACATCTCATCACATCCATTTCTCATTACATCTCATTCGTTCACATCATATATTATTCATTCACATTCTGATTCACATGACATCTCATCTCATCCATTCGCTCATGTCGACTTCATATCCATTCACATACATATTCGCATTCATTATTCCACATACACATCCACATTATACATCCACATTCACATCTACATCCATACATCCATTTTCACATCCACATTTATACATCCACATCCACATCCACATTCATACATCCACATGCATATCTACATCCATACATCCATTTTCACATCCACATTCATACATCCACATCCACATCCACATTCATACATCCACATCCACATCCATACATCCATTTTCACATCCACATCCACATTCATACATCCATACATCCACATCCACATCCACATTCATACATCCATACATCCACATCCACATCCACATTCATACACATACATCCACATCCATATCTACATCCATACATCCATTTTCACATCCACATCCACATTCATACATCCATGCATCCACATCCACATCCATATCTACATCCATACATCCATTTTTAAATCCACATTCGTACATCCATATCCACATTCATACATCCATACATCCACATCCACATCCACATCCATATCTACATCCATACATCCATTTTCACATCCACATTCGTACATCCACATCCACATCCACATTCATACATCTCCATCTATTCTTCGTTCATTTTCATCTATCTGATTCATTTCATAGCCTCATATCTATTTATAGAATACAAGAGAATTCTTACTTTTGATATAAGATTTCTTTACGCATCTATTTATGCATAAATTCCATTTTAATAAGAATAACACTTTCGAAATAAAAATCAATCTTTTATGCATCTTCCTATGCATAAAAGATTGATGCATCTTCCTATGCATAAATTCATTTCAAATGAGAATGACACTTTTAAATTAAAAATCAATCTTTTATGCATCTTCCTATGCATAAATTCATTTTAAATGAGAATGACACTTTTGAATTAAAAATCAATATTTTATGCATCTTCCTATGCATAAAATCAAAATTGATGAAAATAACACTTTTGGATTAAAATAAATTCTTTATGCATCTTTCCATGCATAAATCCAATTTAGTAGGAATTACACTTTTCGAATAAAAGAATTTCTCTTATGCATCTAATTTATGCATAAAATCCATTTATGATGAAAATCACACTTTTAATTTAAAAAAATCTTTTATGCATATGTTTATGCATACAAATCATTTATGATGAAAATCACTCTTTTAATATAAAAGAATTTCTTTTATGCATCTAATTTATGCATAAAATCCAAATATGATGAAAATCACACTTTCACTCATTGGCCCCACAGGGTTCGCATGTGGACTGAAAAATCTCAACGTGTTGGATTAGGTCCCCATCCCCTGAGAACTTTTGTATGAGCTTTGAAATGATGTGTAGCTTCATTTGGGATGGTTTGGATTCTAGAGCAGTGCCTAGTTCCCTAACCATTCCTCGATCCATTTCTGTAGCCATATTCAGCATGTCCTTGTTGCCGCATTAAGATCTACATTTGGATCCACCATTGGTCTTTGAGGAGCTACTCCCCCCTACCTAGACCTCGTCCTCTTCCTACATTGGCTCTTCTAAGCATTTTGGGTCTATGGGTAGGTCCGGCCACCTCATTTTGGCTTGGCTCATATTAGTAGCCTCTGCCCGTCTTTGTAGAATCAAGAGCTCCCTATCTTGCAAGAACATGGGATGATTGATCATTTGCTCTATGTCTTTCTTTGTGTATAAGTGGTCCTCAACTTCAAGAGTTTCCCTAGTTAGGTTGTCCCCTTCATTCTAGGTATCAAATCCCTCCTCCGCACTTGGCTCCTCATCATTAATGGTTTCTAAATTTGGGATGATTCCCTCCTCCACACTTGGCTCCTCATTAATGGGTTCTAAATTTGGGATGATTCCCTCAACCCTACCCATTTCCATACTATCAATGGCATTTCTGAACATTTTTGGTTCCTTGTCACGTTACTGAAATGGATCTATCGTTTCCATTTCCCTTTGTTCAGCCCTTCTTCATCGAGTATCGAGCTCTTGTTTCCTTAAGCTCAATGTTGGTAGTTGTCTCTCTACTTTAGCCCTCTTCAAGTCTAGAACTCGAAGGCTAGGTTGGTACTTTTGGTCTTACACCTTGGCCAGCACTATGCACCCGCAGATTGCGCTTCGTCTTTAGTGCTAGTTTGAAGACCAAAAAATCCCTTGGCTATGTCAAAGATACCACTAGATCTTGTAGGGGGGGAAGATGGTTTTTCTCTCTCTCCAATCCTAGGGAATCATAGCCCTTCTTCCATGGATTATTCACTACTTGTATCAATGGTGGTTAGATTTCTCTGAGCTGAAACACTCAATTGAGTGCTCATAGAATGGCCTGAACCAACACTCTTTTGATAAGAAGATCTTGGGTGGTTTGATGCACTATCGTTGGGAGTAAGGTCGTCTCCAAGGAGTTTGCCATACCTCAAGTGCACGTGAATATGATTTAATAAGCTAAATCAGTACCCCAAATGAATTTCTGTAGGGTTCTGTTGATCTAAATTTTTAGGCTGTGAGACTAGTAGGAAATGGTTCACCTCATGAGACCGAAAATGGTTCACGTCATGATCTATTTTTTGCACTTCATGTGTTCAATGCTTACTTCAAATTTTGGGTCCACATGCCTTGATTTGAGTTGGTTGGGTTCAACTTGAAAATTTTAAAGCACTTTCCTAACTTGAATCTGACTATCCTTGGTTCGTGAACTAGATCCGTTACAAATAGTTCATGTCGTGAAACCGCAAAAAACTGATCACGTCGTGAAGTAGTAAGTAATGGTTCATGTCATGAAGTTTGAATAGTTCATGCCGTGAAAAGGCAGACACTTCACATCATGAAGTGTTGAATAGTTCATGCCGTAAAAGGCAGGTGTTTCACATCATGAGACCAAAAATGGTTCACGCCATGAAAAGGTAGACAGTTCACACCGTGAAGTATTCTCTACTAATTCACAGGATAAGGTTCCGTAGGATCCGTTGTGTCATAGGTGTTAAGATAAGGTACCCTATTTTTAGTAAGGAAATCTCACAAATTGCGGCGCTGATTGTGGAAGCGGTTCACACCGTGAGACAGCAAGAAATGGTTCACATCGTGAACCGTTTTCCAGCACTTTCACGTGTTAACTCCCATGTCGATAGATGATTGGGTGTAAATTACATATCCAAATGCTCTAAAATGGTTGTGCTAGTAATGAGGAGTGTAATTCAAGTTAAAAGCACAACCAATGGCTCCTTATTTTTGTGATTTTTAAAAAAAAATAAAAAACAGAGTATCATCCTGCTCGTTCATGCAACAAGTTTGGCGATACAAACATCAAAATTTAAAAGAAAAAATAGTGTAGTTTTCCTCTAAGGTCACCCAAGTACTCATCCACACAACAAAAACAAATAATTTCTCACAAATCTTTACTTCCACTCAAACCTTATTCATTCATTCTTTACACAAATGAACTACCTAAATACAAGGACAATGATGAAACATGTATAGTGGGAGCTGAAACTCAAAGAGGATGGAAGAAACAATGGTGCTTCCCCAGCAGCAGCGGCGCCAAAAAATGTTATGGGCTACCACACCTCCCAAGAAGGAACTATAAGCATTCTTCATTAGAAGAAGCAATAGATCACAACCGTCATAGGGAGCTTACAAATGCTTTACGCTCATGTCCCTTGAGGTCTCCAAGCTCACTTCGAGAAGCTCCACCTCCATGCTGTCACCATAGAGTCGCTCGTACCACCACACAAGGCAATCTCTCTCTCTCACTCCTCTACCCAAGCATACAAGCATAGAGAAGGCACATCTACTAGAGTACACTCTCACATTCTCTCTCAAGACAAGGCAAGAGCTCTCATAGCACAAAGGGGGATTGTGTCCATTCATTATGAGAAAATCACTTATATACAACTCGCCCTTATTCACACTTGGGTGCCCAAAACTTACTAACTAAGGCCTTGGGTGGCCAATGTCTCATAATGTTACAACTTTTATAGTGCCTTTGCGTGACACTTATTAATGTCCTCAAACAAAGGAGCATACTTGTAAATCCAAGATGAGATTAACAACAAGCATCCTAGCATTACTTGGAAATTGATTAGGGCATAGCTTATCCACATAATTTATTATGCATAATTCTAATCTAATTAATCAATTACCCATTATCATTTTATGATAAATATCTCTCTAATTCAAAATTGAGAGAAAGAATAAGAAAGCTAGCTTCCCAAGGCACTCTACAACACTCCGCATCACATTAGCAACATAATTAAACCCTAAAGAAAACTTAATTAATATTTAATTATTGAAAATTAACAAAAAACCATATTTTTTACTTACAATACACATAACTTGACTTTGTGAGAGATGGGAGTGGTTCTGTAGCTCCAAAAGCACCTAAGAGTGGAAGGGGTAGTAGTAGGAGAGGTAATAGGGATCAAAAGGGAAACTTAGTAATGACACAAATTTACTTTGGGAGAGATGGGAGTGGTCCTCTAGCTCCAGAAATAGCTCCAAAAGCACTCAAGAGTGGAGGGGGTAGTAGTAGTAGGAGAGGTAATAGGGATCAAAAGGGAAACTTAGTAATGACAAAAAGCAATGGAACTAGAAAGTAGGCACATTTTTTCAACACACTAAGGAAGGAATGAGAAGCATCCAAACAACCCAAATTGGGCAAGGAAAACGTGGTAACCTTCCATGGAATGAGGATGGCAAGAGGTGAGGTGAGATGCATCCTTCCCATTCTAGAATGAGGTATGGGGGAGACACATTGTTGAGAATGGGACAAGCTTAATTAATATTTAAAAATTAACTAAAGACCATCATTTTTACTTACAACACACACTACTTGAATTTAGGAGAGATAGGAGTGGTACTCTAGCTCCAAGATTAGCTCCAAAAGCACCAGGGTAGTAATAGGAGGCAATAGGAATCATAAGGGAAACTTAGTAAAGACAAAAAGAAATGGACCATTTCCAGCCATGAGGAAGGAATGAGAAGCATCTAGACATGCCAAATCGGGTAGGGGAAAGGTGGGTAGTGACCTCCCATGGAATGAGGGTGGAAAGAGTTAAGGTGAGAAGAATTCTTCCCATTCTTGAATGAGGTATTATGGAGCAAATGGGTAAGCATGACCCTTTATTAGGCTCCTTATTAGGAAGGTCTATTTGACTAAGGTTACAATCTTGCATGCCTAGTTGCCCAAATGGTTGGTCACCACTAGCCCAAAATTTCACCCTTCACAAAAAATCACCAAGAGTAAATTTTCTCTAATTTTCAAAAAGCACCAAGAGTATCTTTCTAGCTCAAAATCAAGATTTATCACCATAACCCCTCGTAAGATCCTAATAGTGCTTTGCTTTTTGAGCTCTTGACACCATTACCTTGTAAAATTTAGAAATTATCTATTATTATCTATTTCTGAGTCAAAGTATTATTATATTTCCTTGCAAGGCTCAGCTTAAGAATTTCTTAGCTTGCTACCCAAGCAAAATTCTCAGGTTCAATTTTTACAACATCAGTGTAAAAAGAAAATGACTAATATCATTTATGATGGAGAGGGAGGGACCTTACATCCTCCTCCCCTTAAAAGAACAAGCTTTCCTGAAATCTAATATTTGTCTAGGATCTACTTAGAATTCTCCTTGTTTAGGGATGATAACCTAGGCATCATATCTAATATATGAAATGGTTCAGCTACATATGTCTTAATAAGGAGACTAACATGAAATATGTTGTTGATCCAAAGATAACAAGGTAGAAGTAGCTCATAGGCTTGATCACTAACCTTCCTTGTGATCACATATGAACCACAATACCATATTTTCCCTAAAGATAGCGAGCTCTTCTTTGGTTTGACTGGGAGAAACACCATATCTCCCTCTTTGAATAGCATCTGTGATCTCTTTAGGTATGTACATAACTTTTTTATTGATCCTGGGTGGCTTTGAGATCTTGATGGATTAACTTGACTTGATGATCCATTTCATATAGCATCATCTACTTAGTAGCCTCAACTCTAGTCGTATGATTTGACCAAGTCAAAGTTGTTAAGAAGTCTTGCCCATACAAGGCCTTAAAAGGAGGCATTCCAAGACTTGTATATGAAAAGAAGCATTATAAGCAAACTCTACCAAATGCAAAAGTTTAAACTATTTCTTTGGTTCTTGACTGAAGTAAGATCTAAGAATATATTCAACAACCTAATTTACCCTCTCAATATGTCCATCTGCCTATGGATGTAGGCCATACTTTATTATAAATGAGTTCCCACAGTCTCAAATAAAATATCCAAAACTGAGAAGTGAACTTATTGTCCTTGCTGTCATCACTGATGACAATACGGTGAGGTAATCCATGAAGTCTCATTTTTTCTCTTACAAAGATATGGGCGATGTCAACAGCCATTTTGTAAATATCTTCTTAACTGGTAGCAATGGACTACCTAATTTAATAGGTACACCACAACCACGATGGAATCATATCCGTCTTGCATGGTTGGGAGCCCCATGAAGTCCATACTGATACATTCCCGCTTTATTGAAGGGATGAAGCTTCCTTGGAAGCTTAGCTCTTTTAGCTTTGATCTTCTAACAAGAAAGGCATTGCTTTACATAATTTAATAGATCCCTCTTTAAACTAGGCCAAAAGAAACTCCTTTTTTTTAATTGAAGCATAGGTCTTTGCATAGCGTGGGTGTCCTCCCAAAGGGTTATCATGGGACTCAGTAAGAATCTTCTTTCTAATCTCCTCATTATGGGGAATGCACAACTATAAAATAGGCTCCTTCCTCTAATGTAAAGCCTTCAAGCTTTGGATCCTTGCTATATTAGAGATTAGAGCTTGCAGAATTGGCTAAAGATAAGGATTTTGATCAACAAGACCCTTAACTTGCTTGGAAGAGGATCAGAGGGCATAGAGATGGCCATACATACTAAAACCTTAACGACTAAGAGCATCAACTAATATGTTTTATGATTACTAGGATAAAATTTAATTTCAAAATCAAACCCTTGAAGTAGTTTGATCCATCTTCTCTACCTCATGTTAAGAACGGGCTAAGAGAAGATCCACTTTAAGATCTTGTGATCACTAGTTAATCAAAATCTACATCCTAGCAAATAATGACTCCAGAGCTTAAGTACATGAATCACATCCAGGATCTCCAAATCATGGGTAGGGTAACTCTTCTCATGCAATCAAAGATTTTGAGAGTCATATATGATGGGAAGGCCTTGTGGCCTTGTATCGACACTGCAATAGCAATACCACTAGCATTAGTCTCACCACCTTCAATGGTTTGTTGTGTTAGAATTCGTGGTGCTCATGCTAGATCAACTATGTGGAGGAGAGAGACTCAAAGAATACAAGAAAATATCTTGCTTATTAAGTTTCTCAAATACAACTAGGCTTCTTGCTCCATACGCAAAAGCCTTCTAGCTCCACCTTTAAATAGATGAGCTAGTGGACCTTAAGTCCCTTCACACACACACCCTTCTCCTCCCCTTTTACATAACCTTAGTCTCTTAATACCCCCCCTCAATACCAACTATGAAAGAATGTCAGGCAGCGGCAATGCCGTAGCAGAAACAACGTTTCCTTCGATTGACCATACGAATTTGAGCGCCCAGTTGTCTTCTTCACTTTCCCAGTTGAAATCTCCCCAAGATATTGCCTCCATGAGTAGCTAGAGGTCCTCCATTGGCAGGGGGTTCAGCTCCACAAAAGGAAGGTAAGGAAAAATGACCTATTCTACACCACAAAGGTGACCTACTCAACCAAAGCTCTAGATACCATGTTAGAATTCATGGTGCTCATGCTAGATCAACTATGTGGAGGAGAGAGACTCAAAGAATACAAGAAAATATCTTTCTTATTAAGTTGCTCAAATACAACTAGGCTTCTTGCTCCATATGCAAAAACCTTCTAGCTCCACCTTTAAATAGATGAGCTAGTGGACCTTAAGTCCCTTCACACACACACCCTTCTCCTCCCCTTTTACATAACCTTAGTCTCTTAATATGTTGAAGCTGAGAAGTAAGTGGTGTGGATATCTTAGCATAGTCTTTTACAAAGATTTGACACCATTGTATTAAAGCCAAGAAGCTTGAATATCCCTGATTGACATGGGATTAGGCCAATTAATGACAACCTTGATAAAAAATGAACAACACTGTTGGATATAGGTGAGATTACACTCCCTGAATGTTGTGGGGCGTCCCCCACATATCACAACCATCCTACTCACCAATGGTTCTATAGAATTCTCAAACTAGAAACCACTCTTTCAGCACTAGTATTTAATCATGGCTATGCTACACAGAGCTTCTCTGAAATCCGTCATTAGATTTCTTCCCAACAAAAGGCTATAAGTGAGTCTCAAACTCAATCTTGTCCAAACACTTGATCACTATGGAACAAGTATACAACCAATCAAAGGGTCAACTTCTGTATACGAGCCTTGGTGTCCCATACCACCAAGACCACAATGACCTTTATAAGCACTTGACATCCCATAACCATCAAGTGAGCATGAAGCTCATTGTGACATACAAGTGGACTCTTTTCCTCTCCTTGGGATATAGCTACAAAATCTTAAAAGCATATGGATGACTACGCACCCATGGGTGTTTGCACTAAACGAACCATGCATAGTCTGCTCCAAAGTTCAACATGGCTATAATTTTAAGAACTTTATCAAGTTCCATAGCCTCAGATACTCAATCTAGAGTATTTATGAGAACAATCCGGTAACGTCCCAATGACCCACTATGTAAACTACTGATCAATCTAGTATATGAAGTAACAAGGGAAGGTCTAAAGACTACCCACAAGGTAGCTTTTAGAGCAAGACCTCTCAGGGACAAACCCATCCTATCAAATGAGAACAATCTAGATTATTTATGAGAGAAATCTGACAACGTCCCAATGGCCCACTACATAAACTACTAATCAAGCCAGTATACGAAGTAACAAGGAAAGGTCTAAAGACTAGCCACCACAAGGTAGCTTTTAGAGCAAGACGTCTTAGGGACACTCCCATCCTATCAAACGAAAGAAGCAATAACATACTCCAAAGGTGGATAGTGTAGCTCCATACTCTATTACAAGCCGTGTTAAACAATCAGACTGTTAACATCATGAACATCCAGGTTTCAGGAAACTCTGAATTGAAAGATCACTATGGACCTCACTCTACAAATCTTAGAATAATTGGTCTCTAGGACCGTGCACAAGTGCCTGCATCTCGACAGACCAAGCATAATACACTTTGGTTGTTTAGAAACAACCCCTATAGTTATCATACTCTCAAGATACTTATTTGTGGTTTAAAATATGGTACAATTCACAAGACTACTATGGCCACATGAGTAAAATAACATCATTACTATGAGCACCGCAACTTTGCTTATCTCTACAACCCCCACTCAGATTGTACAAGCAAGCAAATTGTTCATGTGAATTCTTGCACACTCATTTCATAAATGTACACATTTGTTTGGTCATAGCTTCATACAACGATGGCACCAATTCTTTTTTCAGCTATGCGAGAACTCTTCTCATAGATAATGACATGTGTGACTATGCACACTTGGCACCAAAAATGTCATATTAGGCTCCCTTGCATCATGCCAAATACTCATGGTCAACACACCGGACCATGTCATTAGTTATTCAATAGCTGTGGTGCCGCAAACTATTTCTAGACTGTGCCAGATTAAGACCTCGCTTACTTGTATCCTCTTGGATGCCCATAGGCATGCATAAGAGGTAAAAGCACTCAGATTCCATGCTGTTGTAGTGTGTGACAATAACAATGAAAGTGCGTACACTTGCAAATCTATGCGACGATGGCGGCAAAAAACTGCCTACACATGGCTACGTGTGCTATGACTTATGTCATCATGTGTGTGTTTCACACACACCCCACACACGCATATAAAGTGTGTGCGAGGTTTTCTACCGTGGGAATCTCCCCCAAACATTTTTTAAATTAAAAAATTTTAAAATTATTAAGGTGCTACACATTATCATTATCGTGTGGCGTCTTGTGAGAGGCAGCCGGCTGAGGGAATTGTTATAGGCTCCGGGTGTGCTGTGGGTGAGAAAACACACATTTAAAGTGACTAACCGTGGGAACCTCCCCAAGCATTTTTCTTTTAAAAATAAAAATAAATTTTTTGTTGAGGCTATCATTATCATGCGGCGATCGTTGTTATTGTTGGTTACTCGCGATGGCTATCATTATCATGTGGCGATCGTTGGTTATTGTTGGTTGCTCGCGATGGCTACACACCCAAGTAGCAACTGGCTATAGATGAGAGAGAGAGAGAGAGAGAGAGAGAGAGTATTTCTTGGCAGACAGCAAGTGCTAGCACACCTCTTTTTGCAAGACACACACACGATGCTACCCGCTATCTACTGCACATGCCCTTGTCCAACCCCTACTAGTCCTTGGTGGTGGTGCTGAACACGGCAGAATTGGGCATGCTCTTCCACATCGCCATGGAAGTACCCATCCTCCTCCTCCTGCAGTTGCTCTTCTTCCTCTTCCCCACACAAGCAGGCAATCACGCAAAGGAAAAAAACGAGAGATCCAAAATAAACCATTGAAAAAAAAAACAAGATAAGATGAGGCTTATCTCTTTTGAAGCTTGTTCACACACAAGGACTTGTGAGAGAGACCACCTTAGAGATATGAATGGGACTTGTGACAGAGACCACCCGAGAGATACGAACGATTTTTCGATCTAATACCAATGTCACTTTGCGGTAGCCACCGCCATAGACTACCGCCACCATAGCCAAGAGGGGTAAGAGCTCTACTCACCACCCAACCATAGAGGAATATTGTATAAATCGAGAAATCCTGATTAGTCCACGGTCTGGATCTAGCAGCAAAAAAAAACCATGCACATGAGTCCTTTGTCAAAAGTTTCCAGGCAAGGCACAGTCTGGATCCGGAGAGAAGATCTCCATGATAACCAATGTGCAGCAGACTACAGTGCTGGATGGATCAAAGAGAGGAGGGTGCAGGACATACTACTGTGCTGCCAGCTCATGTCCCCTTTTAGTGCCTTCGTCTCCTTTTTAGGGCATCCCTTTAGTTCTTGTTAAACAATTCTGCATCCATCATGTATTCTGTACTCCCTCGCATAGGAAAGCCACTGATCTTGGTCTGGAATATGGCATCGAATTCTAACTGCAATGCGTTTATATTTATTTAAGAAACATACTTCGAAATGAAAACATTAAGAAATATATTTCAAAATCAAAACATGCTACAATGCACATACACCTTGAAAACTAATTGTGATAAGAGTACCATGGGAAGCTTTAACCACTTGGATATGTTGGATCCCCGATGAGTAAGCACTTTATCACTAAACTTTGACAATAACGATTGTGGATCGGCAAGACCCACACGCTACATCATAAATATATCATGTGCCATTGTGTTCAACACATGAATGGTGGTGACCCCGAAAAATTTGCATGCATTATAAACAAGACAAAAGATGACATACATAATGTTTCTTCATTTCATATACACATTGTACAATGCACTTACTTGTTGATCATGCACAGCACCAACAAGAGCTGCGCCTCAAGGAACCGGACCACTCTGTATTCACCTTGGGAATCCTCTCTTTTTTGACTCAATTGGTATTCACCCATTCTTGCCAAGCTTTTGAGTTGACAATTGCCATCCCAAACAAACGAACATCTTGCCAACCATGTGTTTCCATCCTTCGGTCTCCTCTAATATCATGTCAAATTCACATGACAATGATAGATCGTGGTCGGCTGCACTTTGACGATCAAATTGTGCAGATTGTTGGGTTTGCAGAGCAAGGAGGCGACAAAGCGGCACTCTAGCAAGGTAGTTTTGATTGTCAACTAAGTGATCCTCCACCCAATTTGTAGAGATGTGTCGATCAACCACTTGGCCGAAACTCTCTTTCCCACAGACTCCTCTTCTTCTACAATCGTGGCACTACTGGTGGCCACATGATCGTCAACAGTCGTTGAAGAACCAACTTCCATAGTTAACTGCAATTGTGAGGTGTTTGTCACCTCGCTTGATGTGGCCACCTGTGATATGCCCACATATTGCGAGAGAATGATCTCATCTTTTGCGATCCGGTGAACCCGTTCGATTGAAAACAAGTCCGTGGAGGCATTTTGTCTTGAATACGCATCCATATTACCATGAATAGTTCTTAAATTAGTCTTTTGTCATTTAGCATATGATACAATTATCCTAAATTAGTATTTAAACTTCATTAATTTTTTATTCCAATTACATGTGATGTTATTGGAAGTTTTATGCGACAAATATGAAGTTTACCTGGGGAACCTTACAAGGAGGGAGAGAGAGAAGGGCAAGCGAGCAAGAGAGGAGGGCTTGTGAGGCTGTTGAGGGCTCTTTTGTGAGCCCTCAATAGTGGCTGTCCAACAGCTTGATATAGCCATTGCTTAGCCGACCACATGGCCACGTAGTGTGGCCTATGTGGCTAGCTGTGTGGCTTGTGTGGCCTTTGCCACGCACACGAAAAAGGCCACACAACTGCCATGTGTAATGCCCACCGACCACATGGCCACGTAGTGTGGCCGACATGGCTAGCTGCATGGCTTGTGTGGCCTTTGCCACACACACGAAAAAGGCCACGTGACCGCCATGTGTAATGCCCGTGTGCGGGCATTACACGCGACGACACCACATGGATAGTCCATGTGGACTGGCCAGGTGTAATGCCTGAGCACACAGGCATTACACTTGGCCATGCCGCGTGGACTGTTTAATCCATATGGTGTGGCCACATGGTTCACCACATAGACACATGCATCTACGTGGTGATGCCACGTGAACTATTTAGTCCATGTGATAGTGCACAGTGCCACATGGACTTAACAGTCCACGTGGCATGCCCACGTGTACTTGCTAGTCCACATGGTGAGCTATTAGCTCGCCATGTGGACTAGAAAGACCACATGGCACGCTACGGTGTGCTGCATGGCCTGTAAAGCACACCTGGCACCATCTTATTAGTTCCATGTGTGCCAAGCATGGTGCCCACGTGGACTGGGCCACAGAGCATAGCCCATGTAGGTGCCACGTATAGTGCGTGTCGTGCATGTGGTGCATGTGCACGATGCACTACACGTGGCAGCCACGTGTAATATCCATGATCGTGGGCCTCACACACAGCCACGTGTAGTGCACCGTGCCCCACGCATGGCTATTTTGAGCATGAGCCATGCGTGGCGTTGCCACGCCATGCATGGCTATTTGATACCTCTTGCACCCACTCTTACGCCCTCCTCTTGCGCCCCCACCACCTCCTCTCACGCCCAAAAGCGCCCCCTCCACCTCCTCTCGTGCCTTCCTCTTGGCCCCCTCCACCCTACTCTCGCGCCCACTCCACCTCCTCTCCTGCCCTCCTTAAGCGCCCCCTCCACCTACCCTGAACCTCTATCAAGCGCCCCCTCCTCAAGCGCGTCTTCATCCCACGCCTTCCTCAAGCGCCTCCTGGTCAACACACCGAACCATGTCATTAGTTTTTCAATACCTGTGGCACCGCAAACTATTTCCAGATTGTGCCAGATTAAGACCTCGCTTACTTGTATCCTCTTGGATGCCCATAGGCATGCATAAGACGTAAAATCACTCAGATTCCATGATGTTGTCATGTGTGACAAACAATCGATAACAATGAATGTGCGTACACTTGCAAATCTATGCTACGATGGCAGCAAAAAACTACCTACACATGGCTATGTGTGCTATATGACTTATGTCATCGTGTGTGTTTTTCACACACACACATATAAAGTGTCTGCGAGGTTTTCTACCGTGGGAACCTCCCCCAAACATTCTTTTAAATTAAAAAATTTTAAAATTATTAAGGTGCTACACATTATCATCATCGTGTGGCGTCTTGTGAGGCAGCTGACTGGGGGAATCATTATAGGCTGTAGGTGAGCTGTGGGAGAGAACACACACATTTAAAGTGACATACCGTGGGAACCTCCCCAAGCATTTTTCTTTTAAAAATAAAAATAAACTTTTTGTTGAGGCTATCATTATCATGTGGCGATCGTTGTTATTGTTGGTTGCTCGCGATGGCTACACACCCAAGTAGCAACTGGCTACAAATGAGAGAGAGAGAGAGAGAGAGAGAGAGAGAGAGAGAGAGAGAGAGAGAGAGAGAGAGATAGTATTTCTTGGCAGCAAGGCCAGCACACCTCTTTGCAAGACACACATACGATGCTACCCGCTGTCTACTGCACATGCCCTTGTCTAACCCCTAGTCCTTGGTGGTGGTGCTGAACATGGCAAAATTGGGCATGCTCTTCCACATCACCACGGAAGTACCCATCCTCCTCCTCCTGCAGTTGCTCTTCTTCCTCTTCCCCACACAGGCAAGCAATCATGCAGAGGAAAAAAATCAGAGATCCAAAATAAACCATTGAAAAGAAAAACAAGATAAGATCATTTTAGGAATTTTTTGGACCCAAAAGGGCCTCCTAAGGATTCCTAATTTTAAGGGATTAGAGCTTAAAAAGCTGGGCTTAAGGGGGAGACAAAGGCTATGATGAGCCCTATTTTTTGCCTTGCCACATCAGCCATACTCCCCTAGTTTCACTTTTTAAAGGGAATATTCTCAAACTCTCTCTCTTACTTTTTGACTTTTCTCATACTTTCTCTCTTACTTTTTGAATTTTTTATCTTCACTCTCTATAAATTGAATCTTTCTTGTCAGTTTGAAATCTCTTTTCTCATTAACTCCCACTATATCTCCCTTCCATACATCAGCAAAACATTCTCGTATTTAGGTGGGCCCCAAAAAGTGAAAATTTTTTATTTTTTATTTTTTTACATTTTGAGGTGGAAAAAACACCACCCAACCAATATGTATGATGAAAATAATTTTTTCCCTCCAAAAAGCTTGTAATTCAAGGGTCACATTAGAAGCTTGTCTCAGGAGCCAGTACATCCATAACTAAATGTCAGGTCCCCACAACCCCATAAACATAACTAACTATCAGATCCCGAAGTTGTGGGGACCCCAAAAATTATTATTTTTTAATTTTTCTCATAAATTTAATTTATTGATGAAAAACTCCATGTTAGTATATTTGTATATCAAAAATATCATTTTCTACTTAGAAAAACGAATTTGTGTAAAACCTACAATAGCAAAGTTTTAATAGTCTCTCTCACTCACTCCTCTCTCTCTCTCTCTCTCTCTCTCTCTCTCTCTCTCTCTCTCTCTCTCTCTCTCTCTCTCTCTCTCTCTGCCTGCTTTAGCTTCTTTCTCTGCTTAGCTATGGAGCCTTTGCAAGCTGTGTGTATAGCCCCTTGTGAAGCTAGAATACGGAAGGTTGATTTACACATTCATATTTCTGAAGAGTATGGCAGCTCTAAAAAAACCCATCCTACTGATGCACAATCTGTCCAAGCTCGTAGGATAGCTAAGGAGAAAAATGTAGATCTTTGGGTTGATGGGCATCTCTATCATCCAGTTGACCCTCTAGTAAGAGCAAACCCTCCTTTCCGCAATTTATCATCTTTTATGCAATTTGTTGGTGAAGGAGAGTTTGGCTTGTTAGGACACTGCAGAAGATTGACTACAAGTGGAGCTTGGAAAACCCATATTCTCTAATCTCAATTGCAAGCATCACAATTCAGCCTTTTACAATGTCAAGAAGGACTTAAAACATCATCAAATAAAATGAAAGAGATCCTCGCAGAGAATGTGGAGAAGGATGCAAAGATTCAAAGGCTAGAGGAACTTATCAAACGACTCAAAGAAACGCCAAATGGTGCTCATGAACGCAAAAAGACATTGGCTGGTATAGAATCTCTTGCATTTAAAGGTGGAGCACGGAAGAAAAGGATTCGTACAACAAAGTAAGTAACATAAACTTTCATTATGCACTCATCAGTGATTTAAACAAAATAGTCATGATTTGTGTTCTGCCAGGAATTTTTTGCAAGAGGTGTGTGGTTCTAATGAAGAGGGATGGAAGGATTTGGTCAAAGCCATTCTGAATACCACGGATATTCTCTCAATTATTACTGACCCTCATCATCCTAAAATACGCCAAGCTATTGTCAGCAATGTAGTGAGTGAGATTACCACCTCCATCGATTCTTCATTAATTCAACATGCTTGTGATGCGGCTAGAATCAGCATGAAAGGGTACCAAGCAATCCGTCAGGTTGTAAAAGATGCATTTCTAAGACAAGGAATCACTAGCACTTTATTTCCTACACTCAAGGTGATTCACAATGTCAAGCATATCAATAATGATGATGTGCAGCAAGCTATAGGACAGTTTTATCACGTTGAGGGCACACTAACATTAGACACAGGGTCGAGCAGAAAGAAAATCAAGACAACAAGTACAAAATTTCACTATGATGTTTACAATAACATCTTTGTTCATATTGAGAGACTACAACAAGCTATGGTGAAGTTCTATGGTCTTTCACCAGAAGGTGAGAACTTGCAATTGCTACTATTCATGTTTTTCAGTAGAAAATGAAGACGATTATTTTGTTTTGAATATTGTAAATTACCGTTTATTTGCACTTTTGGGGAGCACACTTTCATTTGTGCTCAAGCTAGATGAGTGCCAAATTGTGAAAGGTCGGAAACTAGAACATATGAGCATTACGCTCATGACTGAGGCTATGATTTGTGCATGGGAAAAGACTACCAAACCAAGTTTTAGTGTGCAATCTGAGAAAGAGGTCTGGTGGCTTGGTGCATTCGAGGTACCGAAGGAGACACGTGAGGTATTGACATGGATGTTTGAAAGGACTCCCTGGATAACAGATGTAATCAAAAAGCAAATTGATGATCAACTTTTAGATGTAGAAAACATAGAAAAGTTCAAGGTGGATTGGCATCTTGGGGGAGATTTGAAGACAATTAAATGCATGATGGGTTGTGATGCTCAAGGCGCGACATCAAGATGGCCTTGTCCATACTGCAATGCTCAGATTGATATTCCTAGGCAGAAAAAGACAAATGGAAAAGGTATACAGAAGGTTGGTTCTGTTGGGAAGGATGCCTCGAAAGGTTTTCCAAGAAAGGGAAGAAGCAACAAGAAGATGCAGTAGATCCAACCGAGTCAACTGATAATGAAGATGAGGAACAACCAAATGCAAGATGGGTGGAAGGTGTCATGTCTCGTGATATGCTAGGAGAACCAAACAGGAATTCAAATTGGAGTCCCATCATTAATTTTTCACTAAAGAATATTCACTTTTGCACACTTCATGCATTCATGAGAATCTTTGATCGATTGATTAAGTGCCATATCGATTATGCATTCACAATGCCTACACAAGAGAGGAAAGTTACAGCCCTTGGTAAATTAGAGCATCTTTTGAATAGTCTGGGCTGCCATGGCGGAAATGTGAAAATTGGAGTGAATAAGCAGGCCTCTGGTACATCATACGAGGTTGCTCAAAAGGTCTCCATGACTGGATCAAAGGCAAGGAGATTTTTGGAGAAGCCAGCAAACATAGAGAATTCAAAGAAGACTTGGGCTCTGGAGAGACCTGTGTGCAATCACCACAAATGTAGATTGTCCAATGCCAGCTCTTGTAAATATGCGCAAACAGCTTTGGATAAATTTCAATAATATGGTTCGCATTATGAATCAAAGTAGCACAACTGCCCAAGAACGAGCATCATTCCAACAACATATCATAGAATTCACCAAAAGTGTGCTAGGTGCTTGGGGAGAGAGTAAAGTAACACACTATATGGTAAGTTGTATAGTAAAAAATAAACTGGTGTTTTAACCTTGACTTTTTCTAATTAAATTCTATTGTCATGTATACAGCACATAATTTATGCCCATGGTGTGTATTTCATGACAAGTATGGATCGCTCGACATGTGGAGTACCCAAGGGATGGAGAAATCACATTATAAAGCAAGAGGGGTTTATTTCAAAAATACAAGACATGGAGGTGGAGCTTCTGTTGTAGGAGGAACACGTACAAACTAACTACAAGAGATGTTCAATTGGTTTTATCGCACAACCTTTGGAAGGGTATTTGGTTAGGGAGCGGGCCCAACAATCTAAGCTTGCGCAAGAGGCACGCAAGGCTGCAAAAAGTCATGCTCGGCTTGAATGGTTGCAGACCAATGCTCCCCATATGGTGCTTGGCGTGCACGAATGAGGAGACAAGGGAGACGTTGGGTTGTGCACGCACCAGCATAAATCTAGATGTAATAAGGCTAAGAAAATAAGTTTAGTTAGGGTTTTTTTTCCCTAAAAGAAACTATTAATAGTTCCTTCTCTCACTTCATTTTCATTTCACTTTTTTAGAGAGCTTGAGCTTAAGATCTACGTAGACACCCACGTAAGGACACCAGCACATCACCACGTTAGCATAGTCGTACATGGATATGGCATGCACCAAGAACACCGCACGTGTTACCATGCCTTCACAAAACACAGTGCAAGGCACCCAACGACCACATATTGGAGCAACACCACGGAAGAGAGTGACCCCTTGGATTCTAGGACATGCCCAATGGGATCACCAGAGTCCAACCCTCCTCCCACAGCAACATTAGCGCACACACATGCAGGCCCTTCTAGTGGGAGCAAGCATGTGACGAAGACCCCACAATGCAACCACCCCAGAGATCAAGACAGAGAGGCCAATGATGAGCTGTTCGACTGGGTTGGTGAAAACATTCCTACATTACGCAGCACCATAGGTGGCAAGACCCTACTACCAGGACAGGGTGCCCTACCTACTCGGGAGGAACTTGATACACAGGTACCACAGCAACAGGAGGAGGAGGATTCAGACTATGAGAGAGACCAAGAGGAGGTTCCTGCAAGTGCGCGCAAGCGTAGAAAGGTCAAGCTCTTCAAGCCAAGGAAGTCCCAACCTCGCCAACGCACTAACACAACCCAGAGAGCTCCAAGGAGAAGGATGCGCCAAGGGCATAGGGCTCTACAAGAAATCAAGTTTTATCAGAGGAACACTGAGTTGCTGAGATAAGAAGAGCCCCTTTTGCTTGCACAGTGAAGGATATTCTCCAACGATATAGAACAGAGTCCCGTGTGCAGGGGATTGCCCTTGAAGCATTGCAAGAAGCCTACGAGGCTTACATTGTTGGGCTTTTTAAAGACACCAACCTCCTTGCAATACATGCAAAGAGGATTACCATATCTGCCAAGGACATGCAACTAGCTCGGCGCATTTGAGCGAGACACGATCTAGAGATCTTAGCTGTTAACCTTTTTTTTGAAGCAACTCTTTTGATTCAAACCCCCACAAGCCTATCTGGCTTTCATTTGTAACCTTTTGATAATTAAAATTTTAAGTTTCTCTTACAATGTCTCGGTGTCATCATGTTTGTTTAACATGGAGTGTTCATCATGTGCCAGTTTGTCACCCAAGGCATCAGAAATACTCCTAGAGGCATGAGGAAGCTTTGCCAGAACAGTGCAAATTTGGCAACGGTGATGTAGGCTCAAAATTCACACTGTTCTGGCACTTCTGCGCCCTAGCCACTCAAGATCATTTCTGATGCATTTATAATGAAGTTGAGCACACTAATTGTGAGAAACAATAGTTTATAAGATAAAAACACCTTTAATCATGTGTAAAAATATAGTGTTTATCATCCAATACATCAGAATCGCTCCTGGAGGACTGGGGAAGTTATGCTAGAACAGTGCGAATTTAGGCTCTGCATCGGCGGTGCAGGCTCAAAATTTGCATTGTTCTGACACTACTCCCCCAGCCACTCAGGATCATTTCTGATGCATTTATAATAAAGAGCACACTAATTGTGAGAAATAGTAGTTTATAAGATAAAAACATCTTTAATCATGTATAAAAATATAGTGTTTATCATCTAATGCATCAGAATTACTCCTGGAGGACTGGGGAAGCTATGCGAGAACAGTGCGAATTTAGGCTCTGCAGCGGCAGTGTAGGCTCAAAATTCGCACTGTTCTGGCACTGCTCCCCCAGCCACTCAAGATCATTTTTGATGCATTTATAATGAAGTTAAGCACACTAATAGTAATTTATAAGATAAAAACACCTTTAATCATGTGTAAAAATATAGTGTTTATCATCTAATGCATCAGAATTACTCCTAGAGGACTGGGAAAGCTATGCCAAAACAGTGCGAATTTAGGCTTTGCAGCGAACGGTGCAGGCTAAAAATTCGCATTGTTCTGGCACTGCTCCCCCAGCCACTCGGGATCATTTCTGATGCATTTATAATGAAGTTAAGTACACAAATTGTGAGAAACAATAGTTTGTAAGATAAAAACAGCTTTAATCATGTGTAAAAATGTAGTGTTTATCATCCAATGCATCAGAATTGCTCCTAGAGGACTGGGGAAGCTATGCTAGAACAGTGCGAATTTAGGCTCTGCAGCAGCCGGCGGTGCAGGCTCAAAATTTGCACTGTTCTGGCACTGCTCCCCCAACCACTCAGGATCATTTTCTGATGCATTTATTATGAAGTTGAGTACACTAATTGTGAGAATTAATAGTTTAAAAGATAAAAACAGCTTTAATCATGTGTAAAATTACATTATTTGTTATCTAATGCATCAGAATTGCTCCTGGAGGGCTGGGGAAGCTATGCCAGAACAGTGCGAATTTGGGCTCTATAGCAACGGTGCAGGCTCAAAATTTGCACTGTTCTCGCACTGCTCTCCCAGCCACTCAGAATCATTTTTTATGCATTTATAATTAAGTTGAGTACATTGATTATGAGAAAGAGTAATTTACAAGATAAAAATACCTTTAATCATATGTAAAAATATATTTTTTATCATCCAATGCATCAGAATAGCTCCTGAAGGGCTGGGGAAGCTGTGCCAAAACAATGCAAATTTGGGCTCTACAACAGCGGTGCAGGCTCAAAATTCGCACTGTTCTGGCACTACTCGCCCAGGCTCTCAGGGTCATTTCTAATGCATTCACAAAAACATTGATGGTACAAACTAGAAAAAACAATGATATACTTGATGAAAATAAGTTTGCAAAAATTGTATTGTATTCATAATAAGAAATGATACATCATCTTTACAAAATCTTTCTTACAATATTGAGCTTCCTTCTCTTGTTATTGGGCAGAGTGTGCTCAAGGAGTGATTGGGCTATTTCTTGAGGATCCTCTATGCCTATGCTTTTAGCTATACCTATACGAGCAAGAAGCTTACCCCTAAATCCAGAACCAAAAACATCGAAGGCAAGGGATTTTTTAATCAGAACTATACATTTGGTGCTCTGTGCCATAGAGGCTACACAGAGCACCCTAGAGAGGGCTTTCAAAAAGAAGAGAGTGAAGGCAGATTGAATGGTGTAGTCCCTATGGATAATGGTGATGCCATCCACAGGAAGTCGACCAAGATAGTGCACCAACGCAGCATCATGTCCATGGACCTTAGCCTGGTCTCTGCTCTGCCGCCGCCTCTCCCAGCAAATGCGTCAATTTCAACCACCCTCTGCAATCAAAGGAAAAATCAAAATATTTTCCTATACATAATTACAAATGTTTCTAGGTTGTAAAAGGTCGATTATTACCTCTTAATCAATGTCTTCTTTTGCCAAAGTGCTGGTGGGGACGGAGAGGTCAATCGAGGACTTAGCCTCATCCTTTTTTGATGCTTTGGTCTCCTCCATTACTCCAGCAGAAGCAAGGGTATCCTTTTCAGCCTCTAGCTTGTCTTGTAAGGTTGTGAATTCCTCCTCTAGAAACTAGGGCTTGCTCCGCGGTCTCAACCACAGTTTCCTTGACCAAAGCAACTGTCTCTGTGATAGATTCTCCAAGGGGTAATATAGCACTATCTAGGTGAGGACTGAGGTTGGACGTATCAAGGTCCACCTCACATCGCGTGCATATAATGCCCAAGCATTCATCCATTCTCAAGCCAGCTGTCTTTTCAAGGTCATGAAGAAATAAGTATTCTTCACCTTCCACCACAATGGTGCTCAAGAGATTGATCTCAAGCTCTGGCAGCACCTTGCTCTCCTCGTGTGGGGAAGATGGCCCCACATCTTCTACTATAGTGGGTTGTTTAGTTGCAGATTGTGCACCCTCTGGAAAGTGCTCTAATGCAAGCTGCTCTTCTACATCAGCACTCGTTCCTACTACCTTCACTTCCTTGTCATCCCTCAAATACCCTACCAACTGCAATGCAGGCATCTCTACCTCCTCATCCGAATCCTCATTCGCTGATGAGGAACGCAAAAGTGGCGAGCCACGAGAGGAACCTAGTTCCTATTGCCCTTCCCCAACCTCTTCACCTCCTGCTTATTGAAGGTACATTAAGCTCCTGCCAGGATGCAGATGTCGATAAAGCATTCAAGGCACTGGATGTAGGGGCGGGCATATTGTTGAATGTACTTAAGCAGCTCCATCGATCATTGGGGCAATGGGGAAAGGAGATGGAGTGGGGAGCCAAGTATTGCTCCATGTATGCAATCTGCGTCTCATAATGTTGGGACGCAAGGGCGAGCGACTTTTCAAAGTCGACTTCACGAGAGAACATGACAAAGAGCTCGCTCTTGCCCACCCACGGGGTGGTAGAGAGAAACTCACAGAAGTTGTCAAAGTGGGTAGCCACGTGAATGCAAAGAGATAGTGTGAGCTTGTGCTTGGTTTCTATCGCGTGAAAATGAGAAAGAAGGCACCTTTGGATATTTATAGTTAAAATTTAAAGTTTGGCCTTTTCACACTAGACCGCTAGACAAAAAAATTACAGTTTGCAAAAATATTAAGATTTCAATTAAATAAAGATTGGTTAAAAAAGAGCCTGCTACAAAATTACAAGCATGTTATCTAATCTAAAATTGTTATAATGTCTTCATTTTTTGCCCTCTTGTGACATTTACTTCATGTTGATCTCCATCTCCTTGTTGACTTGAAAGCTTGTCATTGCCTTCACCTCGATCTTGAAACTCTTGCCCCTCACGTGCATCAAAACAGAGGCTATTTTCCCATATACTCAGTTCATCTTCAAGCTCTTCCACATGCCTACTACGTGTTGGTAGGGCTATGCACCTTGCTGTGCTGAAAATTCAAGGTCCCCCATTTGCCATAATTCTAAGACCATGGTTGTCCCCTCCTTATGCTTCCCAATCTGTAAAAATATAGAAAGTGGCACAATAACCAGAAAGTGTAAGGGTTAACTCTAGACATGCAGTGGAATCAGATATACCTTTCTTCTCATCAACTTGAAACTTGACTCTTCCACATTGTCAAAGCCCATGATGCTAAAGTGTTGACGCAGGTCTGTTAGGCTCCAATGCTTGCTTGCTGCCACTTGCTCAATCCATCCATTTTGCATCATCATAGCTACCTTAATAGGCATAATTTCTTCTTCTGAGGCTTGAAGTGGGATCCATGTCCCGTGCTTTTGCATCCATCTTTAGTAGTGCAGACGCATGTACAAAATAGAGCGTGCCTTCAAGAACCTGAAAGACATTGTAGAATCTACTACATTGCACTTGTACACATCACCTTGATGTGACCCCTCATTAACCTCCCAACCCTCTCCTAGTAATCCTTGAATGAGGTCAGACCGTACCCCCTTACAAATATACATTACTTTTGTTTGGTGCATTGGCATGGAATTGAACATGTGCACAAAAACATGTAAAGGACAAAACCAATTTAGCCCTACTGACCTAGATGCCTTTGAAAACTTGAGCGATGTCTTGATATCACTTACCATCTTAAACTTTAAGCATAAGATGGTCCAAGCATCAGGTTTGGGCCATTCGGGATTGTTAGAGGGGGGTTGGGAATCTCTTCTAGCTTGCCAAATAAACCTGGTTTTTTATCTACAAAATATGAGTGAGAAAAGAAAAAGATATTGTTCTGTACAAGATCACTTGGGCTTTGAGATACAAACATTGCCTCTCCAATGGATGCATGCATAGCATAGAAAACTCTAGTGAGGCTTTGGAGTGGTTGTTCCTCAACATAATTAGAGGGAAAAATATCTGCGCAGAGAGACATAAGAAAATGGAGAATCATAAGAAAATTTGAAACAAAAAATCCAATATTAGCATGTTGTTAAAGCTGTGTTTATGTTACACTAACAATTTGAAGGAAACCTTGGTCGTTGGCCTTGAATGTACAGGTCTCCAAGGGTATACACATGTTGCACTATGGCAACCAATCCTTCCTTCTTAGTATGCTTGAAGCCTTGTAGCTGCCCCTTCCAATGATGTAGCATATTCCCCAGTTGACGCACTCGATGTGGTCCCTTAGAGCTTGGCTGCATGTAGATCCAAGCCCCAACCCTGAATCTTGTTGGAGCCCAAACTCTATTCTCATCTCTTGTGTTATGCAGCACAAGCTCTTCCACCTTCCCCCTAGGTCTTCTCACATTACTGGAAGAGGCCATGGTGGTAAGAAAAGAGAAGAAGGGAAAAGAAAAGCTTGTTTTACAACACAGAAGAGTAGAGAGGAGAGAAAGTTCAGGGTTTTCAGTGCAGCAATGGAAAGCTTAAAAGAGGGTTAGAGTTTGAGAATAGGCTTCCTCAACCTAGAGTAGACTAAAGAGGGATAGAGTTTCTGCAGCAATGGAGAGGGAGGGAGCTTGAGAGAGAGAGAGAGAGAGGGAGGGAGATTGAGAGGGAGGGAGCTTGAGAAGGAGGGAGAGCTTGAGAGGGATGGAGTTTTTGTAGCAATGGAGAGCTTAGAAAAGGAAGAAAGAGGAAAAGGGAGCTTGAGATTGAGGGAGCTTGGCAAGGAGGGAGAGCTTGAGAGGTATGGAGTTTCTGCAGCAATGGAGAGCTTAGAAGAGGAAGAAAGAGGTTCGAAATGAGTTCCAAACCTAGAGTATGTTGGGGGGGGAGTTTAAGAGGGAAAACACACTTTTGGAAAAAAAAAATTAATTTTTAGGGTTTTTCATCTGCGCGATTCTAGGTGGGGGACCTCTAAGTTTGGGCCAAGAGGTAGAGGGACAAGAGTAGTAATTAGGTCCCATTAGCAAACCAAAGCCTAGGCTCCCTAGGGTCAAAGAAGTCAAAAATGTGCACCCAGCCCTCTTCCTATTGGTCCATTCCTAATCAAAAGTTAATCCAAGAGGCCCTCTTTGGGTCCAAAAAATTCCTAATGTGAGGCTTATCTCTTTTGAAGCTTGTTCACGTGCAAGGACTTGTGAGAGAGACCACCTCTCAGAGATACGAACGGGACTTGTGAGAGAGGCCACCCGAGAGATACGAACGATTTTTCGCTCTAATACCAATGTCACGTTGCGGTAGCCTCCGCCATAGACTACCGCCACCATAGCCAAGAGGGGTAAGAGCTCCAGTCACCACCCAACCATAGAGGAATGTTGATAAGTGTCCACATTGTCGGCTTACATAGTGGCCTACCTGCCCACACTAGCTCTGTCACCCACGGTCCTCTAACTCAGGTGCCTCATCCCCCTGAACTCCAGATACATTCGTTATATGCGCTCCGGTGTGCGGACTCTGTGTCCAATCAAACTCCGTCGTCGTTATGAGCGACTCATGCATGAGCGACTCACGCATGCATGCCGTTATGAGCGCTCCGGTGTGTGGACTCTGTGTCCAATCAAGCTCCGTCGTCGTTATGAGCGACTCACGCATGCATGCCGTTACAAGCTAAAAGGAATTCTCACACATAAGGTCATTAATCTTAGAACATATGCATTCATTTATGCCTATTGGGATCATAACTATCTTTATCTTGCTACACGAGCAATGTAATCTCTCTCATGCAATGAAAATACAAGTTATTGTGGGTTTCTAAGCACGGCTGTCCTGACTGGTACCGATGAGAGAGATATAGCAAGCGTCCGTGCCCTCTCCGTCATTCGAGCGACACGATTAGGTGCATTTAGTGGTGATGGTGATGTTCTTGGCGAAGGATTAAATCAGGTATTGATTATGCTTACTAAAAACTGACGATTGAGAGCAGCGATAATAGGTATGGATTCCTCAATCCATTAATGGAAGTTTGCCATTAACAAACCAAAAATCTGGTGCTAACATCTTCGTCCGACAAAAGGTGGTATTCCGACCGCCTGAGTTTGACGTCTACCGACGGCTCGGCCAGTAGTTCCACCGAGAACTGATTATATACAGAGGTGGTAATCCGGCATCATCTAGCTGTCTGCACAGTGCAAATGTGACAACCTTGTTTTTGGCGTAAGGTTGATGGGCCAATGATTCATGATAGCGGCGTGGGCGATAGCTGTGCAGCCTGTGATTTCACTGATGATGCAATTCGCCCTAATCCGGTGCTTGTGTCCGCAGCATTATGACGGTGGGGTGCATGGAAATCACGATCCGAAATCTGACAACAAGGCGGATATTTTCAGAACAATAGCCGGAATATCCAGATCTAGACGTCTCGTTAGCACCACCATGCCACTGCTACTGTTTCCGTGACACCCACCACGCGCCGCCACTGTACTATATTATCATCCACGCCAGAACTGATTATAAAGCGAGAAATCCTGATTAGTCCACGGTCTGGATCTAGCAGCAAAAAAAAACCGTGCACATAAGTCCTTTGTCAAAAGTTTTCCGGGCAAGGCACAGTCTGGATCCGGAGAAGATCTCCATAACCAGTGTGCAGCGGACTACAGTGCTAGATGGATCAGAGAGAGGAGGGTGCAAGACATACTATTGCGCCGATCCAAACTGAACTTGAAGACCGTAGATGGTAGAAAGGTCTCACATCCTTTCCACTTCCTAGAAATGATGAAAAAAATTCTCAATTTAAGGACAAAGTGGTGGGCTTAGTTACAATTTGGTGAGTCCATTGCTTTATTGATGAATTGTCTGAGCGTATCTTTCTAGAAGAAGTACGGAAGGGTACGAACACCGTTCGTTTACTTTGTGCCTACACCCTGCAGAACAAGCAAGGCCCATAGTAGTAAAGATGTTGGTTTTCGCATTCCTGTATTTGGAAGGTGTACTTGAATGAACTGGTTTTATTTTCAGTTTGAACCAATAACGCCGATGTAGAGGATGTGATGTTGACATGTGTTTATGTGTTCACTCCCGCCAAAGTAATTATGTCATGTTTCTTTCTCTAACTTCCTTCGCCCCTCTCTCTTCATGGAGGGGGGCTTGGAGTTTCTGTAATTGGAAGATGTACGTGAAAAAACTTGGTTTTATTCTCAGTTCAAACCAATAACCTCAAGTGTAGGATGTGTCAAATAATTATATCATCTTGCTCTCTCCAACTTACTTCGGTCCCCTCTGTCTTGGGGGAGGGGGGCATCTTTTTGGAATCCGCTCACTCGATTCCCAAAAAGCGCTCGCTCGAGAATGCTCGCCAAAAAAAAACCCCCTCAAGAGGACGGAGCAGATTTATCTTATCACCTTTATTAGTGACACACATGTTCTTGTAGATGATGATATCTTTTATGATGCTATGTCTAGAGCATGATGGTGCTCTAGATGATGTTCTACTCGAGGAGCATACTCTTGCTCTTGTACCACCTATGGTGGATCATTCCGACATGATGGTGTTCTCTTTGGAGGATGATCCAACCATCCATGCTTTCTTGATGCTGAGATTCTATTTGGCATGGTTTTATGGTGATTATTTTTCATCGTGATTCATCGACATATTCTCTTGGTGTTGTGCCATCTTGGGCACATGTCCCATTTGCTTGAGTTTTGTCATCGACACATTACTTTGTTGATTCATGTCTGATGGTGGATCTACATCGACATATCTTTTTGGTAATCGGCTATAATGCAGATGTTGGTGCTTCATGTAGATTATTATGAATTTCACTCCTTGCTCATGGAGTGTAGATCTCATTATTGATATGCATGGTTTCATATATTCATATTGTATGATATAGCATGGCATTACATGTACCTCTCATTGGATTTCATCTCTAGCATACCTTGGTATTTATGTGGGTCCGCACTTCGAATTGGCATCCGACCCACCGGGTGTGCCAGGTGTTAGCAGATGCACATACACATTAGCTTAAACATTATGGAGGATACTACAGATTATGGAGGGCATGTCTCTAAGGGAGAGGGAACAAGAACAAGCAAGGATAGGATCTCTGAAGGTCTTAGTGGATGCACATACACATTAGCTTAGACATCATGGTGGATACAATTATTACTCTCAAACATAGGGTCATTAACCTTAGAACATATACATCCGTTCATTTATGCCTTTTGGGATCACAACTATCGTTATCTTGCTACACAAACAATGTAATATCTCTCATGCAATGAAAATATTAATGGCAGTTTACCATTAACAAATAAACCCTAGGGAAAGTTTAAGTAATGTTGAATTTTGGTACTCTAAAACACTCCGAAACACATTAGAGACATAATTAATAAGAAAGCTTCATGTGGCACTCTACAACACTCCACAACATATTAGAGACATATTTAAATCCTAGGAGAATCTTAATTAATTAATACTTGCTAAAAATGAACTAAAAACCAGAATTTTTACTTACAACACAGACAATTGGACTTTGGGAGAGATGGGAGTGGTCCTCTAGCTCAGAAACAGTTTCAAAGCACCCGAGAGTGGAGGGGGTAATAGTAGGAGGCAAGCAAAAGGGAAACTTGGTAATGACAAAAGCAATCTCATTGGGGAGTGGGAAGTAGACACATTTTTCAGCCATGAGGAAGGAATGAGAAGAAACTAGGCAGGCCAAATCTGATAGGGGAGACCCATGAAATGAAGATGGCATGAGGGAAGGTGAGAAGCATCCTTCCCATTCTAAAATGAGGTGGACACACAGTTGAGAATGGGTAAGCAAGCCCATTATTAATAAGCTCTAATTGGCTAAGATTATAATATGTGCACACCTTCTTACACTGGCCCAAAATTTTAAACTCACAAAACATCGTCGTGCCCACATCATGCCACTCTAACCACGTCACGTACCAAACAAGTGGTCTACAATGTGCCCACATCACCTACCAAACATGTGGCCTACAATGTATCCACATCATTACACACTAGCCACATCTTGACTATAATAAATGCAATGTAAATCCATCCTCCTCATCATCTATTTGAGTAATTCCTCTTACAAATGATAATACCTAAAATAACCTTTGAACTCTGAACCATCTAAACAACTCAACGAATCATGCTTTCCCTCAACCTCAAGATGCCATCACCACACATTCTTCAACACTCGATGGATCTCCTTGGCACCCATGCACGCTCACCCATATACTACATATTAATCGATTGGAGTAGTCTAGGTATGTTGAGTCCAATTATGGACCTTTCGCTGAACCTTGTCCCACCACACCGACAATCAGATGACCTTACACTTCCTTGTGAGACAGAGTGTGTGAAGCTATACTTGCTCGTAGTGAATCCAAGGACCCACGCTAGCTCTCTATACACATTCTCCATACACATTACATGAAAATCGGTTCATACATGTTGGCTCATTGTAGCCACTATAACTAGGGTTATAAAACTTTTAACTAGGGAAAAATTTGATGAAGATGTCGATGTAGAACTCTCAAATGTTAATAAAGATGGTGATGTAGAGGGTCCTCATGATGCCCAAGTTAATGTCTACGCAATGCATGATTGAATGCTTTTAACAAATGACACTAAACCCATGAAATACATGTGACAACCCCTTATTTCAAGCCTCCTTAAGTGGTACATAACAAGGATCTCATTTACAAGATGAGTGTCCATATCACTTACTCTCAATGTTCCTACAACATAGTTGTTTGTATGGATGTACCCACAAAGTCAATTCCCCATCTTTTAAAGGCTCCTACAATGTCAAATAGTGGGTGTTGTGTTTACGGTGTTTTGTAGGGTTAATGACAACCCCAATATGACAAGAATCTTCTGGAGGTTCTTTGACAAAAATAGTGCCCCTCTAAAGTTCCCAAGAAGAGATACTTGAATGGTTGAGGTGCAATTTTGAGTCTTAGCACTTACAAATGCTTAGAAACAAGGCAAGTTAACCCAAGTGGTTCTTGACATACTCGAGGGCACACAAATGACTCAAGGTGCACCAAAGAGCAACAGCCCTTGATTTATTTCTCATTGTGCAGACGCATAACAATGCTATTCCCCATATACATATCTTTATGGTCTTTTGCTATACCTTATATAAATGGAAGCCACCACCATGAGTGCTCCAAGAGGTGATTATCCAAGATGGGAGGAAAATTGTAACCCTTCTTCAGTTCTTTCTTTTGAATGGTGTGATTCGCTCTAGCCTGTGAGGAAGGCAAGTCAAAGTACAAGGCATAGTTCCATCCTTCATTGTGTGCACCAGAAGCCATAAAAGAAGCATCATTGCTACAGGGAGCCTTGACCATCGATCTCATGACTACACAACGGCTTGGGAGAATGTACAACTAGAAGGCAGGCCATCACGCACTTCACCACTCGCAATGAACCGTTGAATAATCACTCCTTTTGAATTCAGGAAAGCAAACTGATTATAGACATTTGTACCATTATTAGGCCAGAGAGTTTAGTAAGAAACCATAAACCTTGCATACTATGTCAAACAACACTGACGAAAGCATGGATGGCCAACACCAACAGCACCAGCTCAACCCGCACTCACTCTCTCTCCATGCTGAACAATTAGCCACAATATACAAGCCAATATAAATAAATATGATGTCTTTACTGAAACTAGATTGCATCCTCCCTCTCGTAGCAACTTTCCTTGCTTTAAATGTCTCATGTGTACTCTTTCGCGTTCATATCTCAAAACTAGGTCTTCCACTCTCCTACTCACTAACCTCAACCCCCTGGCCTAATGAAGACACAATGCGTCTCAGCACAGTCAAGCTAACCTCACACGACTTGACCATGGTTGATCACCATGGCCAGCTCTTAGCTGCATAGCCAACTATCTTCCCCATTCAAGAAGAGAAGTCAAAGCTTCAAGAGATGGTGTTAGTAAGATAAAAGCTCAGGAGGTCATATATGCATGGCTGAATGCAAGAGGTAACATTGCGTACGGCAACATGACCACAATATTAATGCAATTCAATCTAGTACGAGACAGCATTCTTTTCCAGCTTCAACTGCCAAGTCTCAGGCCAAGGGCAGTGAAGGCCCCAGTATTTCATCAGTTGTTGGCATTTGACCTAATGCTGACTATCAACAAGGCCAGTTGCTTTAAGACAAGGTAACAAGGATGGTAAGTAAAGCTCCCAAGAAGAAACCAGTAAATCAGACATCCAGAAAGAGCATTAAGTAGGATGAGGCCTGAAAAAATGATGCAGTGCAGTCACGATGACTCTTCATACCCAAAGAAGATCTGAATCTACGCAGAAAACTCGGAAGGAGCTAACAAAGCAATTAAAGTCTGCCTGAAAACCAGTCAAAATCTCCACCATCAATCACTTGGGCACTCTCAAATCCTCTGGCACATCAAGAAAAATACCCACCTCCACAAGAGCTACCTAAGTCGAGTCACAGACACAATCTATACCATATTGTAAAAGCAACAGTAAAAGGTTCAGGCTGACCCAGTCTCTTCCTAGAACAGTGTGGCCAAAAGAATTGCCTCTTGTGAAATCGGATCTTCAAAGGTAAAGCACATTGACATTGTTCCCCCTCAACACCCTTGCATAGTTTTTAGGGTATACCGTGTTTAAGGTGATGAATGGAGAAACCATTATCATCAGCACCTTCATTTCCAATGAAATGTGACTCTTAACGAGGACTACTGGACATTAAACACAGTTGGAACTCTTCCCATGCCTCCTGTATCCTCTTCATTCTTCATTCTCACCAGGATCCTCCAAAAGATAGTTGGCAGCAAGAAGCTCATTTCTGTCACATGCCAGGAAAGCTTCTATGACACGAGCTCTATCAAATCCCAAAGCTTCAAGCTGCACAGACACCAATTTAAAAAAAAGGCATCAAAAAGGAGAAATATTCTCAGGCTCATTACACACAAAGGTCGCTGCCCATGGGAGGGGCCCATCGGGACTGCCCCTAAGGCTGTCCCCAATCCCAACCCCATAGCACATGGGACAGGATCAATATTGCATGTACTGAAAGGTTCACATCGTTCAATATTGAAGTTCAAGGAATGATCACCCGCTCAATGGCTTCTCTCTCTTCCGGTGTAACATTGATTGCCTGGGGCATTGCTTCCGCTATTTGCCCAAGGAGATCCCTGCAAGAATCGGATAAATGCATCAAATTCAACACAAAACGCCTTACATACTAATCAACGAAGACTTTTTGAAACATACCCTTCTGCTCCTTCTGCACCAGGTTCATTTATTAGCCTAAAAAACTCAGCCTGGTTGTCATTGATTAAACGTAGCAAATGAGGGTTTTGCTTCCCAAGCTCCAGCAACATAGGCTGTACCACTCGAAATCATTAGTAAATAGGAGCAGGAAAAGAGACTTATTCTAAAGCCTGACAAAACATGGCAAAAACCAAACCTGTAAAATCTGGGGATTTGCTTGAACCATGCTCCTTAGAGCTTGAAACTGTCACAAATAAGGCAGTCAGAAGTGTTAGTAGTTCTTATCCCCAACAATCATGAATGGGTAAAGTATTTAATGAGGTTGAAGTAATGCCGTAATATAGGAACGCTTACGCTAAATGTGTCTTAAGAGTTAATGATTGATGAGATAAATGAGGGGCCACAATGTTCTTGGCATGAGTTTGACCATCTAAGCAAAAAATACCTTGAGCACATTATGACAAGGTTGGTCCACACTAGATCCAAAAAAAGAAACCCAGCCCCCCACTGCAGAAGTGTGACGGTTTCAAAAGTTTGAATTCATGCCTAACTGGAACATCCATACGTTCTTCATTTCAAAGAACGTCTCTCTCCGATCACAATCAAAAGTGATGCCAGCTTTCCAAATTTTACTCTCATCTCCCATACCCAAGCAAAGAAGGAAATTAGGAAAGGAAATCAGAAAAGATACCCAATAAGCTGTTTTGGTCTCTGCCCTGGATCCCAATAAGGCCTCTCTCTTGTGCCTCTAGGGGTAGCTGTCTGAATGCAAGAGTGACCTAGTAGGGACCGTACTCAAGGCTCCTCATGATACGTGACTAGGCAGACGGACCATAATATTCCAGAGCCGCTCCTCGGAGGCTACTGGAGCTGACTGCTGCACGGCCGGCCTGAGATGATCCCAAGCACGCAAGAGACTGGCTGCAAATCTGTCCTCAAATGCTGGGCTAAAGCCACATGGCTGCATCTCTGTGAAGATCCATCTTGCGCTCTGAGGCCAAGCGCCCCCTAGGATCGGAGTGCCAACACAAATCCTAGCCAAAAGTAAGTCCTTCCAAGGCTCTCCGCCCGGAAGAAGACCTTGAACAATCAACGTACCCAACAACGCATGGCTCTGAATGGAGGGGTTGATGATACCCATGCCCCCTTTACGTGACGGCTGAATGATCACTTTCCAGGCCACCTTGGCCTTGGTCCGTCTCATCACTGCCAGCCCACAAAAAGTTCCAGATCAAATGCTGAACCTGACCAATACATGCCCAGGAGAAAGACCAGCAGGAGGTAATGTACCACATGGTGGCAAGAAGAACCTGATTCGCCACCACTACCTGGCCAGCTAGGGAAAGCTTGGCCAAACTCACAAAATTGAAGAGATAAAGGTATTAAGGTGCTAGAGGGCACCCCTGCCAGACCGAGCACGAAAGCGGAAATCTGTCACCTCTAGCACCTTGAATAATAACCTGGCTATGAGAAGCCGAGTAGAATCCCGAAACACCTCAGACCCACTCCTCCAAGAAACCCATCTTGCATATCGTCCCCTCCAGAAAACCCCAATCTACTCTGTCATAGGCTTTCTCGAAATCAAGAAGGAGCACAATCAGATCATGTTGCCGCATCCCAACCAACGCAGTTGCCTCCCAGAAGGTGAAGATGTTGTCCATAATACTCCGATCCTGAATGAAACCGATCTGTGTACCATGAATCAAGTTGGGGAGAAAGGGCTGCAATCTCCGGCCGATGGCCATGGCTAGAATTTTGTAGGCAGTCCCTAGGATCTCCACTGCCGGATCTCCAATCCGTCACCAGCCTCCTTGGGAATCAAGAGGATCAAACCCTCCAACAACCTCTCCAGCATGGCTCCCGTAACCTTCATCTCATTGAAGGCAGCCCTGAGGCCACCTTCCATGAGATCCCAATGCCGCAGAAACAAAGAGGCTAGAAGACCGGCATTTTCCCCTCGATAAAGCCGTCATAGCCTCTGCCAACTCCTCATATGTGAAGGGGGTCAAGAGCAAGGGGACCACCTCTCCTGTGTACCACAACACCTGCTCACGGGCATTGAGCACCTATGAGGAAATGGGGGCACCGGTGAGAAGAGTGCTGAAGGAATCTGTGGCCATGGCTCTCACATGAGGGGGGGGTCTATAACGATGGATCCATGCAGGCCCCTCAACCTACGGATACCCTCTCTCCGTCTATGCGGGGCTGTAATCTCAAAGAAATCTCCAGTGACCTTGTCTCCCGCCTACATCCAAAAAGACACTTTGACATGGTATCTATACTCCACCCACCACTCCTCTATGGATCTAAGCTCCGTACGGACGATAGCCAACTCACTCTCAATCCACGGACTATCTTGTGCACTCTCCTAAAGCTGCTGTAGAGAGGCAAGACCCTTGTGAATACTCCTCTCCTACTCTCAGAAGCCAGCCAATCTACTATGCGATGCCTCCTGTAAAAGATTGCTAATCTCACCAAGACATGCATCAAGGACCCTTGCGGCTGCTCTTGAGTGAAAATCAAGCCTCCCAAATCCCCTATATCCTGCTACACATCTTTGAGGTTGGATGAGGCTATCGGGAATCCGGGTACTCACCTGTCGGTCTTGCCTCTAAAGATCATCTAGGGAGAGTGGCCAAAAGAGGGGGACCAGAGTGTCAAAATACGCAGCGGAGATGATAACCAAATCTGAGACCACAAGAGCAAGTAGAGTGCAAAAAATAGACAGCACAAGAGAAGGAGAGAGAGAGAGGCGTGTAACTCTACTCTATATACACAAGATCCCGAAGTGTAAACAAGACGATATGACAAGGGGCTGTGGGGGTCCATTATATATGGACCCCAGGTAGCAGTCGGCCTGCTCCAGAGGCAACCGACAGGTGCAATATCTCCACGACCTGCCACATAGACCAATCGGCCAGCAAACATGAGTCGGCCAGCTCTAGACTGCAGTCCGGTAGAGTCGGCCAGAAGATGTGTGCGCCTGCCAGCACAAGACTGCCCCCCCAAGTCACAAAAAAATGGGAAAAAATGGGGAAAAATATGAGTGAGGAAAAATGAGAAAACACCTACAAAGGGAGGGCACACCCACAACAGAGGCCCTAGTGTCTAGTGAAGACAGTAGATGACTTCTAACACCCCCTCTCAGCTCCTGGCTGTGAAATCAACCCTAGGGAGCTGGAGTGCCACCTAATCGTAGCCTGAGGTAGAGACTTCGTGAAGAGGTCCGCCGCATTGTCCTCCATCGAACAATAAAGTAGCAAGATGTCACCAGCCAAAATCCTCTCACGTACAAAGTGATACTGTATCTCTATGTGCTTGGTCTGAGCAATAGCTATACAACTCTGGTTATCACGCTGGATGACTGTGGGCTCCTTCTCTGGAAACCCAATCTCGCCTAGCAGCCTCCGCAACCACACAACCTCGCAAGCAGCACCACAAGCAGCCCGGTACTCTGTCTCTATCGAAGAGAGGGCAATAGTTGGCTACCTCTTACTGCTCCAAGAAACTGCTCCTGAGCCGAGGGTGAAACTGTAACCTGAAGTAGATCTCCTCGTGTCTGGGTCTCCTCCCCAATCTGAGTCACTCCAACCTTGGAGTCTGACTCCATCCCCTCCTGTGTAGAAGAGTCCTAGATCCTTTGTGCTCTGCAGATACCCCAAGATCCGCAATCCTGCGTCCCAATGAGACTTCAATGGCGTCTGCATAAAAGAGCTCAACAGCCCCACGGAGAAGCTCAAGTCCAATCTGGTGTAGATCAATGAACCAACCAACTTCCGATACTGCGAGGCATCAACTGGCTCACAAGGATCATTAACAGTTAACTTTGTATTTGGGTCCATCGGCAAAGTAATAGGCTTGCAGTTCTCCATCCCAAAGGCCTCAAGCAACTCATGAACATACCGCTGCTGAGAGACAAAAAACCCCCTCTGGGTCTGCCAGATCTCCAATCCCAAAAAGGAGGAGTAAGCCTAGGTCGGTCATCTCAAACTCCTTTGACAAGGCAGCCTTCGTCACGCCAATGTGCTCCACATGACCGCCGGTGAGAATGAGATCATCCACATAAGGGATGACAATCGTAACCATGCCACGTTCCCGAAAGAGATACAAGTTGGGATCTGCAACCGATCTCTAAAAACCAGTCCGAACAAAGAAGGAATCAATCTTCTGATTCCAAGCCCTAGGAGCTTGCTTAAGACCATACAAGGCCTTACGTAACCTGTAAACCATCCCTTCTGATCCTCGAACAACAAAGCTGGGGGTTGCTCAACATACACCTCCTCCTACAGGTCACCATTAAGGAACGCAGATTTTACATCCATTTGATACACAGGCCACCTCTGAGAAGAAGCAAGGGCAAGAACGGTCCAAATCGTGGTCATCCTTGCTGTCGGTGCAAAGGTATCCTCGTAGTCGATGCCTGGCCGCTGAGCATAACCTTTAGCCACGAGTCTGGCTTTGTGTTTGTCCACCGACCCATCCGACGCATATTGGTCTTAAAGACCCATTTGACACCAATGACTGACCGTTTCGATGGCCTCGGTACCAACTGTTGTTCTTCTTGATGGCATCAAGTTCCACCTGCATGGCTTTCCTCCAAGTATCCTGTGAAAGGGCTTTTCCTTAACGGAAGTGGGCTCCTTGTCCCGCATAATACGAGACATCAAAGCATAGTTTACCTGAAGAAGCTCCGCTATATTGCTTTTGTCGCGGACTCTGTGTGATCTTCGAGGGCCATCCTCTATGGTCCACTCAGAGGGTAGCTCCGTGACACCTGACTCTCGAAGGGTGTCCCGAAGGGTGTCCATCAACCACCTGGGTACTCGAACAGATCGTGGAGCCTCCTGGCATTGTGGGGGCTCTACTCCAGCTACGGGCTCAACCTCCTGTACTGACTGTGGTTGACCAACTGGAACGATGGTCTGGGAATCATCATCACACTCCTCTGGATCTCCAAGAAGTGGCGGCTCCTCCACAGTGGATACTGGAACATGCTCATTAAAGACCACATCTCGGCTGAGAACAATCTCATTCCTCTAGATCATACAATCTGTATCCCTTGGAAAGAGAATTATACCCCAAAAATATAAGCTTGCGGGATTTGGAGTCAAGCTTCCCCCTCAACTTCTTCGGAATATGTACATACGCCTCACTCCCAAAAACACGAAAGTGGGAGACATCAAGTTTCCTGCCAAAGTATGTCTCAAACGGAGTCATATTAGGTACTGAAGTCGTTGGAGACCGGTTGAGGGTATGGACAACCGTTGCCACAGCCTCTCCCCAAAGTGGACGAGGAAGATCACGATGCTCCAGCATGGTCCTCGCCATCTCCACCACAGTCCTATTTTTGCGTTCTACAACTCCATTCTCTGAAGGCGATCTTGTATTGGCCAGTTCCCTCTTGATGCCATGATCTGCACAAAACCTGAGGAAAACATTCAAAGAGAATTCACCCCCTTTGTCAGCCCTAAGAGTCTTTACCTGCAATCCAGACCCTTTTTTCCACCATCACATGCCAATCCTTGAACCGTGCAAAAGCTTGGTCCTTCTGTGAAAGAAAGTAGACCCAAATGAATCTGGTACAGTCATCAACAAGCAACATGAAATAGAGAGATCCTCCCAATGATGGTGTCTGCTAAGGTCCACACAAGTCAGTGTGAAACAACTCCAATGGTTTTGAAGCCCACCTGGAAGCTTGCTTCGGAAAGGATTCCCTGTGCTGCTTACCACGTATGCAAGAACTGCAACGTCCTTGCCTGCTGCCAACATCTGGCAGGCCAACCACCATCTGGTCCCGGAAAGCTCACCGCAGTGCATCCACATATAAGTGGCCAAAACGAAAGTGCCACAGATCTCCGACCTGAGAGCCTCTCAATGAGGAGAGTGGAGAGAGCTTGTACATACCATTCTCCACACCGCCTTCCCAAACAACCTAGCCAATCTCACGGTCCCGTAGAGCAACTGAATGCTCCTCAAAAGCCAGTCTTGCATACTTCATGCACTGACAGAAGATGAAAACCAAGAGCAGGGACGTAAAGAACACGGGAGGTATGCTGACCCCCCTTTCCGTCAGGAATAATCTCCATCTGGCCCTCACTATGTATCGCAATGGCAGAGTTGTCGCCAATGAAGATGCGACTTGAATGCCGTTTCAGATCCAAAAAGAAGTCTCGGGCGAAGTCATGTGCCTGGAAGCACCACTGTCAAGAATCCATTCCCAGGTATCCTTTGCGGTGAAGCCAACTGCCTCCTCGCTTGAAGACGATGAAGCATCTGAGTCCATCATCTCTAAGTGCATGTGCCTGGAAGCACCACTGTCAAGAATCCATTCCCAGGTATCCTTTGCGGTGAAGCCAACTGCCTCCTCGCTTGAAGACGATGAAGCATCTGAGTCCATCATCTCTAAGTGCACAAATGCAAGAGTCTTTGCAGCTGAGGGTGAAGAATCAGCACTCTTCCCAGTCGGCTTAGGACACTTCCTCCAATAGTGGCCTCTCGCCACAATCATTGCAGGACCTCTCAGCCTTCAGTTTCTCTCGATCTGTGTCAGGCTTCTTCTCAGAAGACTTCTCCGGTGAAGCCTTCTCTTTGCCCTTGTTGTTATTCCAGCCTTTCGGCCATTGGCCAGTTAAGGCCTCCGAACCTCCACTGTGAGGAGGGTTCGTGAATCGTTCCTCCTGGTCCAAGACAATGGGCAGAAGGTCCTCCCATGTAATGGTGCTAAGCCTGCCACTAGTAATCAAAGAGGAGTAGAAACCGGAATACTGAGTAGGCAAGTGGGACAACAATGTAATGGCCATATCTTCTGATGATATCTCCTTCCCAGGCTAGAGGACTTCCTGCTGAAGGACCTGTAGCTTGTTAATGTGCTCCCGCATCGTCAACGACTTTGCAAGGTTCATAACCCGCATCTGTACTTCCAAGGAAATCCTCTTCATGGGCGATACCCTGTTATAAAGAGAAGCCAAGTGCTGTCTGGCCAGCGTCATATGCTTTACATAATTGATTACTTGCAGTGTGCAATTGAGGAAGATAAATGAACAGACCCTAGCCACGATCCCACATTTGTGCCTGTGCATCGCGGTCCTTCCTGGTTGACTGTAACTCCCCTTCCTCTGCTTCCGGCCGTGGAACTCCAATAATGATGAAATCAGCAAGGTCATGACTCCAGCACAGACTCCATCATAACCTTCCATATGCCGTAATTATTCCCGTCAAACTGACGGTCCACTGGGAACGTGGGGAGTGTTGGGATCTTCACATGCTTCTCAGCCATCTCTAACAAATCTGCCATCGCGGGGATGTAACTGAAAAAGGGTGGGTGGGTGGGAAAAAAAACTTTAAACCTGCAAGTGGCTGTCCAACAACTCAACCCGCTTTCCTCTTGCTTCTTCTCTTCCCGAACAGGCCCTAACAATCCACCAATCAACAACGCAACAATCCCCCTCTTGCTCAGAAAACTCCCAAGATCTTTCAAGAGCCTAGGGCTCTGATACCATGTCAAAATACGCAACGGAGATGATAACCAAATCTGAGACCACAACAGCAAGTAGAGTGCAGAAAATAGACAGCACAAGAGAAGGAGAGAGAGAGGCGTGTAACTCTACTCTATATACACAAGATCCCGAAGTGTAAACAAGATGATATGACAAGGGGCTGTGGGGGTCCATTATATATGGACCCCAGGCAGCAATCGGCCTGCTCCAGAGGCAGCCGACAGGTGCAATATCTCCATGACCTGCCACATAGACCAGTCGGCCAGCAAACATGAGTCAGCTAGCTTTGGACTGCAGTCGGGTACAGTCAGCCAGAAGATGTGTGCGCCTGCCGGCTCAGGACTGCCCCCCCCCCCCCAAGTCACAGAAAAATGAGAAAAAATGGGAAAAAATACGGGGAGCGAGGAAAAATGAGAAAACACCTACAAAGGGCCGGCACACCCACAGCAAAGGCCCTGGTGGTGTCTGGTAAAGACAAGAGATGACTTCTAACACAGAGAGCATCATCACTCTAGCAACCATTGTTGTCTATATCATCAACGGTTCTCCCACGAAGGCGGTTGCTAATATAACACAAGAGGAGGCTTTTACACGACAAAAACCTTCAATTTCACATCTCAAGGTTTTCAGCTGCGATGGCTATGCTCATATCCATGATTTTGCCATGTCCAAACTTGATCCCAAATCCAAGAAGTGCAAATTCCTTGGTTATAGATCTTAATCCAAAGCTTACATATTATGGGATCCGGAGAGAAAGTCCTTAGTGGTTTCCCACGATATTCACTTTGTTGAACCCTCGTCTGATGATTCCTGATCTCACCCCGAGCTTACATAAAGGTTCCTCCTACTACTTCCTCTTCTTTCCTAGTACCCCCACCTCCCTCAACTTCTCCATCCCAAGTTTCTCCACCCTCAGCTTCTTCTATGCCTCCTGCATCTATGCGACGAAGGATTGCCCCCAGGCTTCCTCGATGGCTGGAAGCCACTGTTCATGACTCTCATCTCTCAGATATTGATCTTCATCAGCTCGCTAACTTCTCAGCAGCACCTTTGACACAGGCACAAAGATTACAGCATCCTGTAACCTTGCCTTGATGAGTAAAGTGGTGCAATCACTACACCTACAAAGGCTCTTGCTCTTCCTGAGTGGCAAGCAACCATGGAGGCCGAGATTGATTCCATTGAAAGGTACATGGGAACTTGTGGACCGGCCTTTGTATAGGCAAGTCATTGGGGTCAAGTGGGTCTTTAAAACCAAGTTTCATGCTGATAGTTCTCTAGACGAACACAAAGCCAAATTGGTTGCAAAGAGTTCTCCTCAAGGAGGTATTGTCACAAATGTGAGCAACTCCTCGTATCTAGTGAAAGGAGTTAGAAGGGCTATGCTCAATGCTCACTACTCCAAATGGTGGGACAACCACTCTCTCAGATGTATTGTTTGTATCGAGCATCAAGAAGAACTTACTATCAGTTTTTGCCATTATTAAAGAAGGTCTAGAGGTCAAATTTGTGGATGGCAGGTGTCCAATTCGTAATCGGAGTAATGGTGACATCATTGTTGCCTCAAGTACACTATCCATGGTCTTTGAAGGTTGGATAGATATGAGAGATTGGCATATGATGCATGTTCAATTACTGCCACACATAGCTATGGTATGCCCTAGTCACTTGAATTTTGGCAGTTTGTTGCGCCCTAAAAGGAAAGAGATGGTGTCAGAATCGCCATAGCTTGAGGCCCCTATCAAGCATGTATGTGAGGAGTACAATGGGAATCATTCCCGAAAGATTCATCATGGATACAATACATTGTACTACCATTTTGATCACATAGATCCTCTAGGCCTTCTGAAAACGTTAAAATCTCTCTCTCTCAGAAATAAAAGTGAAAGTAAAGCACTTGCCTCTCTCTCTCCTACTCTCTCCTCAGAAATTACACTGCAAGCCCTTGAGTCTTTTGAGAATGAAACCATGTAAGACCAAACTAAATTTGAATGGCTGATCAGGTTTCCACTAAGAGGAGTTGTTTCATGGCATAAATACCTGAGGATTATTTCTCAAAAAATCCAGAGCCCCTGGAGCAGCCCCACCAAGACCAGGCATGCCCTGAAAGCAATGTCACAAACAGGATAAGAACATCACATTGTAGGAAGAAATAATCCTCTGATGTAGACAAACCAACTTGTAAATGAAGAGAAAATACTAACATCACTGATCCAAAAAATACATATTATGAAACGGCTCACAACCTGAGGAAAGAGGTCCAAGGGTGCTGCATTTGGTCCTCCGCCAGGAGCAGGCTGGGCCACAGCTGCAGCAGCTGGCGCTGCTGCTGGTGCTGCTGCTGCCGCTGCCGGAGCTGGAGCTGGAGCTGGAACCCCTGTACCAGCTGGAGCTACAGGAGGGGCAACCTCTGCCGAATTTGGTATACCCTGAACAAAGACACGATAAATTGTAAAGTACATCTTATTACTCGGGTTTCGTATATAAAATGTTAGTCGCTAGAAGGCGTACACTATACAGATATTCAACAGCTCTCTCTGGATTGTTAAAAGCAGCACGCAAAGCACGTATAACTGTTTCCCGCTCCCAGCTCCCACCACCCATGTCCATGATCCATTCAATAGTTTGCTCAAGGTTCGTACCAGCAACAAGATTGGAGGCAGCCTGCCCATACACATCTGCAGGCCTGCAATTTACCTCTAATCAGCCTTTGATACTCACTTCGACACGAACAAGGTAATAACCTAGTCAACTTAGCAAACCAGCTAGAGTCTCGTAGATGGTAGGAGCTCTAGTACTTAAAAACCCTTGCAGATGGTAGATGCAGTTATTGTTTTTGTGCTGATCTCAAAGTCCTGAAGCGAGGCATGATATCAACACAGATATACTCACTGGGTGGCTGCTACATTTGGAGCTGCCACAGGGGTCGCAACTGCTGATCTGTGTAGAATGCAATGCACCGACATCAATGCAACAGACTTAACAGTAGCTCAGATACGTCAACAGTTCTTTGATAAACAATAAAACGAAAACAAACATAAATTGAAGACTCACGGAGTAGGAGCAGAAGCAGGAGCAGGTGCAGGAGCAGGAGCCGGGGCTGCTGCTGGTGATTCAGGTGCAGCAGGGCTAGGAGCTGGGGCAGGGGGCAAAGCTGTTGCAGGGACCTGCAAAACATAAGCAATCCCAAGTCACAATGTTAGCATCAATTCACCAAACCATGCCACCTCGGTCCTAAACCTAGATCCATAAAAAACCCTTTTGAACTTGAACTAACCTGAGCCGCTCCACTTGCTGAAGAAGTTGCTGATGGTGTGGATGTTGCTGCTTTGGTCTAGAAAAGAACCACAAAAGGGTAGTACATTAGGTAGAAATGCAACATAAAAATAAAAAGAACCACGGATTGGCATGCAGCAAGTGTGGTGGTGGTGTGGTGTGGGGTGTGTATGTGTGTTATGGGAAGGGAAGGGGAAGGAGGAAACGGAGGGAGCGAGGGAGGAAGGGAGGGAGAGAGGAGGGGGGGGCAGGGACATACCTTTGTGAGCATTACAACTAAAAAGCTGTTTTCTATCACACTGTTCTCCTCCATTGTGGTCTCATCTTTCAGCACTTTGCCTTTGTAGATAAGCAGTTGCTGAGAACAAGGAAACGCATCCTTCCCCTGAATATCTTCAATTCTCTTTTTGATAGCAAGTACCTGCATTGCCAACAGCACAAAGCTGGGTTACACCATAAATACTGATCCTAGTGAGGATCACTAACGGAGCCAACCCTCCAACCCTCCAAATAGCTACTTCGACACCCAGGCTCCTGCGAAATGTCAAAATACAGCATGTTCCCATGATTTCCTAACCCACGTGCAGTTCCCAATGGTCATTCCTGTGCTCTAGTTTTTTGGCCCTTTCTCTTCCCACAAGGACATTCCAGATAGCGATACTCATATCACCCAGTATAAATGCAGTTTTTTATACAAATTTACATTGACATCTCTGTACAAAAAACACACACCTGGAGGACAGTACTAAGTCATGAAGGTACGAACTGCAATTGCTAAATAAAACAAAGGGACCATTGTACTGGCTTTGCAGTCTTCGTGATGGAAGGGCCAGCCCTTAACCATAGCCAGGCAAGTGACCACTGCTGTGGTGATCTCTGTCAACATCATGTATGTAAACTGCACAAAACCCGTACATGCTGCCATGCTGGAGTTGATGCATCAAGCAAAGACTTTGAAGTGGACCATTAATTATTGACTGCAAGCGCAATGGCAGACATCACAAGCCCTTACAATTCCTGTTTCAAATGTTCTGTTACCCTATACTATGTGACTAGTGCACCAATCAATACATAGGTGAACTAGGCACGGGATCACAAACCGATAGTTTTTCTTTCCCATCTTTTCCCAAGTTTCCAATCATATTCAGCCCTAATCCTTTACTTAAAAGCACAAAAATAGCAGACAGAAAATGCCATCAAAACTTAGGGTTAGGATTTTCCTGTTTCTGAACCTAGCCCTAACGCTAACCCTAACCCTCAGCCGAGCTCTACTGCTCTATTCCGTAACCGTAACCATAACATGAAGGTGAAGAGAGAAGGGACTTACCGTTTCTGCGTTGCCCACGTCTATGTCGAAGTGGTTGCCTTTGAGGGTTTTGACAGAAACCTTCATCGCTGCTGCTGCTGCAGACTGCGGCCGCTGATCTCCGACTCTAGCGAGAGAAAAACAGAGAGAAAACCAGGGATGAATTGAAATAAAAGCAATATGTGTGAAGAGTAAATTAAAAGACACGGAAAAAATAAAAAAAAGTAAACCTTATGCCAGCTTATGTTGCCGAGCAATAGTGTTCCAGATCACTTCTACCGGCGCCGTCAAACCTCGCTGACGACGCCGTCAAGTATCTTTAAAAGTTCTTAAATCTTAATTACTAGTATAGTTACACGGGTAGCATAATACCATGTTTTGGTAGCATAATACCATGTTTTTGTCCACGTGGCATCACTTATCTCATTTAATATTACATGTGTAATGGGTAAAGACACCATATCAATCCACGACATCTTTTTTTTTCACAAGTCTTCTGCATCGTGCTCTCCCTCTTCCGTGCAATACTAAGATCGGTTCAACTTCATCTTCTTCTTCTTTAGGAAGAGGGATAGAGTACTCCGAGATGGACTTGGAAGAAGATTGTGATAAGGAAATCATCAGCTCGAAGCTCAATCATGACAGACTAAGCCGCTCCATTCAGCACCTTTGGACAACTGAGCACCGACAACGGTCCTTAAGAAACAGGTGATGCACTTGCCTGTGTGGCTGAGCTTGTCCTACACACTTGCTCGAATGAGTTTCAAGATACCAAGGGCCCCATTAAAAGAACCTAATAAGCAAGCAAGCGTATGCCATCGCCCTACTTCGCATCGTCACCCAAACAATTCAACAAGTTAGCCCCTCAATAGTGTATACCTTGCAAGGGACCTCCATCCTTACCCCTAAAACTATCACACCTTAACAAGGTCACCTATTAGTGAACGAGGCCTTATATTCTGGTGAAGGAGTCAGAGAGGTAGGCTTTGGTGTAGACTCCCATTCCTAGTGAAGCAATGTCATTCTACCAATGTTAACCTGAATGTTACATAATAATATATTACCATTACATTCATAATATATTACCAACGGAGATGCCAATAGATGTCTTAGGTTATATCATTCAACGTAGATATCTTAGATTATAGCATTCATGAAGTGAGAGGAGAGGAGGGACGAGAACCCGTATGCAACGCAACAACATCGTCCACCACAAAAGCCTATGCAAGTTCCTCAAAGAACTCCACCAAGTCAACAAGTGTGGGTACTAAAAAGATTACTACAAGCACAAGGGTACTACCAAGATAATACCAAAGCTTGGATTCCCAAGCGCATCAAAAAGTTCCCTAAGCATGTTCAAAGAAACAAACCTCCACCAAAGGTATTAGCCACCAATTTATAATGTTCATCAAAGATGGGTGCTTGTGCACGTGCTTGAGCAACAAGGATACTATGATAGTAATCCCATCATATGGTTGCCAAAATCAAACAAAGTGAAGACAACCTCGCTATCGACTTTAACCTTGATAGCTTCACCTAAAGTTCGATAAGAATGAAGACCCAAGCAACACCATGCAAGGCACCTAAACACTCTCGTGCACCTACACAAGAGCTTGTGTGTTCAAGCAACCTCAAAGGTAACCAACGAGCAGTCTTACCTACCGCCTTGACAACATTTGAGCCAAAAATTCAAGAATCAATTCCCACGTATGCCAACGGAGACTTATGAGCGCATCAAAGACAAACTTACAATGCTCTTTTCACCCCTCTGGTTGTGAAGCGTAAGTGCAGAAGCTAAGCGGAAGACATAAGAACCTATTCTCTCAAAAAGGAGAGTAGCCACAAGAACCTGTTGCTCTCAAGGTGGTACAAAAAAAAACACAAGGGAGTCACACAAATGGCCTACCTAAAAATGGTAGAATATCACAAACAACCCCCAACGACCTTCAATAGCCAATATACAATTTTGTTAAGCTTATAGCTTACTATTCGTTTGGCTAAGTTTAATGTAGCAGCTGCTCCATGAGTACATATCCATACTCATGCACTAGAGGACATTTGCACCAAGGCCTCATCATCGACAACTTTCTAGGTACACCTTTGGATGGGGGGGCCATGGTGGGCGAAAGCCTGGTCAATGGTACAACCCATTGCCTGGAACTTTCCTTCAAATTGCAAACCTCTCCAAACGAAGATAGACTCTTCACAACACAATGATATTTAATCCTTTGTGAAGATCTCTCTAAGCCTCGCCAGTCGATGTAATCCTTTCAAGGTTTACCAACGAGTGGCTACTTCAACAAAAAGCAATAGCTCAATAAGAGTCTATATGACTCAATTCTTGTACTTCATGTATCTCTGCTTCATAAGAGCACTTAAATATACATAAAAACATAAAAAAGCACATGGGAAGAAGCATGTAGGAACAGGTCCTACTCAACAACATCTGACACGAATCTTGCCACAAAAAAGGACTTCATTGAAGGCATATTCAAATGATGAATGTCGCTTCAATGAATCAAATGAGGAACTGAGAATCACCATCTCGTTCTGATGATTATGTCTATGTTCCTCCAGATCCTTCCCTCTATTCTCTCCCATTGTTAACATCTCTTAGTGTCCCCACTAACACAAATCACATGTAACCTTGCTTATGATTGCCAAAAACAAAGTGAGCAAAAAATTAAAAAAAAACTCACACAATTATAAAAATGCAATCATTCACAAAAAACCCCACCTCCCCATCCCGTTAGGAATTCCCAATAAACTACTAACCTTTTTATTTACTAATAACTAGTCCTTCTCATTCCTTCCGAAGGAATAATGACCATTGGACGTCACTCAACATCAAAAGCCATCAACAAAGCTTATCAATTCTCCCCACACAAAGGTCGATCACGCGAGGATGCAATTGCCATCAGGAAGGGAGAAATGTTAACCCATTCTTAGGGTTAACAAGAGCTCACCATTGCTCTTGAAGCAATGGTGTCCAAAGCTACAACTTGGACGAGTGCCCGTAATGGTCCGATAGATACTTAAGGCGATTCCTGCTTCAAGAGCATGTGGTAGCAAGTTAAGATGAAGTCCCAAGTGATGTACTTCATGGATATATTATGAGAGTAATCGTTGTAATAGCATTAGGCCTCTTATGAGCCTAAAGTGCCCAGCCGACCATAGTTTAAGTGAGTGTGAACTCTCATGGCCATGTATATAAGTGAATTGCTCTCATAATACAATATACTATCCCATTGTGCAATAGAGTCTTGCTCTTGCTAATCTCTCTCCCTAATGAATGCTAGTGAGTATGTGTGAGTGAAGTGAAGTGAGAGGAGGGACGAGTACCCATAGTGCAACGCGGCGATGTGACAACGCTCGTGCGGGAGGTGTGGTGGAATTGCTTCTCAAGGAGTTTTAAAGCTTGGAGACCTCAAGGGTTATGAGCTCGGCCATTGGAAAGATCCTCATCACAACAGTTGCAGTTCACCAGGTAATCTCTTGTTGGATATGTTTCAAGAGGGGTTAATACATAGTTAATAGAACGATATTTCATTTCACAGTTTATCTTTAAGTCTTTCATTTCGCATGTAGTTAAGTTATTATCAGAATACAACAGCCAATAGAACGATATTTCATTTCACAATTTATCTTTGAGTCTTTCATACTGTTGTGTTTATGTATGATATCTATTTGCAAGTTAATATGTCCTTTGGATGTGTTAGTTTATTGTTTTTTATTTGGTTTTGAAGTTTGTTGCATTTTACTTTGATATCTTGGAAGGGGAAAACCCTGATTTCATTGGTCTTTTTCATGATTTTGAAGCCCATCAAATTTTAAGCTTGTTGTATTAAGCCAATGAATAGCTTAGCAATTGTGATTAGGAGTGGAATTCACTCTGAAAACATAAGCATTGAGCTCCACTAGGTGTGGATTAGAGTGGGATAGTTAATTGGTGTTCATGCATTGTTGGAATTAGTAGTATAGAAGGATGCAAAATCGACAAAAAACAATTAAAAAACACGTAATAACTTTCATAATCAACACAACTAGGATTAGGAGTCTTAATCACTCCCCACCATCAAGTACATAAAATCTCAAAAAAAACTCCTAAAACCAAGCCAGTCTTGGGTTGGGAGACGTGAGCCCACAATCTTGTGAAAAATGACGCAAGTCAAACACATGAGGAGCAATAAGCTTGGACATATTAGCCATGAGTCTAGAGGCATGAGTTAACACACATGAGTCAATTGTAGTTGCTTATATGGTAGTGATGTATGGATGTAGGCTAATGATGGACTATGGCACTTTTTCCCTTATGAGTTTTTTTCACCCAAGCATGTGTACACACTCTTATGAGCGAGTGTGTAAGTGATTTTATTATTTCACTTCACTTGTACTTCACTCATTCTCATCAATCTACTTTAAGTGTTGTGCTTGCTGCATCTGTGTGTTGCTACCTTTATCTCCACTCCAACATCAAAGTAGGTTCTCTTAGCTCTCTACCTCCGTCATTTGCTCTCATCAATCACCTCCTTGACCTAGTTTTCTGATTGTCTCGCATTGAGAAATCCCATTTGGTGGAGGAGTGTACCTAATAGTATGTTGCTAACGAAGTTAACGTCATTTTTAACAACTTTTGAACTGTTTTGGGCATGTTTTAGAGCACATGTGCATATTGCAATGTTTCTATAGACATCTCGAGGGAGTACCAATTTGAACTATCTTTGTTTGATTTTCAAGTTTTCTGTAATGTAGCAGTATAAATTTGGTGTACAGACATTGTGTGCATATGACAAAAGTGTTAAATACCCATCATCAGAGTATCTCCGTCATCATTAACAATACATCTTTAAGCTCATCACAACAGGTTCGTTAGCAACATCATCATTGTCATTGACTTTTACACCCATGCCAGTAACATTTATACACTCTACACTGTCATTTTTCATACACTTTGCAGGTCTCTTTGTTAGTAGCCATCTTGGTTACATTCAATGGGCATTAACATTCTTGTAGGTTGTTGGGATTTTGTGTTAGCGATGCATTATTTGTAGGCTAAAAAAAATTGGCAGGCAATTATATATTTGGGATGCTTTCTACTAAGGATACGCTTGCAAATATATCATTATTATCGACTTTTACATCCATGCTAGTAACTTACACTCTACACTCTGCCATTTTCATACACTTTGCAGGTCTCTTCGTCCTCGTTAGTGATCTACTAGCAGCCATCTTGGTTATATTCAATGCCTTAATCAAGGACTTGGGCATGGACAAGTTGGCAGAAAATATGCTCAACTATTTACGCTACTAGTGGCAAGGCTATCCCCTGCCAATTCTCCTCAAGCAAGACACCCACACATATTTTCACGGAGATATCTGCTGCATAATTTGCTGCCAAGGCTATCCTCCGCCAATTCTCCTCAAGCAAGACACCCACACCTATTTCCACATAGAGATATGGTTTGGTGTGCAATCTATTTGTTGAACTCATATTGGTATGGTGTGTCTATGTTGTTGAGGCATGGTAGCCATCCCTAGCCAAACTCCTCAAGCATGACACCCACATCTGTTCCCACATAGAGATATGGTTTGGTGGGCACAATTTGCCATTGAAATCATACAAGTGCGAAGTGTTCATCATTACTGAGGCCTAGTCATCTAAAGCCTCAAAGGCAAAGGGAAAAGGGTGCCCAACTAGCACCAACTAGAGTCCCAGTCAAGAACACGAGCATGGATGAGTTGGCAAGAAATATGCTCAACCGTTAAGGGCAACCCTAGCCCCAGCCAGTTCCTTTAGCAAGACACGCACACCTATTTTACATATAGAGATATGGGTTGGTGCACAATTTTCTGTTGAAGTCATAAAAGTATCAAGTGTCCATTGATGAGGCATAGATAGCAACAATTTTGTGCTCATTACTATAGTGCCATGAGAACCATGACTTGTTGGTACCAATAAGGAAAGCCAACAAGGTGGACTTTGACACCATGAAAAATTCTATTAGCCTCAATAAGAAAACTCAACAAGGTGAACTCTGACACCATGAAAAATGCTCATGATGCAAGGTAACCATTAGCCTTAGCATCCCCCCTAGTCATTCCTGAGCAGTCATAAGCTCTAGTGCTTGCCTATCAAAACCCCTTATTGAGAGGTATGTATCAACCCCAACAATTACCATATCCATCTCTGATTCTACCACACCAGCCTCACTGGTTCCTCCAAGAACCACACCAGTACAAGATTATTGACTTTGCCTACTATAAAGATAGAAACCCAGGAATAAGAGAGTTATGTGTCTTATGAACATTAAGAACCATAGAGTATGATCCCTATAGGTATCCTAAATAGGCTTCACCCATAGAGTATGATCCCTATAGATATCCTAAATAGGCTTCACCCATAGACAACAAAGAGTGAGAGACCTCAACTATATGGTACGTAAGCCACCAATGTAATGCTTTTGATGCAAAGGCCCACATCGCATTGTCGAGTGTCCTCTCATAAAGATCATGCACCAAATTCCTCAAGTGCTAGAGGCACTCCACAAATGTGGATTCGACCATGCTTAACAAGGATTGTCGAATCATTCGAGTGGAAAAAGCATATGTTAGCACTTCAATGAGCCTTAATGTGTTGCAGCCTTTGGCTTTCCCCATTCAGCATCATTTGGCTTCAGTATTCACACATTCAACATTCCGCATCAGTTTTATTCAATCAGCCATTCAGCATCAGTTTTACTACTCGATCAGCCATTTAGCTGCATCCGCCCTGTCGGTTTTGCTTAGTCAGCCTTTCAATGCTCACTTTCAGTTGTGTCTGTTAACTTTTCTTGACTAGTAGTTCAGCCTTTGGCTTTTCGCATTCAGCATCATTCGGCTTCAGTATTCACACATTCAACATTCAGCATCAGTTTTACTCGATCAACCAATCAGCCATTCAGGTGCATCCGCCGTGTCGGTTGTGCTTAGTCAGCCTTTCAACATTCAGCATCATTCGGCTTCAGTATTCACACATTCAACATTCAGCATCAATTTTACTGGATCAACCGATCAGCCATTCAACTGCATCCGCCCTCTCGGTTTTGCTTAGTCAGCCTTTCAATGCTCACTTTCAATAGTCAGCTTTCACAGCACTTGGCTTTCCATATTCAGCTTTCAACATTCGGCACTTGGCTCTCCGCTTTTAGCATTCGGCTTTCCACATTCAGCATTTGGCTGGGTTTACCCTTTAGCTTTCCACGTTCATAGTAGTTAGCTTTTAGCTTTTAGCTTTTCGCTTTTAGCCTTTAGCTTTCCGCGTTCATAGTAGTTAGCTTTCAGCTTTTAGCCTTTTAGCTTTTGGCATTCAGCAGTTGGCCAAGTTTACTTTCTTGTCCGAGTTTACCTATCAGATTTTCTGCATTTGGCCTTCCCCTTCGGCACTCTACATTTGGCATTTTGCATACGATATTCGGCATTTGGGTTTCAACTTTTGTTAGCTGATTTTGTCCCTACTGATTTAGTCAACTAATTCCACGTCTATCCATCAGCCAATTCAGCATCCATTCGTCCCGTCAACCAATTTAGATTCCATCTATTAGCTAAGTTTAGTATCCGTTCGTTAACTGGTTCAGTGTCCATCTGTTCGTCATTCGGTTCTAAGTCCATTCGTCCAGTAGAGCTGATTTTGACCTCACAACTCCATCTTCAGCTTTTGACTTACTGATTCCATGCTAGCTTTCGACCTGGTTATTCCATGTCACCTTTCGATTTGTTGATGCCACATCAGCTTCCGACCTATTGATTCCCACGTCAGCTTTCGATTTGCTGATTCCATGTCAGTCTATTCAGCCTTGCACCTACCAATTTTGCGTCTGCCAATTCCATCTACAGATTACTAATTTAGTAAGTTTACACATGCATTGAGTAGACATTTGAGGTACTCTAAGTCATTGAAGCTATTGCTTGTGTCAGATATACTTCAGTTTACACATTCCTTTGCTGTGTAAAATGTCTGAAAACACTAATGATTTGTTTGGCATGTTGTCCATTGAGGACAAGTATGGCACCAACTATCCCATGCGGGCATAAATGATGAGGCATGTATTAGTGGCAAAGAACTTGTGGGTGTATGTATCTAGTGTTGACTTAAGGCTTGATTGTTCCACTGCTGCTAATGACTCAAGGTCTAGTGTATGTATCTAGTGTTGACTTAAGGCTTGATCGTTCCACTGCTGCTAATGACTCAAGGTCTGCTGATTCCGCATCTACAACTAGCACGCTAGGCGGATCCACTTGTCATAAGCATTCCCATTCTCATCTAATCACATCTTTTTCTATCTCATCACTTATTTCCTCATTTATCCTCATCGAGTAGCTAGTATGTACTAGTAGTATAGTGAAGGCAATAGAAGATGTAGATGTAAGAAGTGTTGATGTTGCACCACATGTAGAGTAATAATCACAGGTGCTTAGTGGACCTTGAGAGTCCTCTATCAGTGGATCCAACGTTAGCCCATGGTCAAGCAGGTTGAGGACAAATGTCGGTACACATGTATCACACAAAGGAAAGAAAAAGGTAGATCAACCTTTTGTGCCTGATATGTTAGCAGGTCGCTCATATGTGGATGGTGACTCTAGGAGCTCTAAATAGAGCCTTGATGAGGAGCATCCCATATGTGGTTACTCCTAGTGTAAGGAGAACGAGGGCTGTTTTGAGGACACCTGGCAGTGATCCAGGTGTACATAGGTCTACAAGGGTTAGGTACTCTGTTTGACAGGTTGAGATTTGATGGATATACAGCCCATCATTATGTTGACATGGTTAAAGCAATATAGGATTTGGAGCCCACTTGTTTTGAGCAGGCACTTGGAAATAAGAAATGGTAAGATGCCATGAATGAGGAGATGGTCACATTATTGGACTTAGATGCAACATGAGAGTTAGTGCCTTTGCTTGAGGAAAAGAAGGCAATTGGATGTAAGTGGGTGTATAAATTCAAGCATAACGATGATGGTTCAATGAGCAGGTATAAGGCAAGATTGGTGGCCAAAGGCTATGCGCAAACTTATGGCATTGAGAATACGAAGAGACATTCAGCCTGGTTGCAAGAATGGCAACCATGAGAGAGCTGTCATTACTATGGTTGTAGCATAGGGTTGGTCTTTACATCAGATGGATGTAAAGAATGCCTTCTTGCATGGTGATTTGCAAAGAAGAAGTTTACATGATATAGCCACTAGGTTTTGAGAGTGATCCACACCTAGATTTTGTGTGTAGGTTATGCAAAGCCTTGTATGGCTTGAAGAAGCAGGCACCCAGAGTATGGTCAAACAAGATTGGGGAGTATCTTGTTACCATTGGATTTCAGATATCCGATGTAGATTTTTCACTTTATGTGAAAAAGACAGATAGAGGGATCATGCTACTAGTCATCTATGTGGATGACTTGATTATCAATGGTGATAGTGATGTTGACATACAGGATGTCAGGAGGCTTTTGAAGCAAAAGTTTGAGATGAAGTATTTTGGGTGAGCTGCGGTATTGTTTGGCCATAGAGGTGGTGAGATCACCTCATGGAATTTTGTTATTGCTGAGGTAATATGGCTTGGACATGTTGTCCAAGTGTGGTATGGCAGGCTGTAAGCCTATTTCAGTGCCATTGGAGCATAACACAAAGCTTTCCATAGATACAAATGAGCTTTTGGAGGAACCCACTACATATAGGTGCATAGTGGGTAGCTTGATCTACATGACCATTACTAGGCTAGACTTGAGCTATGCTATTGGACTTGAGTTAGTTTATGCAGACCCCTAGGAAGCCACACTTGGATGCGGCTAGATGGATGCTCATGTACATAAAGTCCACAACTGATTATGGATTTTTCTATGAGGCTAGTATAGAGATATAGCTACATGGGTACACAAATGCTAATTGGGCTGGTAGTGTTACAGACAGGAGATCTACCAGTGGTTTTATGTTTTCATTTGGGAGTGCTACTATGAGTTGGAGCAGTAAGAAGCAGCCAACAATTGCCTTATTGAGTATAGGGGCAAAGTATAGGGGTGTTGCTATTGGCTGTGAGGTAGCTTGGTTTCATAAGCTACTCGGTGATATGGGTGAGCCCGTGGATAGAGTAGTTATCATTTATTGTGACAATATGAGTAGCATACAGTTAGCTAGTAACCCAGTATCTTACTCGCATCTCACGAGTGGTAGGGTTATAACACCTATAACCTTTCTGCCCCATAGCATAGCTAATAAAGATGCATTTCTTTGCCTTTGGATCCAACTTTGTTCTCACTTCATCATAACATGCACATCTGAAATACACCGAAACACTTGTAAGTGAGACACATCCAGTCTTATGTCTGTAAAATTTTGTTCAGGAGTCATACCATGAACAGCTGCAGTGGGTGTCCTATTCATAATGTACACATCCGATCTTATGACTGTAAACTTTTGTTCAGGAGTCATACCATGAACAACTGCAGTGGGTGTCCTATTCATAATATACACATCAGTTGCTACTATTTCTCGCCAAAATTAATGTGGCATATTCTTTTCAGCCCATCAAGGCACATGCCACTTCTGCAATGTGCCTATTTGTCACGTAGGCTGTAACGCCTGTGACCGCAGGACCGGATGGCCATATCCGGGGTTCAGTGGGAGAGGACGCCCATGCGGAGTCATGGGCGGCCAGGCTAGTGTGGACGGCAGGCCACACACTATATAGCCTGGGGAATGAGGGGCAATCCTCATTCTTCCTCTATGGCTGGTGAGCCAGAGGCCGTCCCCTCTTGTGGTAACGCCCGTAGAGCGGCGTTACGGATCAATAGTACCACCATATGTGCGTAGACACTATATCACATCTTCGTTGCAAGATGATTAGTTTCTTGGAAGGACTCAAGAATATAACATATGATATTAAACACGGTCTAGATTTGTTCTTGGACCTATGAGACTAGCGCGTAGTCTGCTTGACAGTAGAGTTTTTGAGGACAAAAACCTTTCTTGAGAGAAGGATATCCTCAAATATCACATAAACTCGAATAGTTGTGTGAGTCCAGACAATACTTGAAGGGATGTGTTTGGTAATAGCAACAAAGAATTGTAAGTGATTGGATGTAACTCCAGACACCCGTAGTGGTGCAAGAATCTTTATCAAACATCTCCACATACTATATGGTCTGCCTCCGCAGATATAGTATGGCATAAGAGATAGGAAGTTTGATTATTATATTTGAAGGGAAATCTTCAAAAAACTTACATTTACTCTGAGTTAGAGTGGAGTTTAACCATCCGTAGATTGATGGTAGTTAGAAACTCAACAAGATTCTAGAGCATATGCTTGTGCAAAGATGTTACTCTAAGAGAGAAAGTATCTCTCAGCTTTGGAACTAATCCTTGTGATGCATGATTAGATTGGCTCTAGTTTATTTCTCCTATGGCCGTAGAGCTTTCCAAGGAGAAGTTTTAACAAGTTGGTGATGCAACATGGTAGCGTAGTCTACAAATATCTAGTAGCATAGTCTAAGAACTTGCGCTACTAGAGTGCTCTCCAGTACATTAGCTTCTGTGCTAATGACATGATGCAAAATCAAGGCATGAAATTTGCCTTAAGGTTTTGGTTGAAATACCAAATCATGGCTTGTGTGAGCATGATCCTGTCTTTACAGGAACTGGCGCGCTGTACGCGTACGCACTTTATCACAGCCGCGCCCACCTTCCTCGCCGGCACGTAATGCTAGTCCGGAGAGACTGGCCGTAAGTGCGGCGGATAGCGAGGCGAGAGTTAGTCTGGAGAGGCTAGCCGAGTCTTCGGGGTATAGTTTTGAGCCGGAGAGCTCAGACGTAGGCCCTTCATCACCTTTGTTTTCCTACACGGTTTCAAAACATGATGCTAAACTTCGTCAAAGGGGGAGAAATATGCTAATTACTCCATTGACGAACGGGTACTTACTTTACAAGGGTAGAGTATTTGTACCAACTATTGGTGACTTTCGGGCCCAAATTCTTAAAGAAAGTCATGATAGTCCAAGTGCGGGTCATCCTGGGATTCAGAAGACCTATGCACTAATAAAAAGACAGTTTTATTGGCCTAGTTTGTTTAAGAACGTCCAGACTTTATGCTGAAATGCAGTAAGTGCCAGGTCAATAAACATGAACGTCTTAAGGTTGGAGGACTACTCCATCCGTTGGAAATTCCTCAAGGGAATGGGAAAACATTTCCATGGATTTCATTACCGGTTTACCCAAGACGAGGGAATGACTCGGTGTGGGTGGTAGTGGACAGGTTAACTAAAATGGCAAAGTTTATTGCCACGAAGAAAACTGTTAAAATGCCAGAGTTGGCAAAACTCTTTATTGAACATCTCTACAAGCTATATGGCCTGCCCCCGCCGCCGCAGATATAGTGTGTCGGATAGAGATAGAAAGTTCAACAGTCATTTTTGGAGGAAAATCTTCAAAAAGTTGGATACTACTCTGAGTATGAGTACGGCAGATCATCCGGAGTTTGATGGTCAAACAGAAAGAGTTAACCAAATTCTAGAGGATATGTTGCGTTCTTATGTTAGTAAGAAGTAATCTAATTGGGAAGAGTACTTGCCCTTATTGGAGTTTGCCTACGACTGGATTTACACCATTCATGTTAATGTATGGATTCCAGCCGAGATCTCCGATGGTTGTAGGCCTAGAAAAGGAGAAGATTCAATCTGTCAAGGATTTCCTTGAAGATATGAATGATATGCTTAGAGCCGCACGTGAGAGCATTCGTAGCGCTCAGGATCGCGCTAAGACTTATGCGGATAAAGGACGTAGAAAGGTGACCTTTGCAGAAGGTGACTTTGTATTCCTCAAGGTTCCTGCGCAGTCAGAAACCATGAAAACGGGAAAGTGTAATAAACTTTCTCCGAGATATTGTGGTCCTTTTAAAATCCTTAAGAAGATTGGGGACGTAGCATATAAACTTGAGTTACCGGAGAGTTCTCAAGTCCATCATGTCTTCCATGTCAGTAAACTGAAGAAATCAGTTCACGGGTTAGAGAACGCAGTTTCTCCAGAGATTTTGGTGGACTTGATAGAGCCACCAAAGATACCACATGAACCTGAAAAGATTCTACAATATCATGATAGACAAACCCGACATAAAGTTTACCAGAAGGTACTTGTTAAATGGACAGATAGGGATGAGGAGGTAGCTACTTGGAAACGCCGTAGTGCAATTTCCAAAAGGTTTCCCCAGTTTGTTTTCGAGGACGAAAACTCTTCTTAAGGGGGGGTAATGTCACGTAGGCTGTAACGCCTGTGACCGACGGCAGACCGGATGGCCATATCCGGGGTTCAGTGGGAGAGGACGCCCATGCGGAGTCATGGGCGGCCAGGCTAGTGTGGACGGCAAGCCACACACTATATAGCCTGGGGAATGAGGGGCAATCCTCATTCTTCCTCTATGGCTAGGTGGTGAGCAAGAGGCCGTCCCCTCTTGTGGTAACACCCGTAGTAGCGGCGTTACGGATATCTAACACTACTATTTCTGGGCAAAATTAATGTGGCATATTCTTTTCAGCCCATCAAGGCACATGTCACTTCTGCAATGTGCCTATTTTTTCTTTTACAACACCATTCTGTTGTACCTACATGTAAACTGTCTCTTGATTCCCTGCTTCCTTAGGAAATCGTTGAACTTATTGGAGAAATATTCTCCCCCACCATCTGATCTCGGGCATTTTATTTGCATGCTTTTTTCCTTCTCGACCAAGGCTTTAAATCTCTGAAAGTGAGCAAACACCTCACTTTTCTCCTTCATGAAGTAAACCCACACTTTTCTAGTGTGGTCATTAATGAATGTAACATAATAATACCTGCAACCTGCAATTGTTGCAGTCTTGGTCAGTCCCCATATATTTGAATGTATGACATCTAATGACCTTGCACTGACATGCTTTTCATGTGGGAAAGCATGTTTGGCTTGCTTATCAAGTTGACATGCTTCACATACTTTGTGCATACCATCAACCTTAAACTTTAATAAACCTGTAACAATATTTTGGGCCTGCATAGATTTCGATCGCTGTACATTTACATGACCAATGCGCTTGTGCCATATGTTAATATCTACCAATGACACCTGTTCCATGTGCAAATTGTTATGGGCTACCGTACCTCCCAAGAAGGAACTCCACACAAACACTAATGGGAGAAGCAATAGACACAAACACTAATGGGAGAAGCAATAGACACAACAATCATTGGGTACTTACCAATGCTTCGAGCTCGTGTCCCTTGAGGCTCCCCAAGCTCACTTTGAAAGTTCCACTCCTCCAAACACCACCTCTCCATGTTGTCACCGCAAAGTCGCTCACACCACGTATGCAAGGCAACCACCTCTCACTCTTCCACACATACAAGCATAGAAAAGGAACATGCACTAGATTTCTCTCTCTCTCTCTCTCTCTCTCTCTCTCTCTCTCTCTCTCTCTCTCTCTCTCTCACACACACACACACACACACACACACACACACACAAGACAAGCAAGAGCTCTCATAGCACAAAGGGAGATTGTGTCTTTCCATTATGAGAAATTACCTTATATACAACTGGTCCTTATATACAATTGGTCCTTATTCACACTTGTGTGCCCAAAACTTACTAATTAAGACCTTGGGTGGCCAATATCTCATAATGTAAAACTTTTATAGTGCCTTTGTATAACACTTATTAATGTCCTCAAATGGAGGAGAATATTTGTTAATCCAAAATAGGATTAACATCCCCCCTACTTGATGTAGGTTCTGTCCTCAAAACCTATTACCGAGGTCTAAAGACCTTGTCGTCAAACTCATGCCTGTAGAAGTTGCGACATGACTGAAGTTTTTTTAAGATTCCTCTAAAACATGAGTCAGATGTCCAGAACCCTATGTTGACCATATCTTTAAAGGCTATATGCATGTAGCCTGGAAGACACCTTAGGCGATGATAGTACAGCATCATTCCCCTCTCATTAGGCCCTATGTTCATGTGTCGAAGAGGAGTTGCTCTGCATCAAAGCCACCTGCAAAAATAGTAACTAATCATGAATGTAACAATTTTGATCTTGGGTAGGTTCACTAATTGGGGGTTTGCCAACTTTGTATGCTTTGCCACATTTTCCCATAAGGTACCTTCTTCTACAATTGGTAAGAGCTCCTCCCAATCTAGCATTGGTGCACAGAGAGGATAAGGCACATAAGGTTGCCGTGTTGATGTCATTGAAGCATAGGCATCTGGCAGGATCCTTCGATTTGGTTCAAACGGTGTGATTTACATCAACACCTTAAACATTAGCTTTGGCTTCAGTAAGGGGTTGCCTGCCCTGATAAGCCCTTCAAATTATGCACATGACAAGGACTTAAGAATATTGTTGTCAATAAAAGGCTCAATGTCATCTCTTGGTTAAATGGGATGTACCTTGGTGGAGACGGGTGGGGTGATGGCATCTCCTCGGTTGAGAGTGTTAGTTGGGAAATCTAAAGGTATAGAAGGTAGTCGAGAGAAAATACAGTCCGCCTCAAGTTTATTAGTAGGAGTAACACTCAGAAAGGGTGTAGTAATTTACTTGCCATAGAAGAGAAAACAGGATAGGTAGTAGGAATGGACGAGCCTTGTGTTTCTTCTTGGCCCTCATCTCGAAACTAGGGGGGGTGGGTGAGTGGGCTTGTTAATTTTCATGAACTCTTGGAGTTCTGTAAGATCTCTGGTAATATTAGGATATTCTATATATACTTTATCAAAGTTATACACTAGACTAGTCATCATGGCCTCCAAATGTTTATGTATATTGTGGTAAAGCTTTATAATTATTGTGGTAAAGCTTTATAATACCAAACGGATGATATAGGGTGGACTTTGAGAGATTTAAATGTTGGTGTGTATTATAAACCTCTAACCACCCGTGACTAATGATCCACTGATAACTACATGCAACCACCTCATAGTTGGCCGGTGTTGTGGGTATATCATCTGGCATAAACAAGTCGAGTTTGTTGACACTATTATCCAAGATATCAGATTGTTGTAACACCTGACACTAACTATGGAGGTTAAGCACGATTGGATGTAAGGGATAGAAAAATATATCAGCTAGATCCGTTAGTACTAAGTCACCCCTAAAGATACCCATAATGATAGTTGGATCGGCATCTCTCTCTGTATTTTAGTGAATTTGTTAAATCTCCTAAACTGAGGTCGTCAGTTAAGTTAATCTCATATTGAAGAAGGGAGAGGGTTAGTGTAGACAAAAACAAGGTTAAGGTTTGAGAAGGGGCCCAAGGAGTTAATGGCAATGAACCTATCTCTGAGGCTCGTTCAATGAGTAGTCTCAATTCATCTATAGGCTCTCTTCTTTTAGTCATGGTGCTCTGATTCCTATATCCTTCAATCTTTTGTTGGCAGAAGGTCAGATATTGCAGCCTCATGTACCATGCGTGCAACATCCAACTCTTCATATCTTCATGTAGCCACTTCTTGTGCCCTTCTTTCTGATGCTTCCAATGCATTAGCATCTTTAATCCTCTCTAGTTATTCTTCAGCTGATAACTGACTGTTTCTCAGCTTTGTTGATTGACATGATCAAGCACTTGTTTGTGGTTGGCCAGCATCTGATCTATTTCTAAAGATTTGGCAGTGTGATTACCTCATTCAAAGCTTTAATCTTCTCGGCATGGGCTTTGTTTAGTTTTTTCCTTTCAGCTTGAAGATTAACCACTTTTTGTTCAGCTATAGTTGACGGATTCAGTGAGGGTAGCGATTTGTTTTGTTAACCCTTCTTCGTTGACCTAGAACATTACATGAGTCTCGTTGAGCTATTGTGTATGTTGTTCTTTTTATCGAGCATTTTCCACTTCCTTTTGAAGCTTCTCTTTAGCTCGTTCAAATTGTGCTTGCAGCTATGTGTTTTCTTTGATCCTTTGCACTAGGATTTTGCTAAGAATTTGGTTTTCCTTCCAACACTTGGTATCTTTCCTCTTGTTCTTATGTGGCCTTCCAACTTTTGAGGATGACATCTTTGTGTGTAGCATCAGCTGAAGTCAAATGTTCCTTGAGGATTTGTACTTGGTATGAAGCTTCATGCACTTGCTTTTAGAAAGTGGTGTTCCTGTCATAGAGCATGTGCGTAGTAAGTAGGTGACAGTGCCAAACCCTCTTCTCTTGTTCTTGGATAGACGCGCTTGTGGAGGCCATGCCTTCTGTTTCACAAAATGGTAATTGCAGTAAGATGTCTAGGCTCTCCATAGCAATTTGGCTCTAAGTTATGCAAGAAAGAAGTGTCACCGATTGGGCCTTCATCTTCCAGTCATTGTCACTTGTTGGGCTTGCAGGTTCTTTTGCTCTCTTTCTTTTCTCAGCTTGTTGGCCTTCCTCTGTAGTCTCTGGATATACAGATGTAGTTTCTTCATTCCTTTTAACAGCTTTCTTTGGCACAATTTCTTCTAGGACCTTCTCTGCACCAATCTCCATTGAAGTTGGCAGATCTGAAAGAACAGAATCGCGGAGTTGGGAGAGGTTCTTGAATGCCATTTGTGCCTAGCCTGGAGGGGGTATTTAAAGAGGCAATTCCGAAGCTGTGCTTATTGGTATATCAAAAAGGCTTATTCCCCTTGCCTCTTGTTGCTCCAGCACTTGTTGATATGATGCAATGTCCTTGGCTAGTTCTGCTTCCAAGCATTGTGATTCCTCAACAAACTGCTAGTATTATGCCCCTCATCTTTTTGTCCTTTTTTCTGCTTCACCTTCTTCAACTCCTGCATTATCTCCTTTGTTTCTTTGAAGAGGGCTTGTCCTCCTGCATTATCTCCTTTGTTTCTTTGAAGAGGGCTTGTCCTCCTACAACTCTTCAAGAGTGATGGTAGGCGGCTCTAGAAGCATTGCAACTTGCTGTACCTGTGCTTTCGACATGCTTTCGGGAATTGGAAGGTCAGCTACATGATTGAGTACCTTGGTTAGTAAGTAGGGATTGCACACCTTTAATTGGTATGACTTTAGGTAGTTTTTCATCTCTTGATGTATATACCATGCCCAGTCCTCCTCTTTTTCTTCATGTACTTTAGCTACACGATTGAGAGGGACCTTGTTATACAACTCGCTTTACCTGCATCATCATAGACATTGCTCTACACATTTTCTCAATTACTTTATCCCGTATGTTGTCATACTCTGCTCCATTGGAGTTTTGGGAAACCCTTTTGAGTATATCCTCCATGGGCAGCTTCTTAATATTGTGAATATGTATCTTCATTGGCGGTGACAGTTGCAGAGCCTCGCGTATTAGTTCTTCTGAGAGTAGGACCTATTCTGTTGTGCCATCTACCTTTGTTACTATTCCCCACTTGGTGGCTTTGTCATATGACGAGGTACTTCGCACATAAATCAGTGTTGATGGTGCGGGGGAGGCTTTCAGCCATTCTGCCAAGTCCCACTTTCTCCAGCTTATCCTTGATCTCTATATCTTCCAATATTTACAAACATTTGGGACTGAGGTACTAGAGTGTGATTTTTCCATGTAGCGTATGGATGTCCTTGTTGCTAATAGAACCCTAGAAACTCTGTGCATATGGCCCAATATAATTAAGCTTGGTGCCACGAGGTCCTCTCTTCCTTCATTCCATGGGGGACCCTGTGGTACTAGTTTAGGTCACGGCCGGAGTCGACTTCTGGTTCTGGTGTAACGGAGGAGGCCATCTGTAATAATGGAAAGAGCATCAGTCATAATGACTGGTAGGAGCTCATGGTCCTCCCCTTATTTTTCTTTCTTCTTCTTCTTTTTGTGTGTGTGTGTGTGTGTGCATGTGGGTGTGGTGGTGTGTATGTGTGTTGATGAAAAGAATGTTAGTGGGGTGAGCAATAATAGATGCATGAGTGCTGGCCGGGAAACAATGTTAAAACATGAGAGCTTAAGTCATGAAAGTTCAAGTGCGGGGCTTAAGCTGAAAGTTTAGGTGCGGGGCTTAAACCATGAAAGGCTTAATGTATGAAAGTTCAGGAGTGGGGCTTAAGCCATGAAAGTCTTAAGCCGTGAAAGTTTTAAGCCATGAAAGGCTTAATGCGTGAAAGTCTTAAGCCGTGAAAGTTTAAGTGCGAGGCTTAAGCCGTGAAAGTTCAGGTGTGGGGCTTAAGCCATGAAAGGCTTAACCCATGAAAGTTCTTAATCCGTGAAAGTTCGGGAGCGAGTCTTTAACTCGTGAAAGTTTAAGAGTGGGTCTTTGACCCATGAAAGTTCAGGTGATAAATCTATGAACTATCACAGTTTTATGTATGATGTTTTTGAGTGAGAATCAGTGTGAGTGTGTATTTATAACATGTCATAAACATCAGAGTGTGATTACCCAAGGGTTGGTCTGAATTCTTTTAAATAGCAGACTGCTATTTCACGGGTTTAGGAAACCATTTCCCTTGTGAGGCGATTAAGGGTGATGATACACATAGCATGCAAGTAGAATAGATACAAGTTATGGTGACTTAAAAACAGAATGATGATCATATGCAGACTAATGGGATAATATTGCATTCGATTGTCTTCATGTTAGGGAACAAGAAAAGAAAGGAAACAATCCAAGTTAGGGGGCAAGCTCCTACCTAGGAGTAAAGATTTGAAGTAATGATAAATAGCGGACCGTTGGCGCGATGAACATGAATGCAAGCAATGAAGAATTCAAAGCAGGCGAGAATGACGAAGGGAAATGCACAAAAAAGGGAAAAAGAAGCTTTTATGTTCTAGCCACCAGTCTCGGCGGCTAACTTAAATGTGTCAGCATGGGGTTGGTCCACGGTTTGTGATTGTTTCATGGCGTGAGGTGGTAGGGCGGTTCATGATGTGAAACATTTTGAAATATTTCACGGCGTGAAGCGCTAAGATTGTTCACGATGTGAACTATTTCGGTGCATTTCACGGCGTGAAGCGCCAAGGTTGTTCACGATGTGAAAATATCTGATCCTTAATGCGTGCAAGTTTTCGATACCTTATGGTTGCCTATATGCTCAAACACCATTGATGGATGGATACACATAACACTATCTGATCCTTAATGCGTGCAAGTTTTCGATACCTTATGGTTGCCTATATGCTCACCCACCATTGACGGACTGGATACTTTTGTTGTTATTTCTATGGTTTTCTCATATGGGGGTAAGGTTGTGATGTGGATGCCTTCTCTGGTATGATTGCTACTTTTTGTGGCATTGGTGGTTCCATGTCACCTGTCATTGCTTTTTTTCCTTTGTTTAAGGGGCTCCATAATGGCACAGTAATGGTATCCTTGCCATCATGCAGATGTGCTGCTCTTTCTTCCCATTAGATATGACAATTATTGGCGCAAATCCAGGATCGTCCAAGAATCATCTCTTGTTCCATGGATCCTGTAGGCATGACAAACACCTTTCCCACCAAGGTATTATTTCTTATAGAAATATTAACATTCAAAAATCCCACGGCTTTTGTAGTTGATAAATGCACACTTCGAACTTGTGCATTTGTAGCTTGGAGGTGAGGTTTGCCTAGAGCTACCCATGTTTCATAAGAGATCAAGTTATGACCTGATTCCGTATCAATTAATGCAATGCTCTTTGCATGACTCTCTTTCGTAGTAGAGACTTTTACATTGAGACGTGTCAATGTCTAGGTCATCCTCATTAAGAGGTGTGAAGTGAAGCCATGTTCACATGCAGTATTCTCTCAAGGAGTCTCTGTTTGGCCTTGGCTTCTTCTTGAGATCGTTTGATTTTTTCTTTGTCTAGCTCTTTCTTTTATTCCAGTAAATGCTCGTGTGAGCATCTCCTGGGTCAGTGGTTTATAATACTTCTTGAGTTTACTTTCATTGATGTAACCTTCCATTTGTATTTCCTTGATGGTTTCAATACAGACTAACCCTTGAGGGGTGATTTTAGACACTCTAAAAGGTCATAACCCTCTGTATTTAAGTTTCTTCTTCTTGGTGCTTCTAACATCATACATGAGGGCGAGGTCCCCGTTTCCACTTCCTTTTGTTTCAGATATGGTCAAACCAACACTTTCTTAGCCATAAGCCCATGTGATGCAATTAGCCGGGTTTCATCAAGTTTTTCTAAATCAATCAATCTCTCAGCCAATGCATTTTCAGTAAGCCTCTCCTGTACAGCAATTCGCAGGCTTGGAACCAAGTAGTCCATATGCATTACCACATCAACACCTTAAACTAGACAGAATGGAGTATATCCTGTCGCCACCTTATATGATGTACAGTATATCCTCTCTCAGCCAATGCATTTTCAGTAAGCCTCTCCTGTACTGCAATTCGCAGGCTTGGAACCAAGTAGTCCATATGCATTACCACATCAACACCTTAAACTAGACAGAACGGAGTATATCCTGTCGCCACCTTATATGATGTACAATACGCCCATAGAGCTGTAGTAAGCTTATGCTCCCAATCCATGCGACTGGCTTCTAATGTTTTAGTCAAGATGGTACATAATTTCTTGTGTTTGTTCTCTACTTGATCATTTTCTTATGGATAATAAGGTGATGAGTTTCGATGGACTACAAGGAATCCAATAAGTAAGTGTTCAATCACCTCATTAATGAAATGCAAACCCCGGTGGTCACTGATGACTAGTTCAAGTGGGTAGCCAAATCTCGAAATGATCTGTTCGTGTAAGAACTTGGTCGTGGTGCATGCATTAGCTCACTTAGAGGCTCTTGTCTCTACCCATTTTGTGAAATAGTTTGTGGGTGGCGACAATCACATGGATGCGTTGCTAGACTAATGGGTCCAACAAAGTCGATTCCCCACTTCTCAAAGGGTTGTCTTACAATCACAGGGGTGAGTGGCATCCTGTCTCTTTGTTGTGGAGTAGCAAATCTTTGACACTCCTTGCATCTTTTCACAAACTCTATGGCATCCCCAAATAACGCAGGCCACTGTAGTCTTGCTTGAAGCACTTTGCAAGCTGTAACTTCTCTAGCGAAGTGTCCTCTTCGGCTATTCCCGAGTGTGCTTCCTCTAGTATTGTGATAAATTCATCTTCTCGCACACATCTTCTAAGGAGATCATCCTTGCCTAGCTTATATAATTCTCTCTAGCAAACAATTGATAAGGTGCAGCCAACTTAATAAGCCGACGTATTTTGTCCTTGTTCAAGGGTCATTCTTACGGAAAACCATGAGCTAGATAGTCAGATATTTCCTCACTCCTCATGCACCATATCCAGTTTGAACAGACAAGCATTTGGAAGGTTCTCCATTCGGAATTATAGACATGTGGTTAGTGTTAACCTATGGCGGACATTGAGATGTATTACTTTTTATGTCATGTAATTAATTTAAGTATTCTGAGTCATGGGCCGGGATTGGGTGATCGCCGATGAGAGGCGCACCTCGAATGTCATCAGCATAAGGGTTAGGATCGGGCGGCCATGTGTGAATGGCTAGGTCACATATGAGAGTCAAATGTAACCCTAAAACCTCTCATTCTCAATGTGTTGAATACAAGGAGTGCTCTTGCCTTATCTTCTCCATCCCCTTCTCCTGCGTGTGTGAGAGAGCGAGAGAGAGAGAAAGCGATCGAGCAATGCGTGGCGGCATGGCGGCGGTGAGGCAGTAGAGCAATGGCGGTGGCTCCTTCTTCACTGCAGCGCGAGAATCCTTCACGAGATGACAGCAGTTTGAGCGGTGAGTGACACACCTTTGCTCCCTGTTTGAGCTTGCTAGTTTCTGGTTGTGTGCTTGCAGCCATTCGTGGCTTGCATATAGTGCCTGGCAAGTCCCCAGCTCCGACACGTGCGACAAAAGCGCACATTTTTGGCGCCGCTATCGGGGATCATGCCCTGCACCAAGCTCCAGATGCAGCTCGAGCTGCTGTTTGAAGTCAAATTTATGCTGTAGGAAAGGCAAAGAGAGGCTTGATTGTGTGTATGCTATTGATTTCTATTCATTTTTTATTTTTGTTTTACCCAGCGAGCTGTGTGTGCGCGTGTGTGTGAAGATGGAGGGTTGTTCTTCTAGCTCTATGCATCGCGTGCATGTGTGCGTGTGAATATGAAGGACAAAACAGCAGCAAGGCGCAGCGGCCAACCCTAAAACAGTTTGAAAAAAAAATAAAAAAATAAATTTTTATTTGAAAAATAATAAAAATAATAATAATAATTATATATATACATATATATATAAACGAAACCGAAACTCACGTGGAGCGGAAAGAAATTTTCTATTTGAAAAAAAAATTGAAAAGAAAAAACCCCCAATTGACCCCGACCCTGGCCTCGGTCTTTTGATATATATATATAGGAGAGTGAGCCTCCATAGCTTTCTTTCAAGTGAAAGCTTAAGGGGAGTGAAGCTCTATATGTAGTCTACTCCCCAAGGAGTGGAGTGGTGGGCATGTGGGATAAAGCCTCCATAGCTTTCTTTCAAGTGAAAGCTTAAGGGGAGTGAAGCTCTATATGTAGTCTACTCCCCAAGGAGTGGAGTGGGCATGTGGGATAAAGCCTTCACCCTTCCCTTCACAAGCAAATAGAGTGTTCTGAGGACCACGGGAGCTCCGGATAGGCGAACACTGTGCTGTAAAGCATGCTAGGACCCCTTGAACGATACGCTCGTCTTGAGCTATCACACGCCCTAGTCCAGGTTCGACCATAAATGAGGGGGTAAAAAATGGGTTGAAAACAAGACAAAAACAAGTAAAAATGGGGTGCGAAACACCTAAGAAACCACTTGGGTGGGCTTCAAGGGTAGTGACCAATGCCCATAGGGTACCCACGTCACATGCATCTACGCTCTGTTTGGGTGCTAGAGTCTGAGCAACTAGAAAGCATTTCAGTTTATGCAGGCTCACACCATCCCTCCACGTTAGCATCTTGGCCTTCAGTTGGAACCCAAGGTAGTGCAACCCAAGATCCACGAATAGTGGCTAGTGACTCGTCCTCTGACTCTGAAGTCATGGAAGGGCACCCTACCAAGAACTCTGAGGAAGCAAGCCAAAACGTGCCAATTTGGGCCCCACAACCCGGATCTAGCATGTTTAGTCGTCTAATAGAGACCTTTAGTAGAGCTACTGTTAACCCATGGCGGACATGGCGACGTACTATATTTTACGTCATTAATTTAAATATTCTGAGTCATGGGCCGGGCTTGTCGGCACCATATGTTAAGGATAAAGGGATTGGGTGATCGCCGATGAGAGGCGCACCTTGGATATCAGTAGGATAAGGGTTAGGGTCGGCCGGCCATGTATGGGCGCCCAAGTGTGAACGGCCAAGTCACCTATAAGAGTCAAATGTAACCCTAAAATCCTCATTCTCATGTGTTGTGAATACAAGAGTGCTCTTGCCTTATCTCTTTGGTTTCCTTCTCCTGCGTGTGTGAGAGAGAGAGAGAGAGAGTGAGAGAGCGATCGAGCACTGTGTAGCGGCACGGCGGGGCGGAGAGGCGGTAGAGCGGCGACGGCGGCTCCTCCTTCACGGCTGCGACGCGGGAATCCTTCAAGGCGGCAGTTAAGCGGTGAGTGACACACCTTTTGCATTCTGTTTTGAGCTTCCTTCCCTGGTTGTATGCTTGCAGCCATTCGTGGCTCGCATACGGTGTCCGGCAAGTCCCCCCAGCTACGACCTGTGCGGCAAAAGCGCACATTTTTGGCGCCGCTGTCGGGGAGTTGCCCTGCACCAAGCTCCAGTTTGCAGCTCGGCTGCTGCGTGAAGTTTAATCTACACTGTAGGAAAGCGACTGTGTGTTTGTTGTTAAGGTGTTTCTGTGTTGCATTTCTGTTTCTTTTGTTATATTTTCGCTCCGCGTGTGGGCGTACGTTCTGTTATCTGGTTTCTACGCGTGAGAGGGATTTCTGAATCCCCAGATCTGTGCTGTGTGTGCGAACTGCGCCGCGGCCAAGGCTGAACCCCAAGGAAACCATAGAAAACTTATCTCACAAAAAAAAACAGAAAATAAAAAAAAATTATAAAAAATAAAAAACAAAAAATTAAATTTTATTTTCAAAGAAAGAACCGAACGTGTGGAGAGGAAAGATTTTCTAATTGGAGAAATTTTTTTTGAAAAGAAAGAACCCCAATTGACCCATGACCACGGCCCCGGCCTCGGTCTCGGTCTTTTGATATATATATATAGGAGAGTGAGCCTCCATAGCTTTCTTTCAAGTGAGAGCTTATGGGAAGTCTGGCCCTATATGTAACCCACTCCCCAAGGAGTAAAGTGAGCATGTGGGATAAAGCCCTCACCCTTTCCTCCACAAGCAAATAGGCTTTTGCCCTTTTCCCCCAAGAGAAACGGACTGTTTTGAGGACCACACGAGCTCTGGATAGGCAAACACGGTGCTGTAAAGCACGCTAGGACCCTTTAAACGATACGCTCGTTTCGAGCTATCACACGTCCTAGTCCAAGTTCGACCGTAAGTAAGGGGGTCAAAAACAAGTTAAAAATAATCTAAAAACAAGTAAAAACGGGGTGCAAAACACCTAAGAAACCACTTGTGTGAGTTTCAAGGGTAGTTACCAACGCACGTAGGGTACCCACGTCACATGCATCTACGTTCTGGTCGGGTGCTAGAGCCGGAACCACTAGAAAGTGTTTCAGTTTACGCAGGCTCACACCATCCCTCCACGTTAGCATCTTGGCCATCGGCTGGAACCCAAGGGAGTGCGACCCAAGATCCACGAATAGTGGATAGTGACTCATCTTCTGACTCAGAAGCCATGGAAGGACACCCTACCAAGAACCCTGAGGAGACAAGCCAAAACATGCCAGTGTGGGCCCCACAACCTGGATCTAGCATGTTTAGTCGTCTAATAGAGACTTTTAGTAGAGCTACACGCTCTGAACATGCGACAAGCGAAGTAAATGAAGAAGGAGGGGTAGTGGATTCGCCATTCACATCTTATGTAGACCCTACCCTCCCAAAGAGTGTCCATGTGGATATTCTACCCACTTCGTTTAATGAGGGCCCTACTGAGCTACCACCTTCCGATACTCTTCCTAAAGTAGAGGTCCCTAGAAGCCAATCCATAAGAAGTGACATTGCGTCCACTTCAAGAGAACCGTTTGGCACACCAAGTCTAGATGGGATATTTCTCAATGAAAATTGGGAATATGATCTACACACAGAGACTCTAACGGACCTATACACGGGTTACACATACCATGTAGGTTGGTTAGAAGTCCTACGATCTACATCTAGCGCCACTAATCTAGAGGAGCAACAACACATGATATGTGATGTTATTCATAGAATTATCGAAATTGAGAGGCAAAATAGGGGAGTGGACCTAGTTTCCACTGGCCCTATGAGGTTTTTGGATACGGGCAAGGCCAAACAACCAACCCTATCACAATTGGAGACTCCCTCGGTGAGTCCCATAGACCCTTCATATGTTGTTTCGCCTGGAGTCTCAATGCAGGTTGAGCCCACGAGTAGTAACTTTAGCTTTCCAACCTTGGCTCAACTTTCCATTAGGGAATCCGCAATGCCTACCCCAATGATGAGCATGACAGAAAGCGCACCTGTTACCACTGTAGTTAGTACGACGCCACTACCTAGTGGAACAGTACCTACAACAGTGCGTGCCAGTGCCTATCGACCCTACGTACCTATCGCTACTCATGCTCAGGTAGCTCCTGCGCCTCTTAGTATGCCAATGGCGTATGCTCCACGACCACCTTATCACCACCCTTATCCAAGAGGAGCTAGGCCTAGCCACATGTCATATCCTACATCATTTGCCAACTTACTCAGACCAACGCCAACTCCTATCAGCCAGGCTATCCCAGAAGTGCCTCCACCAACTATGCCTGCTCACTTCGGTGATCTCGCAGCATTTGCTCAGACGATCGGACGATCCATTGCGGAAAACATGCGGGGCATGCCTGAGAGAGAACCTAGAAGCAAGGCAGTACAAGTGGCTAAGCTCACTCAAAACTTCAGTGGTAACGAGGATGTTAGGAAGCACATTGAAGTCTTTGAACACGTGTGTGATTCCTTGGAAGAGCACAATGAGCTGCATAAGTGTAAAGCCTTAGGCTTAACCTTAAGTGGGGAAGGCCGGAGATTGGTATCGAACCTTAAGGGTTGAAGAGCGCACTCACTACCCCACTCTCAAGAGATTGTTCTTGAAAGAATACATACGTGAGGGTGTGCTTTGGGGGGTAGCATCTCAACTCCAAAAAGCTGAACGCGAGGAAGGGGAGTCAGTGAGAGACTTTATAAGTCGATTGAAGCATCTAAATTCTCGTTGCACTCCCGATGAACGCTTCAATAACAACCAACTCCTCGATAGATTCATCCGAGGATTGCGCCACGAGGACATTTACAATGGCCTAGTCATTAGAGGTCTTACAACGTGGGAAGCAGTCACTGCCAATGCAATCCAGTTAGAAGACAACTTGATGATTGCAGGTAAAAAGGTGTCTTCAGAAACAAAATCCGTTAGTTCGCAAGTATCTGGGCACGAGCCAATGATGGTAAAACCTATTGCCAAGGAGCCCAAGATATCTGAAATGTCTGTGACCGACCTTACTAAGGCTCTCCAAGAATACTTTAGGGGTAATCGAGCTCCTCAGAATAGCCATATGTACCCAAGGAGAGAGCAACAATAGTGTTCGGTGTGCTTAGGACCACATAGCACGAGTGAATGTCCCACATTCAGAGTCAAATTCAATGGGAATTGCAATGCATGTGGTAAGTATGGCCATCAATCTAAAGATTGCCTAACACTTAAGCAAATGTTGGCAAACCAGGCACCACTAGCTTGGTCAAACACACCTCAAGTACCCGCGCTAATGCCTGCACAACCTATCGAGCAACCGTCACAGCACATAGTTCCAAGGAATCCGAATGTAGTCCAGTCTGTGCCGTTACCACCGCCAGTGCTAGGACCACAACCTCCACATCCACCAAGGATTACCCCTGTAAACCAGATGGGTTGTGAGTCACATAGTGCATGTGGGGATTATGAAGAGGAGATAGACCCCACTGTTCCATACGGAATTGATACGTTTGAAATGATTCCCCAGTACTACATGGAGGATCATTTCGGGCAAGTTAAGCCTGTATATCAAGCGGCTGCTCTCGCCACAAGGGGGCAAAACCTTAATACCTTGGCGAGGAGACCACCTCTTCAATGCTACGAGTGTGGAGGACCGCATCGTGTAGCGGAGTGCCCTAATAGGCTACAGAAGATCGCTACTCAAATGCAACCAAGTCAAGGGAGCACATCGGGAATGCCGGTACTTACATGTAATCGTTGTGGCATAGATCATTTGATCGCTCAATGTCCACATAATCCTAATGCACCCAAGATTACGCCATTGAATTTGGTTGAGGTCACCAACCAAGCACGAGGAACCACACCCGTTGTACCCGCGAATGTAGTTACACGGTCAATGCTTCAAAATCAAAACTACATTCTTGAAGAGAGGGATACTGCATCAATCGCTCAGGCAAAGAAAAAGAAAACACGATGAAAGAGATCGCTTAATGCCACGAGCTCCAAGCCCAGTTCAAAGACTAACATAGGGACAGGAGACGACCCCGTGTATATGAATGATCCTGAAGATGATTCCGATTCAATAGAAACCATGGGGACCAAAGCCACTACCTTAAGGGAGGAACCCACTCGGGAGCTCAACGAAGGAGAATCAAGCGAGTACATAAATAAGGGGAAACAGAAGGAAACTTCCTCGGCCCCACAACCAAGTCAGTTAATGCCCTCTCGACCTCCCAAACTGACTGAGACTTCCCAAGACAAGCCACGTGGGCCAAAAACCCTCAAGAAAAAGATTGGTACTTACCCAAACCCAGTTGAGGAGATTGAACAAGTGCAACACTTAAGGGGTTTGGTGGAAGAAACACAAAGAGAACTGGAACCAAACCCGAGAAAAGTCAAAATTCCAGATACAGTGTTTCCTACGCAAGTTCAGCCTCACAGGAACCATAAACCGTTAGCTATACCTAGTATCATTCGGGAAGAAAGTGAGGATAGGACATCCGGAAGTGGGCAAACACCCTTCTTGCTGGAAAGAATGTTTAGTGAGGGAATGCCTGACCCCATTGAAGAGGAAGTGATTCCATCTTCACCCATCCCTAGTCAAGGAGCGATATCTCGAAAAGTACCATTGAATGTGTCCAAGGAGCTAAACCTATTGGAATGTTAAGGGACCTTAAGATCAAGGTCCTGGGATACAAGGTAAAACATACCTTCATTGTAATGGATTTCTCCAAGCATCCTATGTCATATCAAATGATCTTAGGACGTCCTTTCATGAGGGAAGCACAAATGGTGCATGACTGGTCGAAAAACCATGTCTATCTACAATTCCAGGACTCTGTCATTCGAGTTGATCTTGAGAATGGTCGTGCGCATCCTTTAGGAAGCAAGGTTATCATCGATAATCGATCGGATACCACTGTTCACTCCGCCCCATTAAGGTATTGCTATACATGCAAAAAAGAGACTGATGATGGGAAGGATTCTCCTTACATGGATGTCCTACCGGGTATGACTGAGTCGGATAACGTGGATTGGGTACACTTAGCGGCAACCATAGACACATGGGGAAATAGAGGCACAAGTTGGGTAACACCTGAGGGGCAAGATATGCCACCATTAGTGCCAATAAACATGATAGGTGTTATGCACTTGACTCCTGATGGCAAGAAAGTGGCGAACTCCACTGACACTGACAGTAGTGAGGACTCAGACCAATGCAACTCTGAGTATGAATCTCAAGAAGAAACTGACTCTGAGCCTGTGATGGGGAAAATGAATCAAATATTCACCCAAATGTGGAAGCAAGGTGCTCAAGGCCTAGGACAGTGACCCCCTGCAGTTCATCCGAAAGTGAAGATCGACCAAGTGAGTCCGAATCGGATAGAAACAAAAATCAAAAACTTGGTAAGAAGAAAACGAGACATAAGCGCCAACGCTATCGAGCTAATGTACGAACTGCAATAAATAAGGAGAGATCCACTGCAGAATGGCTTAGTTATGTAGGAGCCATTGACGCTCATCGGAAGATAGCGGATAATTGGGGACAATACCTCCAAAGTGTCATGTGGTGTATTCCGCAACCTCATGACGTTGCCCAATTAGAAATCGAAGAGAAGCCAAAACTAAGTCGTACTGCAAGAAGGCAACAAAACCAAGAGTTGGCTCAGCAGCAAAAGGAAGCGGAATTGAAAGAAAAAATCCTGGCACAACAAGAACCAGTAGACTTACACCCCGCCCCCGAGCATTTCAAATCATTCACCATAGGGGAACGTAAAGTAGTCTACACAAAAGCCCAACGAACGCCTACCAATGGGAGTAGCGGTATCTACGATGGCCCTGCGGTAGTTAAGGAGATAGACTTAGCAGATCCAGGTGAGGAGTCTAAACCAGTTTTTATTGCTCAAGACCTCACCAAGGCGGAAGAAGCTGCACTTACGAAGCTTCTTAAAGAATTCAAGGACATATTTGCATGGACATATCATGATATGAAGGGTGTTCCACCCTCGGTGGTGCAACACACGATTACAATGATTAGCACTGCTAAACCAGTCCAGCAACGTCCCTACCCAATGAATCCTAAGTCTGCAAAGATTGTACAAGAGGAAATTGAAAAGCTGGTAAAATGTGGATTCATATACCCAATTGAGCACTCAGAATGGGTTTCTCCGATAGTCATCGTACCAAAGAAGAATGGGAAACTCAGAGTGTGCGTTGATCTCAAAAAGGTTAATGCAGCCACCAGAAGGGATCATTACCCCTTGCCATATTCTGAACATGTGCTTGAAAGAGTGGCAGGCAAGGAGGCATATAGCTTTTTAGATGGGTACTCGGGTTACAATCAGATCACAATTGCAGTCGAGGACCAAGCTAAAACAGCATTTATCACGGAGTTTGGAGTGTTTGCCTTTCGCGTCATGGCTTTTGGCTTGACCAATGCACCTGCAACATTCCAACGATTGATAAACACGGCCTTTAAGGAATATCTAAGGGACTTCTGTGAAGCTTTCTTAGATGATCTTTGTGTTCATTCCTCTTGGGACGAGCACTTGATGTGTTTACGAAAAATATTTGAAAGGTGTAGATTATATCGCATCTCCTTGAATCCTTTCAAATGCCAATTTTGGGTTAAACACAGAGTTATCTTAGGGCATATAGTGTCCAAAAATGGGATTTCCACTGACGAGAGTAAAATCAAGGTCATTCTGGAATTACCCCCACCCACCAACTACAAGGGAGTCCAACGCTTTATGGGCCACGTTGGTTATTATCGAAGGTTTATTCTCTTCTTCGCCGAGATAGCTCGACCATTGTATAAGCTTCTCATCGAGTTTATTTGGACCGAAGAATGTGACCGTGCCTATGAGCTATTAAAGAAGGCCTTGGCGAGTGCTCCAATCTTGAGAATGCCTAACTGGGATTTACTCTTCCATGTACATATTGATGCATCAAACTTTGCTATTGGGTGTGTGTTGACTCAACCTGGAGAACACAAGCTAGACTACCCCATTAGCTTTGCCAGTCGCCAGTTGAACGATGCTGAGATGAACTACACCACTACGGAGCGAGAAGGGTTGGCAATGATATATGCAGTAAGGAAATTTCGTTATTACCTCCTTGCCACCAAGTTTGTTTTCTATGTGGATCATCAAGCATTGTTGTATCTGGTAAACAAACCATGCTCCACAGGAAGAATCACACGATGGCTATTGATTCTTCTTGAGTTTGATTTCACTGTTGTTGTGAGACCTGGTAAAAAACATGTTATGGCTGATCATTTGTCTCGCATACCTAATGGTGAGGATCCTACGGGGGTTGATGATGACTTACCGGACACTTCCCTGTTCATGGTGGAGACAATGCCTGAATGGAGTGAGAAGATTGTTAACTTTTTGGTTAATGGCTTTCCACCCAAGGAGCTTCGTAAAGATCTAGCTCGAAAGCTAATCAAAGAATGCGAACCCTATTGCCTGATAGCCGGGACTCTTTATAAAAGAGGAAAGGATGACGTTCTTAGGCGTTGTGCCCGAGAGGATGAGTATCTATACATTTTACAAGAGGCACATATGGGCGTAGCCGGTGGTCACTTCTCAAGAGACTTAACTGCTCGAAAGATCTTACAATCAGGGTATTGGTGGCCCACTATGTTCCAAGATGCATCACTCTTTGTGAAGGGTTGCGATGAATGCCAACGATATAAGAAACCCCAGAGGAAAGATCAGATGCCCCTTGGAGAGACGGAAAACTCTCTCACTTGTAGTAAGAGTAGCACGATCCACGTGTAGCTCAATCCAATGGGATTTGCATCCCTGTCGGAGCTAGGGATTCGACCCGTACCGGTGCACAAGAGCTTATCCACAAATGGAGAGAATGCTCATGGCTACCATCACTTGACACTAGACTAAGCACACACACAAGCTCAACTTGTCCTCATTCCTACACACCCCTTCATTCACAAATACAAGCAAGAGGAATACAATCACTATGCACTCAAGCAAAGAGAAAGACCTCACTCCACTCCTATCTTCCTACAAGCATGCACACATTCAAGCATCAAGCTTCCATGAAAGCTTCAAATCAATCCATGTACTAAAAAATGAAATACTAAAAGCATGCATAAGAGTAAAATGATTAGAGAAGAGGATGAGAAAGACTCATGACATTGCTAATGATTCAATGAAGAGATTTACCTCATACAATAATGTAGATGGGGTGAGAGAAGAGTCTTCACCTCTATGGAGAAGAGGGAGAGTAGGTCTCTCAAAGGAGCTCTTGCATGAACTAAGCCCAAAGTGTGTCTAAGCTCTCAAATGAGCCACCTTTTATACAAAAATTCTAGGACTCCCATAAGTCCCCATGTGGGATTATTATCAAACCCTCTCCCACATTCATCTACAAAGTGGAACTCTTTTCAAGAGCCCTAAGTATCGTTTTTGTTGCATCCTGGTATTGATCTTCATTTGCAAGCAACACTCCCCCCTTCCTATTTTGCGCACGTCCTCGAGCGCGGTAGTAGCAAGAGCTGCAACAAAAAAACAATTGATACTAGTAAAGTCCTTTATTGAAAAGAAAAGAAAAGAAAAGAAAAATCAGCAATGATGACTTCACACGTGAGCATACAAGTGCAGGGCTGATTATAGTTTTAATTAGTACTAAAATAGGTGAGTAGAGATGAGTCAAAGTGAGACTGGAGTGGTAGATAATGCTATGCAAAGGCAAATGTGCTTAGTACACCGCCGGTTATGACCGTAGTCTCAATGTCCTACCAGTACTTAAGTTATTCCTAAGTGGCAAACCTACTCCTAAATATGAGCAAAGGTGATTGGAGCTCTCTCTTGTTTTTTCATTTTCTTTTTTTCTTTTTTTCTTTTTTATATTATTTTTTAAATATGTGTGTAGAAGGTGATAAAGATTAAGTTTCTATCCCCATGAGACCCAAGCAATGGCCAAGAGACCTCCGCCAAGAGAATCCAAAGACCGCTAAGTATCTCAAGGGCGACAGACCCTTTTTCTTTCCTTTTATGACCTAAGGAGTACCCCTTGAAGATGAGGGCATCGGTTTCGAGGGCCCATAGTGTACCCCCGAGTCCTACCAACATCTATCAAGGCGATAGATTCCTCAAAGTTCTTCTTCTGAAGTTTTTAGACATCAGTGTTTACCCCATGGAAACCAAGGCATCGGCCCCAAGGTGCTGAGACATCCCCAGGTCCTACCAAGCACTTCGCATGGCAGTAGACACTTCATGTCGCAATTCACTTTGTATATATATATTTTTGTAGGGTATATTTTAATAAATTTTTATTACTCGTAGCACCTAGCTCATATCTAAGAGATAACTACCACTAGGGATAACTAATATACCTTGAAGACATAAGTACTTGGCATACTCCCTTGGTATATATCCTACACTGTCTTTGGATAGACATATCTTTTACTAAGTCTTCTAAGACTCTAGAATTCACTCACCGTATTTTAACTACAAATCAAAAACTCAAACCAGCCAATATTGTGTACATGCAAACCATATATTCGAAAGATAAGAGCACTTAAAGAAATAAAGATTAAGATTTGCATACACCTGATGTAGTGCCCTGTTGATGTTGTTCGTTTGCCTTGAATAATTGCTGATTTTGTGCAGATTGCTTCTCCTTGATCCCTGTAGGCATAGCATATCTCCCCCCTTCCTAATTTGTGTGCACGATAGGTGGACTGTAGGGGCGTATCTGCTGATGCTCTTCTTAAGCTGAGATCTCTGCACAAAGTTTTATTAACAAACAAAGAAAAAACAAAAGAATAAAATTTGTTAGTGGTGCCAATCACCAAATATAGCCGAGGGGAAAAAACCCAATGGGAGAAAAGTGCCCTGGCTTGTCGATCTTATTGCGGAGTCGTTGAACTTACCCTTGCGCTGGTAGTGGAGATCATCTCAAAAAGAACATAATCCTTTAAAGGCATAAGGAACCACACTATTCAAACATTGATCGACCAAAGAGCTTCATTTGTAGTGTTAATGCCTTATCTTTGGTTTTAGGTATGTCCTTCTTGGGTGGGAATTTTATCAATTGTCGAGGAATTTGAGCAAGATAAGAGGATTTAGGCATTGAAATGCTAGAATCTATGCTCAAATGAGACTCCGTTGGACTTGTCTTAGGTACACCAGTTGATGGTTGAATCATGTAACAAGGAGAAATCGGGACAATAGGTGTTTCAATACATGTTTTAGGAAGATCAACACAAGTAGTTTTGTAGGTGCTATCACAGCCACCTTTCCTATCTTGAAGAGTTTGTGTTGATTTCTTTTGTACCCACTGATATGGAAAATCAAGGGTGGCTCTTGGAACCTTTTTGAAACATTCTTTTACCTTTAGCAATCCATGGCATTTTGGAAGCCAAATTGATGTTGCACCCTCATAATAACCTTGTGCTTTAAGAACCCGTTTTGGGACCCATCGAGTAACAATCCGAGGTTTGGGCTTGGAAATGATGTGCTTCGTAAGAGGCTTAGCAACTGGACTAGATGGTACAAGTTTGTACGCATCTTTGGGTAGCCACATTGATAATTCCTTCTTGCCCGGCCTTCTTTGAGCAGCAACTAGAGTAGTTGGAACATGCCAGCCATGGACCTCACTTGAGTACTCATCAATTATCCACATCATTTGTGTTGGAGCTTCAAGAGCAGATTTTGAAAGTGCTTTGTGTAAGGTAGAAACACCACCCCTTTGACACGATAAAGCTCGTGGTGTAGCAGAGACTTTCTCTACATGCAGTGCAATTGTGGATGCATTCCTATAGTACAAATCATCTAAAAGGTCACGTGGTTGTACCATTCGTATAGGAATAATGTCATATCCATCTGAGTCACAAAATTGAATTGGCTTCAGTAAAGCACATGTCGATAATGTTGCAAGGACATGACTCCATTCTAATGGATCAATTAAATGCTCAGGGAAGGGTTGTGGAATGTATGCCTCGTCTGATACACTTCGATTACCCTTAAGTCTCTCAGTGTTGAAATCCCTACATGAGGCTCCACACATCCATAGATCTTCTCGCCCGTCGGACAATGTAACTCTTGAGCCCTCAGATGAAGCAGAATCAAACTCATCTATTGGAGACCTTGTTACATCACGATATGAGTGATTCCTTAGGTTGACCCTTGTGATGACAGAATCATGTCGGAGGTACAAGTAATTGTATCCCCAATCTTGTATCATTTTAAATTGTCGCATGAATGGTCTACCCAATATCACTTCGTAGTTTGGATGCTTTCCAAAATCCACCACTGCAAAGGTATGCTCATATTCAATCCCACATGTGGTGACCAATATGTTCTCAAGCAGCCCAAGGGGATGTTCTAAGCTTCCATCTGCTAGCTGCAAGCGCATCCTGGTACTCCTAATAGCTGGTTTGCCCCATTTTTCCCAAATAGACCTTGTTACAATGCCTACTCCTGCACCACTATCAAGTATTGCAGTTGAAGATACTTTTCGCACTTCTAATGGGAGGGTAGCATTTCCCTGATCGTCTTCACAAAATTTTCCTACTTTGTTGATAGGAACTGGCATTACATGCTTTGTCTCAGGGTGTATAGTACACTCATGGTCACCCTTTTGTAGCAATACCTGCTCTGACAAACATGTTGCAATATCATTCCACAACTCAGGTTTAAGCTTTATCAACTCAAGCAAAGGTAGGGTACAAGCCACTGGTGCAGCCAAAATAGCTTGCACCATACTCATATCTTTCTCCTTTGTCAACCTTTTATGCATGGAGGGTATCCTCAAGGTTTGAGAACAGTTCTCATATTCTCCCAGATAGGACGGTAAGGTTTTCATTGTATGCTTACTTCTGGGAGAAACAATTGTTTGAACTTCCTCCTGAATGCTTGGGTGTCTAAATTTGTTTTCCGTGCCTCTGGTAAAATCCACCTCAGAGAATGGAGGCGAACTAATAGAAGACATGTTCTCATGAACTTTCTCGTGAACGGCAGCCCACATCTCATTTGCCATGTCCTCATTAGCATCAATAACTTCATCATTGCATGGGAAGACAAGGCTAGGTGATGGCAGAATGTCATCTTTCAATGGAGTGTCAATTGGTGCAGACCTTTCGCTCTGAGCTTGTGAAATGAGCTCACTTTTCATTTCTCTACTTGATGACACTTCTGGTATAGTTTCTAATGTTGGCTTAAGAGAGGTTGGGCCCCGAGGAATAGGTGGTGGTGGTCCCTCAAGTATTGACTGAGCTTCCCTAATGAGTTGCTGATGTACAGCTAAATTGATCTTCTCCTCACGAGGGTTTGGGTATTCTTGAAGCTTTTTGGGTAGCTCAGATAAAGCTGCAATGCGACTTCTATGAGCATCAATGATGGCCTCTAGAGTCTCATTCACTTTATCCACAAAAACAGAACCCCCAGAACTAACCTCAGTCGTACTAGCCTCATCTTGTTTAACACTAGGCTCAGGTTGAGGTTGATGTTCCTCACGCACTTCCTGGGATGTAAAAGTTTTATCCCGTATGTTTTGTTTAGAGGTCTCCTGAGAACTAGTGGATGTACTTTTAGTTTGTTTGTTTCGGTTCTTCTTTCTCCTAGTGGTTTTTTTTCTATTGGACTGTAGGGTCTTGTCCACTAGATTTGTCTTTGCGGCCCGGGTTCGAGGTGTCTCATCAGTCTGTATTTCAGCGTTTCGTGTCTGTGATCGAGTCATGACTCTAAGTGGCACGACATCCTCATTCTCAGATGAAGGTGGTGATGGAATTGCCCCTACAAGGTTAAGTGAAACCTTTGGTTGAGAGGTGCCTTCCTCATGTGGTTTCAGCAGACAGTCTTTTGGGAAGTGTTCTACACAACACCCTAGACAATATCTTTCGATTGGTGGAAACTGTTGTACTGTTGTATTTGACCAAGATGCTTGCCTTGAGCGATGTGGACAATCACGAGCCCAATGGGGTTCTCCGCACTCATAACAGGGGCCCATTGGTTTGGTCTCTACTTTCCTTGGCTGCCATTGACCTGAGGGGCCTGGAGTCCTAGGTTGGTAGCCGCCTAGCAACATTAAAGAGTTTTGTTCCCCTGGTTGAGTCTCCAGTGCTTGGCTTGGGTATGCGGGACTTTCAAAGATATTTTCTTTGGATGAATATGATACATATTCTTCTTCCACATAGCCTGGGTTTACCAATTCTCTACACATATTTGAATTGTCGTAGTTGACAACCCTCACAGGAGCAGTCCCTGGAGCAGGAGGTTGAGCACCAAGAACAGGTCGTGCTTGTTCTTGTGTCATCGGTGGCTTACGTTCAAAACTAGTATACTGTTGATACATTTGTGGAGCCACTCCACCTCTCGGCTGCTCACGTTCCTGTCTCATTCTCGCAATGCGAGTACATTCCTGTGTGGTATGAGTAAAGTTCCAAGCACAGGCTTGGCACCACTTTTTTGTGGGTTGGTTTGTGACTAGAGGAGAAAAGGTATTACAGTCCTCTGTTTTATGGTCACCGCCACATGCTCCACAAAGATGAGGACCTGTAGGAAGTATACTCCTCATTCTCTGCTGCTGCTGTTGTGGCTGCATGGGTGGACGATAGGTTTGTCCTAATCTCCTTAGCACTAGGTTGGCTATCTGGTCAGGATTTACTAGCGCGCTAGACCCTGAACTTTGGTCATCACCCCACTGATTTCTAGGTTTCACCTCAGGGCCAGAACCATCTTGGAACTTGAAGTTATCGGTGAAATCCATAGCATCATGGCAACACTCATTGAAACTTGTATGCTTCTTTGCATAGAGATGTGTATGCAGTGTTGAATTTTTGAGGCCTTTTAAGAAGAGAGAAATTAATCGACTTTGGGCGGGCTTCTCATCTTCTGGGCAACGATTAATGTACTGCTTCATTCTATTTACACAGTCTCTAACACTCTCATTCTCGCCTTGCTTGAAAGAGTAGATGTGTGCTACCGTGTCATGTTGAATTCCCATCAAAGAAAAAGCAGCAATGAATCTCTCTTCCAAAACTCGTAAAGAAGTTTTGTCTGAAGCCTCTAATGCCTGAAACCAAGCAAGGGCTTTTCCTTCAAGAGTGAGTCCAAATCCTTCAATTTGAGTATGCTTATCAGCAACTTGCTCAGCTCGAACTGCTTGCCTAAAAGCTGCTACATGATCGTATGGATCTCCCGACCCTTCATACTTCTTTACCAGTTTCTGAAGAGTTGATGGTCTTACTTGTCGTGAATACTCATCATAGGGCCTACGGCCCCTCGCTCTTAGTGGGAATTGTTCCTCTCTTTGGAAAGATGGTCCACATGTTTCCAAAATTGGTGTGGGTACCCTATTACCAGCCTCACCAAACCCCTCTAAAGATCTTGGCACCCTCATTTCAGGAGGTGCACTTATAGGAGGCCGAGTTGGCTCCCTTCTCATCCGCCGATTGTCATAGTGGGAAAGATGTTGTTGTGGTGGTGTGACCTGTGGTCGCACATTTGGTGTAGGACGATATCGTGGTGCTAGAGTTGGGCTACTAGCAGAGGTCCACTTAGATGTTGAAGGTCCCTCTCTAGTGAACTCTCGTAGGGGAGGAGCAACAGTTTCTCCAAGAAAGGCTGTCTCTCCTGGTTTGGCTGTATTTGTTGAGAACACTTCCATAAATAATGGTTGTCCTTTCCACGTGAGTTCCCTAATCTCTTTCCAATCTAACGTTCGATATTCATTGGCCCATTTATCAACTATTCTGTTCATGTGTCCTGCACACTTCTCAACTACCACTACATAAGCTAGAGGAAGATCCAGCTCTGGCGATTTTGTTGTGGCATAGTATCCCTCTAACGAATCCTTATAGACCTCTTGAAGTGGGTCATCTTGTAAGACCTTTGTCACAGGAATTTGTCGTACAAACTCCCATTGGCTTTCAGCCCCCTGATCCAGTTTGCTCTTACCTTTCCTATCCCCTTCCAAATTTAGATCTACAAGAAGTAAATCATCTATGGATGGCTTTGAGGACTGGGCATTGGATGGTCCAGGCATGTCCGGCTTGATGAGCCAGTCATCTCTAGACTCCCTTGCTCTGGAAAGTTCTGATAAATCTAAGAACTCGGTTTTAGAGAGCTCCCCTAATTTGTCTACCTTTTCTGGATGGTAGGTGACTTCGTAGCAAACACCATCTCCACCCATATACATGTTACCCTGGTCATTGACTAGAGGTGCTCTTTCAAGTTCTGAGAATATGTCGGCGATCTTAACAAGATACCGTTGTTGTGGGTCCCTAAAGATCTCAGCTCCCTGAGCATTTGTGTAGACATATTGGAGTCTCACATTGAATGTTAACCCCATGGTGTCAGCTTCAAATGGATTAAAGGATCTTGAGGGTGTTCTATTTGGGGCTACGGGATGACTATTTGTCGGCCCTAGATTGTCCATGGACAATGAACTAGTTGTTCTGGAGGAAATGGTATCGGATTGGGATTCCGAAAGGGTTTCAGCAATATCTGCCAAATTTCCTACCGATTGGGTCCCACTTTCTTGCGTAGGTACTCTAGAAGGTGCCCTAGGCCCTATGGCAGAATCTATCAGACGTCCTGACCGTAAGTGCATAAGGTCAAAATTTTTTTGGTTTTTTTTTGGGTTTTTATTTTAGTTTTGGTTTTTGTGTTTTGTTTTTTTGATAAAAATATATATATATATGTATATATATATATATTTTTCCCTACCTAACCACTAGAGACAATTAAAAAAGAAAATGTATGGTGTACTTATCTAACCTTTTTTTTTAAATTATTTTTATTTTTAAAATGATTTTATGATTTTTTTGATTTTTACTCTTTTTTTTTTAATTTACACAAAATTATGAATCACCCTAAAAAAAAAATACTAACTATGCACAAAGTTACAAAAATGAAAAAAATGCAGTTTACACTAATGAAGAACTACAAAATATGCGAAAAATAATAGACTCCTAAAAAATCAAAAAATTTCCTTTTGTTTGTTTGTTTGTTTTTTTTTGGTTTTTGTTTTTTTTTTAATAAAATGAATAAATTTCGTGCCAGATAAAAAAAATATGACTATACTAATTATGCATCATTTACAAAAATTTTATAAAAAATAAAAAATGCAAGCTACTTAAATTATGCAAAATTTTAAATGATGAATAATGATTTCAAAATAAAAATTGTTTTTTTCTTTTTTTCTTTTTTAATTCCTTTTTTTTTCTTTTTTAATCTCTTTTTTTCTTTTTTTTTAAATAAAAAATATTATTATTTTTTGTTTGTTTTTTTTTAATTTAAAAATAAAAAAACATAAAAATTAATTAAAAAAATAAAAAAAATGAAAAAAAATGAAAAAATCCACTAACCTTATCGTCTGCTCGCCGCTCGTCCCGGATTTCGCGCCTGCGCGCACGTGGATCCTTCAATGCACCAGCTCACCACCGCGTCCGTCTTCTTCGCGTTCGCCTCCACGCAGCCAGACCCTCACAGCTCTGCTGCAGAGTCGCCTTTGCTGCCCGCTTAGCAGATGGCCAAAGCTCTCATCACCCGGCCTTCGTCGCCTTGATCCTCGCTGCCCGGCCTTCGTCGCCTTGATCCTCGCTTCCTCCACCACAGCCAGCAGCTCTTTAGCACCGCCGGCTTCTGCAGCCTTCACTGGCCTTCACGCGTCTGCCGACTGCTGCCCGCCACCGCTTCTTGTTGCCGCCGACGACTGGATCTCCTCCAGCCTCACTCACCTTCGCCTTCTACCACCTTCTCCTTCTGCCGGCTGCTCACTCACTGTCGCCTTCTGCCGGCTGGTGTTCAGTGATGCCGACGCCGAGCTTCTACTCCGTGCTGCCGACGCCGCCCACCACTCCGTCGCCTTTTTCTCTTTTTTTTCTTTTTTTTTTAAAAAATTATTTCACTTCCTCAGCTGCAATCCACGGTTCAGCGTTACCTTTCTTCGCTCGCCTTGATCTTCACTTAGCTGCCGACCATTGCACGTCAATATATATATATATATATATATATTTCTATTTGTCGGCCGCCTTTTACAACTGCAATCCACAGTTTCGCCTCAAAGCTGCCATGTCAGTATATAAAATATATATATTTATATATATATTTTGTTTTAAAAGCCACCTTCGCTGCTACTACACGCCGTCAACGTATATATATATATATATATCTAGTGTTTGGCCGCCTACCCTTAGCTTTTCAACTGGCCGCCTTACAGCCACATGAAATAGATATATATATATATGTATATATATATCTATTTTTTTTCTTTGATATGCTTGATGGAAACGCCTCCCCTCACCATAACAACACAACAAAACAATAAAGGAAAGAAAGCCGCTTCACTACTTCCTACCTCCCTTCTCTTCCGCTCTCCCCCTTAAGTGGGCTTCGCACTTTGGGAGCCTATGGAGCTTGCATAAGCTATGGAAAAGCTTAGCAATGCACCTCTTTTATTTTTTTATTTTTTTTTATTTTTCACTAATTACATGTTTAGCGAAAAGCATGAAAGCATGAAATGGCAAAAGAAAACAATGAATGTAAGCATAAGGACGGTACTTAAAAAGCAATAAAACAATAAAACATAAAAAAAACAATGCGGGAGAAACCTCAACCGCTCAATGGTTAACCTTATCCACTCACACTGGGATCACACACCCAAACTTAACCTAATCACTCAATGGTTTTGCAACCAAAAGAGGAAATAATGGTGGTTTCCACACACTCTCAACCGGATTTGAGTCTTCTCCCCGGCAGCGGCGCCAATGGAGAGACGGAAAACTCTCTCACTTGTAGTAAGAGTAGCACGATCCACGTGTAGCTCAATCCAATGGGATTTGCATCCCTGTCGGAGCTAGGGATTCGACCCGTACCGGTGCACAAGAGCTTATCCACAAATGGAGAGAATGCTCATGGCTACCATCACTTGACACTAGACTAAGCATACACACAAGCTCAACTTGTCCTCATTCCTACACACCCCTTCATTCACAAATACAAGCAAGAGGAATACAATCACTATGCACTCAAGCAAAGAGAAAGACCTCACTCCACTCCTATCTTCCTACAAGCATGCACACATTCAAGCATCAAGCTTCCATGAAAGCTTCAAATCAATCCATGTACTCAAAAATGAAATACTAAAAGCATGCATAAGAGTAAAATGATTAGAGAAGAGGATGAGAAAGACTCATGACATTGCTAATGATTCAATGAAGAGATTTACCTCATACAATAATGTAGATGGGGTGAGAGAAGAGTCTTCACCTCTATGGAGAAGAGGGAGAGTAGGTCTCTCAAAGGAGCTCTTGCATGAACTAAGCCCAAAGTGTGTCTAAGCTCTCAAATGAGCCACCTTTTATACAAAAATTCTAGGACTCCCATAAGTCCCCATGTGGGATTATTATCAAACCCTCTCCCACATTCATCTACAAAGTGGAACTCTTTTCAAGAGCCCTAAGTATCGTTTTTGTTGCATCCTGGTATTGATCTTCATTTGCAAGCAACACCCCTACATCCGATCAAAGTAAACCAACCATTTGAAAAGTGGGGTTTAGACTTTGTAGGTCCAATTAGTCCAGCGGCCCGAAGCACACAATCTCGCTATATTATTGTGGCCACTGACTATATGACCAAATGGGCTGAAGCGAAAGCGACACGTAAGGCAGATGCGAGGACAACAGCCAAGTTCCTCTTTGAAAATATAATCACACGATTCGGTTGTCCTTTTGAACTTGTGAGCGACAATGGTACGCATTTTATAAATGAAGGATTAAGGATTAAGGATTAAATAAACTTCCAGATGCAGCTCGAGCTGCTGTTTGAAGTCAAATTTATGCTGTAGGAAAGGCAAAGAGAGGCTTGATTGTGTGTATGCTATTGATTTCTATTCATTTTTTATTTTTGTTTTACCCAGCGAGCTGTGTGTGCGCATGTGTGTGAAGATGGAGGGTTGTTCTTCTAGCTCTATGCATCGCGTGCATGTGTGCGTGTGAATATGAAGGACAAAACAGTAGCAAGGCGCAGCGGCCAACCCTAAAACAGTTTGAAAAAAAAATAAAAAAATAAATTTTTATTTGAATAATAATAATAATAATAATTATATATATACATATATATATAAACAAAACCGAAACTCACGTGGAGCGGAAAGAAATTTTCTATTTGAAAAAAAAATTGAAAAGAAAAAACCCCCAATTGACCCCGACCCTGGCCTCGGTCTTTTGATATATATATATAGGAGAGTGAGCCTCCATAGCTTTCTTTCAAGTGAAAGCTTAAGGGGAGTGAAGCTCTATATGTAGTCTACTCCCCAAGGAGTGGAGTGGTGGGCATGTGGGATAAAGCCTCCATAGCTTTCTTTCAAGTGAAAGCTTAAGGGGAGTGAAGCTCTATATGTAGTCTACTCCCCAAGGAGTGGAGTGGGCATGTGGGATAAAGCCTTCACCCTTCCCTTCACAAGCAAATAGAGTGTTCTGAGGACCACGGGAGCTCCGGATAGGCGAACACTGTGCTGTAAAGCATGCTAGGACCCTTGAACGATACGCTCGTCTTGAGCTATCACACGCCTAGTCCAGGTTCGACCATAAATGAGGGGGTAAAAAATGGGTTGAAAACAAGACAAAAACAAGTAAAAATGGGGTGCGAAACACCTAAGAAACCACTTGGGTGGGCTTCAAGGGTAGTGACCAATGCCCGTAGGGTACCCACGTCACATGCATCTACGCTCTGTTTGGGTGCTAGAGTCTGAGCAACTAGAAAGCATTTCAGTTTATGCAGGCTCACACCATCCCTCCACGTTAGCATCTTGGCCTTCAGTTGGAACCCAAGGTAGTGCAACCCAAGATCCACGAATAGTGGCTAGTGACTCGTCCTCTGACTCTGAAGTCATGGAAGGGCACCCTACCAAGAACTCTGAGGAAGCAAGCCAAAACGTGCCAATTTGGGCCCCACAACCCGGATCTAGCATGTTTAGTCGTCTAATAGAGACCTTTAGTAGAGCTACTGTTAACCCATGGCGGACATGGCGACGTACTATATTTTACGTCATTAATTTAAATATTCTGAGTCATGGGCCGGGCTTGTCGGCACCATATGTTAAGGATAAAGGGATTGGGTGATCGCCGATGAGAGGCGCACCTTGGATATCCGTAGGATAAGGGTTAGGGTCGGCCGGCAATGTATGGGTGCCCAAGTGTGAACGGCCAAGTCACCTATAAGAGTCAAATGTAACCCTAAAATCCTCATTCTCATGTGTTGTGAATACAAGAGTGCTCTTGCCTTATCTCTTTGGTTTCCTTCTCCTGCGTGTGTGAGAGAGAGAGAGAGAGAGTGAGAGAGCGATCGAGCACTGTGTAGCAGCACGGCGGGGCGGAGAGGCGGTAGAGCGGCGACGGCGGCTCCTCCTTCATGGCTGCGACGCGGGAATCCTTCAAGGCGGCAGTTAAGCGGTGAGTGACACACCTTTTGCATTCTGTTTTGAGCTTCCTTCCCTGGTTGTATGCTTGCAGCCATTCGTGGCTCGCATACGGTGTCCGGCAAGTCCCCAGCTACGACCTGTGCGGCAAAAGCGCACATTTTTGGCGCCGCTGCCGGGGAGTTGCCCTGCACCAAGCTCCAGTTTGCAGCTCGGCTGCTGCGTGAAGTTTAATCTACACTGTAGGAAAGCGACTGTGTGTTTGTTGTTAAGGTGTTTCTGTGTTGCATTTCTGTTTCTTTTGTTATATTTTCGCTCCGCGTGTGGGCGTACGTTCTGTTATCTGGTTTCTGCGCGTGAGAGGGATTTCTGAATCCCTAGATCTGTGCTGTGTGTGCGAACTGCGCCGCGGCCAAGGCTGAACCCCAAGGAAACCATAGAAAACTTATCTCACAAAAAAAAAACAGAAAATAAAAAAAAAATTATAAAAAATAAAAAACAAAAAATTAAATTTTATTTTCAAAGAAAGAACCGAACGTGTGGAGAGGAAAGATTTTCTAATTGGAGAAATTTTTTTTGAAAAGAAAGAACCCCAATTGACCCACGACCCACGACCACGGCCCCGGTCTCGGTCTTTTGATATATATATATAGGAGAGTGAGCCTCCATAGCTTTCTTTCAAGTGAGAGCTTATGGGAAGTCATGCCCTATATGTAGCCCACTCCCCAAGGAGTAAAGTGAGCATGTGGGATAAAGCCCTCACCCTTTCCTCCACAAGCAAATAGGCTTTTGCCCTTTTTCCCCAAGAGAAACGGACTGTTTTGAGGACCACACGAGCTCTGGATAGGCAAACACGGTGCTGTAAAGCATGCTAGGACCCTTTAAACGATACGCTCGTTTCGAGCTATCACACGTCCTAGTCCAAGTTCGACCGTAAGTAAGGGGGTCAAAAACAAGTTAAAAACAATCTAAAAACAAGTAAAAACGGGGTGCAAAACACCTAAGAAACCACTTGTGTGAGTTTCAAGGGTAGTTACCAACGCACGTAGGGTACCCACGTCACATGCATCTACGTTCTGGTCGGGTGCTAGAGCCGGAACCACTAGAAAGTGTTTCAGTTTACGCAGGCTCACACCATCCCTCCACGTTAGCATCTTGGCCATCGGCTGGAACCCAAGGGAGTGCGACCCAAGATCCACGAATAGTGGATAGTGACTCATCTTCTGACTCAGAAGCCATGGAAGGACACCCTACCAAGAACCCTGAGGAGACAAGCCAAAACATGCCAGTGTGGGCCCCACAACCTGGATCTAGCATGTTTAGTCGTCTAATAGAGACTTTTAGTAGAGCTACACGCTCTGAACATGCGACAAGCGAAGTAAATGAAGAAGGAGGGGTAGTGGATTCGCCATTCACATCTTATGTAGACCCTACCCTCCCAAAGAGTGTCCATGTGGATATTCTACCCACTTCGTTTAATGAGGGCCCTACTGAGCTACCACCTTCCGATACTCTTCCTAAAGTAGAGGTCCCTAGAAGCCAATCCATAAGAAGTGACATTGCGTCCACTTCAAGAGAACCGTTTGGCACACCAAGTCTAGATGGGATATTTCTCAATGAAAATTGGGAATATGATCTACACACAGAGACTCTAACGGACCTATACACGGGTTACACATACCATGTAGGTTGGTTAGAAGTCCTACGATCTACATCTAGCGCCACTAATCTAGAGGAGCAACAACACATGATATGTGATGTTATTCATAGAATTATCGAAATTGAGAGGCAAAATAGGGGAGTGGACCTAGTTTCCACTGGCCCTATGAGGTTTTTGGATACGGGCAAGGCCAAACAACCAACCCTATCACAATTGGAGACTCCCTCGGTGAGTCCCATAGACCCTTCATATGTTGTTTCGCCTGGAGTCTCAATGCAGGTTGAGCCCACGAGTAGTAACTTTAGCTTTCCAACCTTGGCTCAACTTTCCATTAGGGAATCCGCAATGCCTACCCCAATGATGAGCATGACAGAAAGCGCACCTGTTACCACTGTAGTTAGTACGACGCCACTACCTAGTGGAACAGTACCTACAACAGTGCGTGCCAGTGCCTATCGACCCTACGTACCTATCGCTACTCATGCTCAGGTAGCTCCTGCGCCTCTTAGTATGCCAATGGCGTATGCTCCACGACCACCTTATCACCACCCTTATCCAAGAGGAGCTAGGCCTAGCCACATGTCATATCCTACATCATTTGCCAACTTACTCAGACCAACGCCAACTCCTATCAGCCAGGCTATCCCAGAAGTGCCTCCACCAACTATGCCTGCTCACTTCGGTGATCTCGCAGCATTTGCTCAGACGATCGGACGATCCATTGCGGAAAACATGCGGGGCATGCCTGAGAGAGAACCTAGAAGCAAGGCAGTACAAGTGGCTAAGCTCACTCAAAACTTCAGTGGTAACGAGGATGTTAGGAAGCACATTGAAGTCTTTGAACACGTGTGTGATTCCTTGGAAGAGCACAATGAGCTGCATAAGTGTAAAGCCTTAGGCTTAACCTTAAGTGGGGAAGGCCGGAGATTGGTATCGAACCTTAAGGGTTGAAGAGCGCACTCACTACCCCACTCTCAAGAGATTGTTCTTGAAAGAATACATACGTGAGGGTGTGCTTTGGGGGGTAGCATCTCAACTCCAAAAAGCTGAACGCGAGGAAGGGGAGTCAGTGAGAGACTTTATAAGTCGATTGAAGCATCTAAATTCTCGTTGCACTCCCGATGAACGCTTCAATAACAACCAACTCCTCGATAGATTCATCCGAGGATTGCGCCACGAGGACATTTACAATGGCCTAGTCATTAGAGGTCTTACAACGTGGGAAGCAGTCACTGCCAATGCAATCCAGTTAGAAGACAACTTGATGATTGCAGGTAAAAAGGTGTCTTCAGAAACAAAATCCGTTAGTTCGCAAGTATCTGGGCACGAGCCAATGATGGTAAAACCTATTGCCAAGGAGCCCAAGATATCTGAAATGTCTGTGACCGACCTTACTAAGGCTCTCCAAGAATACTTTAGGGGTAATTGAGCTTCTCAGAATAGCCATATGTACCCAAGGAGAGAGCAACAATGGTGTTCGGTGTGCTTAGGACCACATAGCACGAGTGAATGTCCCACATTCAGAGTCAAATTCAATGGGAATTGCGATGCATGTGGTAAGTATGGCCATCAATCTAAAGATTGCCTAACACTTAAGCGAATGTTGGCAAACCAAGCACCACTAGCTTGGTCAAACACACCTCAAGTACCCGCGCTAATGCCTGCACAACCTATCGAGCAACCGTCACAGCACATAGTTCCAAGGAATCCGAATGTAGTCCAGTCTGTGCCGTTACCACCGCCAGTGCTAGGACCACAACCTCCACATCCAAGGATTACCCCTGTAAACCAGATGGGTTGTGAGTCACATAGTGCATGTGGGGATTATGAAGAGGAGATAGACCCCACTGTTCCATACGGAATTGATACGTTTGAAATGATTCCCCAGTACTACATGGAGGATCATTTCGGGCAAGTTAAGCCTGTATATCAAGCGGCTGCTCTCGCCACAAGGGGGCAAAACCTTAATACCTTGGCGAGGAGACCACCTCTTCAATGCTACGAGTGTGGAGGACCGCATCGTGTAGCGGAGTGCCCTAATAGGCTACAGAAGATCGCTACTCAAATGCAACCAAGTCAAGGGAGCACATCGGGAATGCCGGTACTTACATGTAATCGTTGTGGCATAGATCATTTGATCGCTCAATGTCCACATAATCCTAATGCACCCAAGATTACGCCATTGAATTTGGTTGAGGTCACCAACCAAGCACGAGGAACCACACCCGTTGTACCCGCGAATGTAGTTACACGGTCAATGCTTCAAAATCAAAACTACATTCTTGAAGAGAGGGATACTGCATCAATCGCTCAGGCAAAGAAAAAGAAAACACGACGAAAGAGATCGCTTAATGCCACGAGCTCCAAGCCCAGTTCAAAGACTAACATAGGGACAGGAGACGACCCCGTGTATATGAATGATCCTGAAGATGATTTCGATTCAATAGAAACCATGGGGACCAAAGCCACTACCTTAAGGGAGGAACCCACTCGGGAGCTCAACGAAGGAGAATTAAGCGAGTACATAAATAAGGGGAAACAGAAGGAAACTTCCTCGGCCCCACAACCAAGTCAGTTAATGCCCTCTCGACCTCCCAAACTGACTGAGACTTCCCAAGACAAGCCACGTGGGCCAAAAACCCTCAAGAAAAAGATTGGTACTTACCCAAACCCAGTTGAGGAGATTGAACAAGTGCAACACTTAAGGGGTTTGGTGGAAGAAACACAAAGAGAACTGGAACCAAACCCGAGAAAAGTCAAAATTCCAGATACAGTGTTTCCTACGCAAGTTCAGCCTCACAGGAACCATAAACCGTTAGCTATACCTAGTATCATTCGGGAAGAAAGTGAGGATAGGACATCCGGAAGTGGGCAAACACCCTTCTTGCTGGAAAGAATGTTTAGTGAGGGAATGCCTGACCCCATTGAAGAGGAAGTGATTCCATCTTCACCCATCCCTAGTCAAGGAGCGATATCTCGAAAAGTACCATTGAATGTGTCCAAGGAGCTAAACCTATTGGAATGTTAAGGGACCTTAAGATCAAGGTCCTGGGATACAAGGTAAAACATACCTTCATTGTAATGGATTTCTCCAAGCATCCTATGTCATATCAAATGATCTTAGGACGTCCTTTCATGAGGGAAGCACAAATGGTGCATGACTGGTCGAAAAACCATGTCTATCTACAATTCCAGGACTCTGTCATTCGAGTTGATCTTGAGAATGGTCGTGCGCATCCTTTAGGAAGCAAGGTTATCATCGATAATCGATCGGATACCACTGTTCACTCCGCCCCATTAAGGTATTGCTATACATGCAAAAAAGAGACTGATGATGGGAAGGATTCTCCTTACATGGATGTCCTACCGGGTATGACTGAGTCGGATAACGTGGATTGGGTACACTTAGCGGCAACCATAGACACATGGGGAAATAGAGGCACAAGTTGGGTAACACCTGAGGGGCAAGATATGCCACCATTAGTGCCAATAAACATGATAGGTGTTATGCACTTGACTCCTGATGGCAAGAAAGTGGCGAACTCCACTGACACTGACAGTAGTGAGGACTCAGACCAATGCAACTCTGAGTATGAATCTCAAGAAGAAACTGACTCTGAGCCTGTGATGGGGAAAATGAATCAAATATTCACCCAAATGTGGAAGCAAGGTGCTCAAGGCCTAGGACAGTGACCCCCTGCAGTTCATCCGAAAGTGAAGATCGACCAAGTGAGTCCGAATCGGATAGAAACAAAAATCAAAAACTTGGTAAGAAGAAAACGAGACATAAGCGCCAACGCTATCGAGCTAATGTACGAACTGCAATAAATAAGGAGAGATCCACTGCAGAATGGCTTAGTTATGTAGGAGCCATTGACGCTCATCGGAAGATAGCGGATAATTGGGGACAATACCTCCAAAGTGTCATGTGGTGTATTCCGCAACCTCATGACGTTGCCCAATTAGAAATCGAAGAGAAGCCAAAACTAAGTCGTACTGCAAGAAGGCAACAAAACCAAGAGTTGGCTCAGCAGCAAAAGGAAGCGGAATTGAAAGAAAAAATCCTGGCACAACAAGAACCAGTAGACTTACACCCCGCCCCCGAGCATTTCAAATCATTCACCATAGGGGAACGTAAAGTAGTCTACACAAAAGCCCAACGAACGCCTACCAATGGGAGTAGCGGTATCTACGATGGCCCTGCGGTAGTTAAGGAGATAGACTTAGCAGATCCAGGTGAGGAGTCTAAACCAGTTTTTATTGCTCAAGACCTCACCAAGGCGGAAGAAGCTGCACTTACGAAGCTTCTTAAAGAATTCAAGGACATATTTGCATGGACATATCATGATATGAAGGGCGTTCCACCCTCGGTGGTGCAACACACGATTCCAATGATTAGTACTGCTAAACCCGTCCAGCAACGTCCCTACCCAATGAATCCTAAGTATGCAAAGATTGTACAAGAGGAAATTGAAAAGCTGGTAAAATGTGGATTCATATACCCAATTGAGCACTCAGAATGGGTTTCTCCGATAGTCATCGTACCAAAGAAGAATGGGAAACTCAGAGTGTGCGTTGATCTCAAAAAGGTTAATGCAGCCACCAGAAGGGATCATTACCCCTTGCCATATTCTGAACATGTGCTTGAAAGAGTGGCAGGCAAGGAGGCATTTAGCTTTTTAGATGGGTACTCGGGTTACAATCAGATCACAATTGCAGTCGAGGACCAAGCTAAAACAGCATTTATCACGGAGTTTGGAGTGTTTGCCTTTCGCGTCATGGCTTTTGGCTTGACCAATGCACCTGCAACATTCCAACGATTGATAAACACGGCCTTTAAGGAATATCTAAGGGACTTCTGTGAAGCTTTCTTAGATGATCTTTGTGTTCATTCCTCTTGGGACGAGCACTTGATGTGTTTACAAAAAATATTTGAAAGGTGTAGATTATATCGCATCTCCTTGAATCCTTTCAAATGCCAATTCTGGGTTAAACACGGAGTTATCTTAGGGCATATAGTGTCCAAAAATGGGATTTCCACTGACGAGAGTAAAATCAAGGTCATTCTGGAATTACCCCCACCCACCAACTACAAGGGAGTCCAACGCTTTATGGGCCACGTTGGTTATTATCGAAGGTTTATTCTCTTCTTCGCCGAGATAGCTCGACCATTGTATAAGCTTCTCATCGAGTTTATTTGGACCGAAGAATGTGACCGTGCCTATGAGCTATTAAAGAAGGCCTTGGCGAGTGCTCCAATCTTGAGAATGCAAAACTGGGATTTACTCTTCCATGTACATATTGATGCATCAAACTTTGCTATTGGGTGTGTGTTGACTCAACCTGGAGAACACACGCTAGACTACCCCATTAGCTTTGCCAGTCGCCAGTTGAACGATGCTGAGATGAACTACACCACTACGGAGCGAGAAGGGTTGGCAATGATATATGCAGTAAGGAAATTTCGTTATTACCTCCTTGCCACCAAGTTTGTTTTCTATGTGGATCATCAAGCATTGTTGTATCTAGTAAACAAACCATGCTCCACAGGAAGAATCACACGATGGCTATTGATTCTTCTTGAGTTTGATTTCACTGTTGTTGTGAGACCTGGTAAAAAACATGTTATGGCTGATCATTTGTCTCGCATACCTAATGGTGAGGCTCCTACGGGGGTTGATGATGACTTACCGGACACTTCCCTATTCATGGTGGAGACAATGCCTGAATGGAGTGAGAAGATTGTTAACTTTTTGGTTAATGGCTTTCCACCCAAGGAGCTTCGTAAAGATCTAGCTCGAAAGCTAATCAAAGAATGCGAACCCTATTGCCTGATAGCCGGGACTCTTTATAAAAGAGGAAAGGATGACGTTCTTAGGCGTTGTGCCCGAGAGGATGAGTATCTATACATTTTACAAGAGGCACATATGGGCGTAGCCGGTGGTCACTTCTCAGGAGACTTAACTGCACGAAAGATCTTACAATCAGGGTATTGGTGGCCCACTATGTTCCAAGATGCATCACTCTTTGTGAAGGGTTGCGATGAATGCCAACGATATAAGAAACCCCAGAGGAAAGATCAGATGCCCCTACATCCGATCAAAGTAAACCAACCATTTGAAAAGTGGGGTTTAGACTTTGTAGGTCCAATTAGTCCAGCGGCCCGAAACACACAATCTCGCTATATTATTGTGGCCACTGACTATATGACCAAATGGGCTGAAGCGAAAGCGGCACGTAAGGCAGATGCGAGGACAACAGCCAAGTTCCTCTTTGAAAATATAATCACACGATTCGGTTGTCCTTTTGAACTTGTGAGCGACAATGGTACGCATTTTATAAATGAAGGATTAAGGAGCTCACAACAAATTTCATGATATCCCGACATAAATCTACTCCTTATTATCCGCAAGCGAATGGCCAAGCCGAGAGTACAAACAAGACATTAATCTCTGTTCTGACAAAGACTGTTGAAGCTCATCGCACGGATTGGGATCTAAAGCTTACAATAGCTTTATGGGCCTATCGTACTGCGTACAAAGTGGCTATTAATTGCACACCATTCAAAATGGTATATGGCCAAGAAGCAGTCATGCCGTGGGAATTTGTCATTCCAAGTCTTCGTGTTGCTACTCAAGAGGGTTGGGATGGTAATCCCTTAGCAGAGCGTCTGTATATCCTTGAGCGGCTAAATGAAGAAAGACAATTGGCTGTGTACAATGCCCTTGTGGAGAAGGATAGAAGGAAAAAATGGTTTGATCGCCATCTAAAGGACAAGGACATCAAGGTTGGGGATAAAGTCCTGATGTATGGAGTGCGAAACGAAAAGAAAAAGCTCAAATATGCTGGTAAGGGACCGTATAGAGTATGTGAAATTACCCCACAAGGTACCATCAGAGTGGAGACTCTCGACGGAGTTGAAACCATTGGATTCCTTAATGGGAGTAAATTCAAAAGATACTATGACCCCCTGAGCCAAGAGGAGCTACATGCAATCCATCAAAAGAAGGCAGCTAAAGAACAAGCTGAGCTTAAAAAGATACAAGCGAGAGTCGAAGCAAAAGAACGTCGGCGACAACAAGAAGCCAACTTGGGAATTACGCAAGTATTTTTCGAGGAAGCAGAGGAGGATGCACTGGAATCTGACCCACCTCTAAGATACCCAATTGAGTTACAGAGTCCTTACGGGGAGGTGCTGTATAATGCATTATTGGATACAGGAGCTCAACACAATTTGCTATCATATGGCGTGTGGTGTCAACTGGGAAAACCACCTTTAACTAAGAGTTCTATCCAAGTTCAAGGAATCAACAAGAAGAAAACCCCTGTCTCAGGAATTCTGCACACTCCGGTTGCTTATGACAAGGGAACCATAATTCAAAGCTTTTTAGTTATGCCTGCTGGTACCATGGAAGGGACTGTAATCTTAGGGCGCAAATGGATGATGGCCACCAAGTGCAATATCGATTGGGCAACCAGACGAGTCACAACGCAAGAACCAACACTACCGCTCAAAATCCCGCACCTAAGTCATCCATTCAAATATTAGATAATGAAAAATCACAAAGTCCAGTGGGGCAAAACCATCTTCGATTGTTGGCCACCCCTCTAACGCTTCAACGCCAAGAGTGGAAACAGGCAAAGTGGTCCCTAAAGCTTTGCTTACTATGCCAAAGAGTACATACAAATGGGTCCCAAAAGCTTCGTTAATAGCTACTTCCCCTGCTCAATCTCGTTCAGCCACCAAGAAGCCTTGTAAAAGGAAAGCAGCTACCCACCAAAGAAAGGGCAATGTAACATCACGATGGATCCCTAAAAAATTATTAGTAGCCCAAGGGTACTATGAGGGGAATGGCCAGATTTGGGTCCCTAAACATAAGTTGAATCCCTCTACATCACCTATAAAACCTTGCAAACCAATTGTTGCCACCCCAATGACAATTCAAGACCGTGGTAAGAGAAAGGTAATAGAGTGCTCCACACCACTTCTTCCAGAGTTAGTTTGGATTCCTAAACAATATCGATCATTACCACCTAGCTCAGGAAGGGGGGAGCCACATGAAGCTTCTAGCTCCTCATGCCAGGCACACACTCATATAGAAGTTTCTACATGCTCTGCACCTACTCTTGTCAACACCCAACAAAAAATCGATGAGTCTACGTCTCCCCTTGTAATAGTATCGTCGGAAACCATTTCCTCCATTCGTCAATGGGAGCGTACACTACCATCTTTGCAATTGGATGTGGCCACAAGGATCATAAAAAGCTATCTGCCCACATCACAACCTATGACCCGCTGGACAAATTGGTTCCAAGAGGCTGCAACATCATTGCAAATAATATGATCTACCCAAGGAAAGGGGAGCATGTACTCACGCTCGAAATTCTATTGCTTCCTCCTTAACCTTCTCCCCTGACCATGTAATTGCCAAATTCAAGGGGATGTATATATATAGCTTTATACACAGAAGAGAAAAGAAAAGAAAAGCAAAAAATAGTAAAAAGAGCAAGAGCACGTTAAAAACAGAAATATCCGTATATACAATCAAGAATTAGATTGACCTGTCATAAACCTACTGATGCTATATCTGTGTTTGTAGATATGGCAGATGCACGATCATCATACACTTCATCCACTCTTACCTTTGGTGAGAGGTATCATCTATACCTTTCTCAGATATTTCACATGTGCTATCCTGTAATTGAAACTGAATGGGATCATATAGATGTACTAGCCAGAGAGGAAAATATTGAGGAATTAGAATGGCTAATTCGCCTATTGACCATGACTGACCCCTACTCCGTAGAGGACATATTCCCGATAGCCCAATGCTTTCCTTTTCCACAAGATGACTATCCTCGCATGGTTACATTTTTGATGAGTTTATGTGGATGGGAAAATGAAAAGGAAATATCTGACAGTGATGAATGGACAGATGAAACTCATGGCACTACTGAGGTTGACTTTATTTGTTTGGATGATGCGGATAGAGGCTTAGCCTTAGGGCTAGAGCCAGGACTCTACAACATCCTCTTACCGTATCCTCAATAGTAGTGTGGTGACTGGTAGGTAGGTTAGTGTTTGCAAGTTTTTTCTAGTTTAGATTCCTTAAACAAGTCTTGAAATTTTCACACTGATGTGCCTCTCGAGGTATAGTGCTTGTTAGTTGATTGTACAGGTTGAAAAGTTTGAGGTGGGTTTGCTTTCAAGTCCTGAGACTGCTGCAACGTTCATCAAAATATATCTACATCAAATTGCAAGCTGTCTCATCAAATCAAGGAGATCTCCAATTACAGGTGTAATTCTTCCATACCCACTCTCTTTCGTTTTTACTGTTCAATTAATTGCATAAACTATAATGCATGACCACATGGAAATTGTCAATGTGCTACTTAGTTTTTGAAGTTTCTTGCATGCTAGTGTAAATCATTAATGAGCTTGACTTTATTGGAAATATTCCTAGGCAGCATGACGTCTTTAGTTAACCTTGGAATACAATTGTCTTAGGTCTAGGGTCAAACCATCTTAATGTTTGACACCTGGCCATGTGTGTGTTGACCTCTAGGACATAGCTATTACCCCTTTGTCGAAAGGATGCAAGACAAATTATAGTTCAGGAGCGAAGATCAAAAGAAATAGATTAAAAAAAAAAAGCCTACAATAAGTGGCAATACAAGTCTATGATGTGCTTTAATGTTGGCCTATCGCCTTATCGATACTTGGTAGGCGAGGAGTATTCTACTCCAGACCGATGCCTTGGTTGGTAGGGGGTAGCCTTGCCTAAAGTGAGCTAATAGATTCCTGGATAATGCCTTGTGTTAAACATGGTACCAGGATCGATGTTAGTTTTGCCTTAGGAAGGTCGCCATTATGTGTAAAAATTGTCACGTGCATTAATTTTAAAAAAAAAGAAGAAGAAGGCAAAAGCTCCTGTAACTCTGATGTTTCTTGTGTCCCAAGGCTTGTGGTATTAACTTGTTCTTAAAGTAGACACAATGTGGTCATCTATTTATTTATTAAGCTTGGTTATTTTCCTTGACTTAGGCCAGTTATAAACCTTGATTAACCTTTGACACCTTGCTAACTCTTGAATTCCTTTTAATAATTTTAAACTCCTATTAATTTGCTACACTAGCTCACTCATGTGACCCTTAAACTAAGTTCTCATAGCAACATCCATTGTGGTCTCACATGCTTGAATTTATACACTTTATATCTTTTGAATTCCAGCATACCTTCACTCTACTTCCCTGTTTTGCATACGGTCTACCACAACACCCTCTCGAGCTTACCATACCATAGCTTCCGAGGACGGAATCTACATCAGGAAGGGGGGCATGTTAACCCATGGCGGACATGGCGACGTACTATATTTTACGTCATTAATTTAAATATTCTGAGTCATGGGCTGGGCTTGTCGGCACCATATGTTAAGGATAAAGGGATTGGGTGATCGCCGATGAGAGGCGCACCTTGGATATCAGTAGGATAAGGGTTAGGGTCGGCCGGCCATGTATGGGCGCCCAAGTGTGAACGGCCAAGTCACCTATAAGAGTCAAATGTAACCCTAAAATCCTCATTCTCATGTGTTGTGAATACAAGAGTGCTCTTGCCTTATCTCTTTGGTTTCCTTCTCCTGCGTGAGAGAGAGAGAGAGAGAGAGTGAGAGAGCGATCGAGCACTGTGTAGCGGCACGGCGGGGCGGAGAGGCGGTAGAGCGGCGACGACGGCTCCTCCTTCACGGCTGCGACGCGGGAATCCTTCAAGGCGGCAGTTAAGCGGTGAGTGACACACCTTTTGCATTCTGTTTTGAGCTTCCTTCCCTGGTTGTATGCTTGCAGCCATTCGTGGCTCGCATACGGTGTCCGGCAAGTCCCCAGCTACGACCTGTGCGGCAAAAGCGCACAGCTACACGCTCTGAACATGCGACAAGTGAAGTAAACGAAGGAGGAGGGGAAGTAGATTTGCCATTCACATCTCATGTAGACCCTGCCCTCCCAAAGAGTGTCCATGTGGATATTCTACCCACTTCGTTTAATGAAGGCCCTGCTGAGCTACCACCTTCTGATGCTCTTCCTAAAGTAGAGGTCCCTAGAAGTCAATCCATAAGAAGTGACATTGCGTCCACTTCAAGAGAACCTTTTGGCATTGCGTCCACTTCAAGTGACATTGCGTCCACTTCAAAAGTGACATTGCGTCCACTTCAAGAGAACCTTTTGGCATGCCAAGTTTAGATGGGATATTTCTCAATGAAAATTGGGGAATATAACCTACACATGGAGACTCTAACTGACCTATACGCGGGTTACACATACCATGTAGGTTGGTTAGAAGTCATACGATCTACATCTAGTGCCACCAATCTAGATGAACAACAACAAATGATATGTGAAGTTATCCATAGAATTATCCAATTCGAGAGGCAGAATAGGGGAGTGAACCTAGTTTCCACTGGCCCTATGAGATTTTTGGATATGGGAAAGGCTAAACAACCAACCCTGTCGCAATTGGAGACTCCCTCGGTCAGTCCCGTAGATCCTTCGTATGTTGTTTCGCCTGGAGTCTCAATGCAGGTTGAGCCCACGAGTAGTAACTTTAGTTTTCCAACTTTGGCTCAACTTTCCATTAGGGAATCCACAATGCCTACTCCAATGATGAGCATGACGGAAAGTGCACCCGTTACCACTGTAGTTAGTACAACACCGCTACCTAGTGGTGCAGTACCTACAACAGTGCGTACCAGTGCATATCGACCATATGTACCTATTGCTACTCATGCTCATGTAGCTCCTACGCCTCCTGTTATGCCAATGGCATATGCTCCACGAATGTCTTATCACAACCCTTATCCAAGAGGAGCTATGCCAAGTCACATATCATATCCTATGTCAGCTGCATACATATCAAGACCAATGCCAACTCCTGTCAACCAGGCCATCCCAGAAGTGCCTCCACCAGCTATGCCTGCTCACTTAGGTTATCTAGCAGCGTTTGCTCAAACGATCGGACGATCTATTGCGGAAAACATGCGTGGCATGCCTGAGAGAGAGCCTAGAAGCAAGGCGATATAAGTTGCCAAGCTCACTCAGAACTTCAGTGGTAATGAAGATGTTAGGAAGCACATTGAAGTTTTTGAACACGTGTGTGATTCCTTGGAAGAGCACAATGAGCTACATAAATGTAAAGCCTTAGGCTTAACCTTGAGTGAAAAAGCCAGAGATTGGTATCCAATTTTAAGGGTTGAAGAGCGTGCTCACTATCCCACTCTCAAGAGATTGTTCTTGAAAGAATACATACGTGAGGGTGTGCTTTGGGGAGTAGCATCTCAACTCCAAAAAGCTGAACGCGAGGAAGGAGAGTCAGTGATGAGAGACTTTATTAGTCGACTAAAGCATCTAAATTCTTGCTGTACTCCTGATGAGCGCTTCAATAACAACCAACTTCTTGATAGATTCATTCGAGGATTGCGCCATGAGGACATATACAATGGCTTAGTCATTAGAGGTCTTACAACATGGGAAGCAGTCCACTGCCAATGCAATCCAGTTAAAAGACAACTTGATGATTGCAGCAAGTAAAAAGGTGTCTTCGGAGACAAAGTCTGTTAGTTCGCAAGTATCTGGGCACAAGCCAATGACTGTAAAACCTATTGCCAAGGAGCCCAAGATATCCGAAATGTCTATAGTAGCTGACCTTACTAAGGCTCTCCAAGAATAGGTAATCGAGCTCCTCAAAATAGCCATATGTACCCAAGAAGAGAGCAACAATGCAGTCCACTGCCAATGCAATCCAGTTAGAAGACAACTTGATGATTGCAGGTAAAAAGAAGGTGTCTTCGGAGGAGACAAAGTATGTTAGTTCGCAAGTATCTGGGCATGAGTCAATGACTGTAAAACCTATTGCCAAGGAGCCCAAGATATCCGAAATGTCTATAGCTGACCTTACTAAGGCTCTCCAAGAATAGGTAATCGAGCTCCTCAAAATAGCCATATGTACCCAAGAAGAGAGCAACAATGGTGTTCGGTTTGCTTAGGACCACATAGCACGAGTGAATGTCCCACATTCAGAGTTAAATTCAATGAGACTTGCAATACATGTGGTAAGTATGGCAATCAATCTAAGGATTGTCTAGTACTTAAGCGTATGTTAGCAAATCAGGCACCACTAGCCTGGTTAAACACACATCAAGTACCCGCACTGATGCCTGCACCACCTGTCGAGCAACCACAACACAGTTCCAAGGAACCCAAATTTAGTCCAATCTGTGTCGTTACCACCGCTAGTGCTAGGACCACAACCTCCACATCCAAGGATTACCCCTATAAACCAGATGGGTTGTGAGTCACATTGCATGTGGGGATTATGAAGAGGATATAGACCCCACTGTTTCATATGGGATTGATACGTTTGAAATGACTCCCCAGTACTACATGGAGGATCATTTCGGGCAAGTCAAGCCTGTATATCAAGCGGCTGCTCTCGCCAACCACAAGAGGGAAAAACCTTAACACCTTGGCAAGGAGACCACCTCTTCAATGCTACGATTGTGGTGGACCGCATCGTGTAGCGGAGTGCCCTAATAGGCTACAGAAGATTGCTACCCAAATGCAACCAAATCAAGGGAGCACGTCGGGAATGCCGGTACTTACATGTAATCGTTGTGGCATAGATCATTTGATTACTCAATGTCCACATAATCCTAGTGCACTCAAGATTACGCCATTGAATTTGGTTGAGGTCACCAATGAGGCACTAGGAACCACACCTGTTGTACCCGCAAATGTAGTCACACGGTCAATACTTCAAAATCAAAACTACATTCTTAAAGAGAGGGATACTGCATCAATTGCTCGAGCAAAGAAAAAGAAAACGCGATGGAAGAGATCGTGCCACAAGCTCCAAGCCTAGTTCAAAGACTAACATAGGAACAGGCGACGACCCCGTGTATATGAATGATCCTAAAGATGATTCTGATTCAATAGAAACCATGGGGACCAAAGCCACTACTTTAAGGGAGGAACCCACTCGGGAGCTCAATGAAGGAGAATCAAGCGAATACATAAATCAGGGGAAACAAAGGGAAACTCCTCCGGCCCCACAACCAAGTCAGCTAATGCCCTCTCAGTCAGCTACCCAGACTAATTGAGACTCCCAAAGACAAGCCACGTGGGCCAAAAACCCTCAAGAAAAAGATTGGAACTTACCCAAACCCAGTAAGGAGATTGAACGAGTGCAACACTTAAGGGGTTTGGTGGAAGAAACACAAAGAGAACTGGAGCCAGCAGACCCTAGAAGAATCAAAATTCCAGACACAGTGTTTCCTACACAAGCTCAGTCTTACAGGAGCCATAAACCGTTAGCTATACCTAGTATCATTTGGGAAGAAAGTGAGGATAGGGCATCAGGAAGTGGGCAAACACCCTTCTTGCTTGAAAGAATGTTTAGTGAGGGAATGCCTGACCCCATCGAAGAGGAAGTGATTCCATCTTCACCAGTCCCTAGTCAGGGGTCGATATCTCGAAAAGTACCGTTGAATGTGTCCAAACTAATGAATTTCATGTCCTTTGAAATTAGAACCACGATCATATCCAAGTTATACGGAGATCCTGAGCTATTCTTAGCTCTTCGGGCATTTCTCAATGGAGAACTGAAGGTGGGGTTACCACAATTTGCAAATATGGATAGACTCGACACGCTTCAAGATGAGGAGGAACATTTGGATATACAACCCAACCTAGATGAAGACTCGGTCGCCGCTGTTAACAAGTTAGGACAGTACTTTGAAGGTGACGAATCTAATGCAACCCTCCCCATTACTACCAAGGGATTAACTCTAAAGGGAATCCTTGATGGTGGTGATGGTGGTGCTAGAGTGAGCATTGTGACTAAAAACAATTGGGAATCTATGGGAAGACCTCACCTAGAAGTCACAAACATAGTGGTTAAGATGGCAAATGGAACTATAGCTAAATCTATCGGGATGTTAAGGGACCTTAAGATCAAGGTTCTGGGATACAAGGTAAGACATATGTACCTTCATTGTAATGGATTTCTCTAAGCATCCTATGTCATATCAAATGATCTTAGGACGCCCCTTCATGTGAGGGAAGCACAAATGGTGCATGACTGGTCGAAAAACCATGTCTACTTACACTTCCAGGACTCTGTCATTTGAGTTGATCTTGAGAATGGTCACGCGCATCCTTTAGGAAGCAAGGTTATCATCGATAATCGATCGGATACCACTATTCACTCAGCCCCATTAAAGTATTGCTATACATGCAAAAAAGAGACTGATGATGGGAAAAATTATCCTTATATGAATGTCCTACCGGGTATGACTGAGTCGGATAACGTGGATTGGGTACACCTAGCGGCAACCATAGACACATGGAAAAATAGAGGCACAAGTTGGGTAACGCTTGAGGGACAAGATATGCCACCATTAGTGCTAGTAAACATGATAGGTGTTATGCACTTGACTCCTGATGGCAAGAAGATGGCAAACTCCCTTGACACTGAAAGTAGCGAAGACTCTAACCAATGCGACTTCGAGTTTGAATCTCAAGAAGAAACCGACTCTGAGCCTGATAGGGGGTATGAATCAAATATTCACCCGTGTGAAAGCTGTTGGAATTAGGGTTGCAGGAATGCACACACAACTTCAAGAAGATGAGGAAGCTTGAGCACAACACAGTAGTATATTATGAGTGCCAAAAATGAAAGATAACAAGCCCTAGAAGATAATGGGCGTATATACAATGCACGGGGGAAAAAACCTCCTAGTGAGGGAAAAAGTGCCCCGGCGGTCCTAAGTGTGTTCACACACATCACTACTATAATATGGTAACAAATCCCCCCTGGAGTGATGCGGTGAACAAGAGCTAGCACTCATGTATAGGGAAGTGTCTAGCTATGTGGACGAATCCACAAAAGGGAGTAAGCCCAAAGCTTTGTGAAAAGCTTCGAACTTCTCACGAGGCAGAGCCTTTGTGAAAAGGTCTGCAAGGTTATCCTGTGTTGGCACATAAGCCAAACTGATCTCTCCTGCAGAGAGTCTCTCCCTGACATAATGGTAGTGCACCTCAATGTGCTTCGTACGAGCATGGAACACTGGGTTCCGCGCAACTGCCAATGCGCTCTGACTGTCAGTGAAGATGGTGGTGGCAGATGGCTGCCCAACACCCAAATCAGCCATAAGGCGTCTGAGCCACACACACTCAACCGTAGCTGTGAAAGCTGCCCTGTACTCAGCTTCACAACTAGAAGTGGCCACAGTAGGCTGCTTCTTGCTCAACCATGATATGCATGAGCTTCCAAGCATGAAGCAAAAACCACTCGTGGACACGCGTGTGTCATAACAACCAGCCCAGTCAGAATCTGAAAAAACATGTAAATCTGGCGGCAATGATCCCCCCTTGGGATAAAACAACCCAAGATGCCGAGTACCACTCAAATAGCGAAAGATACGCTTCACTGCCTGCCAATGCTTAATGCCTGGGCTATGCATAAATCTGCTCACCTGTGAGACTGCAAACTGAATGTCTGGCCTCGTAATGCATACATAAATGAGGCAACCAACAGCTGTCTGATAGAGTGTGACATCAAAGTGATCTCCAGCATCATGAAGACTCAACTTCAAACCTGTCTCCATTGGAGTAGCAATAGGCTTGCAGTCTTCAAGGCCAAATCTCCGCAACAATGTTTCAATATACTTTGTCTGACACAAAGCAATACCTCCATCACACTGCTTAAATTGTATCCCCAAATAATGATGCAAATGCCCCAAATCTGACATCTCAAAAGAGGCATTCAAATCAGCCTTAAAATCAGCAATATGACTCTCATTTGGTCCTGTGAGCAGCATGTCATCGACATAGAGAGCAATGATTAGATGTACACCATCCACACGTTTAACATACAAAGTGCTTTCTGTTGGACTATTCTGAAACCCATGTGCAGTCAAATATGCATGTATTTTTTCATACCAAGCTCGTGGAGCTTGCTTTAAACCATATAAAGCCTTTTTTAACCTGCACACTTTGTTTTCCTGCCCTCTTTGAACAAAACCACGAGGCTGCGATACATACACCTCCTCATGCAAATCTCCATTTAAGAACGCAGTCTTTATGTCCAGCTGATGTACATTCCAACCATTATGAGCTGCTAATGCACAGATGCTACGAACAGTGGTCATACGACATGTGGGAGCAAAAGTCTCATCAAAATCAATGCCCTTCTCTTGAGCATAACCTTTTGCAACAAGCCTAGCCTTATGACGATCCACTGTGCCATCAGGCTTACGCTTCAATTTGTATACCCACTTAGTGCCAATGGCCTTCTTGCCAGGGGGCAAGTCACATAAAGACCATGTACCATTCTTCATAATAGCATCGTATTCTGCTTGCATAGCAGCCATCCAATTTTCTGAACTTTGTGCCTCATCAAATGAAACAGGCTCACTTTCATCGCACATACTAGAAACAGCCAATGCATAACAATCTGACGCATAAGAGGCACCATGAGAGCCAGAACGAGTGCGACTAGACAAAGGGGCATCCAACTTGCTGTCACGCAAAGTCTGCACCAGCCATCTAGGCATATTCCTAGAGCCCTCAATCTCTTGTCTCTCATCCTCAAGTGCATCATGCACATCTGCATCAGATATAGGCTGATCTGTGCCATCATTTAAAACCTGCATAGGCTGAAAAACTGCCTCATGAGGTATTGCACTTGACTGTGCACCACTGAAAAGAGGCAACAATGTATCATAGACATCACGTGAGCTGATATCTGTCTCCTTAGTACATGAAACCAAGGGCTGAACTGCATCTTCCACAAACACAACATCACGGCTAACCAAAATGCGCTTTGTCTGTGGATGATACAAACGATAGCCTTTGCTCTCAGCACTATATCCAACAAAAATACATTTGATAGCTTTGTCATCCAATTTTCTGCGATGTTGCACAGGCACTAATGCATATGCCAGGCAACCAAAAACACGTAAATGGCCAACAGATGGCTTGCGGCTATGCCAAGCCTCATATGGAGTGACAACCTGTAATGCTTTGGTGGGACACCTGTTTAGTACATAAGTGGCACACATGACAGCCTCAAGCCAAAAACCATGTGGTAGACTTTGACTCTTAACCATACATCTTGCCATTTCCATGAGAGACCTGTTTTTTCTCTCAGCCACACCATTTTGCTGTGGTGTATACGGCACTGTACATTGGTGTTTTATCCCACGCTCAGCCAGAAATGCATTAAATTCTGAAGACATATACTCCCCCCCTCGATCTGAACGGAGGGTGCCCATCTTACTTTCTGACACATTTTCAGCCATAACCAAAAACTGTTTGAAGCACAAAAACACTTCGGACTTTGCCTTCAAAGGATATACCCATGCATGCCTGGTAAAATCATCAATGAAAGTCACGAAGTAAAGGTAGTTTCCAAATGATGGAGTTTGCATGGGACCACAAACATCACTGTGAACAAGCTGCAATCTGCGTTCAGCTCTCACTGATCCATCTTTGGGAAAGGAAGCACGCTGCATTTTACCCAATATGCAGCCCTCACAAACATGCTTGACAGGTGCCTCAAGCTTAGGCAAAGAAGACACCATTTCAGATTTCTGCAGGCGCAGCAAACTTGCAAAATTCAGATGACCAAAACGTGCATGCCACAGTTTTGCATTTGAAATAGCCTGCGTATCCATAATAGCACATGCTGAATCCTCTACACATTTGCCATCCATATTGAGCTTATACAGCCCTCGACATAGTGAACCAGATGCTACAATGATGTCACCACAAGAGAGATCATGAACAGTACATCTGTCATCCACAAATTTTACAACCAAACCTGTTTTGGCAAATGCGGAGACTGACAGCAGATTCTTTTTGATCCCTGGCACATACAATGCATCAAAAAGTGTAAAGGTGTTGCCATTTGCAACATTCAGCACAATCTGTCCAACTCCTTTAACGGGATAAGAGGAGTTATTGGCACAAGTGACAGTATTCCCTGTGGGAGCAGACTCAAGGAAAGTGAATAAACTGCGCTGCGAAGTGATATGCTTAGTGGCACCACTGTCAAAGTACCATACATCTGAATCTACTGCAGACATACATGTGTCATGCAAAGATGGGTCATAACTGCACTGCGCATTGAATGCCCATTCTGTATCTAGCACAACATTAGCAGATTCATTGTTAGAAGGAGAGGCATCTGCAACAGCCATACCAGCCTCTTTCTTCTTAGCCTCTTTCGCAGCCAGCTTAGGACACGCTTTGATGACATGATCATTTCCCTTACAGTACTTGCAAAATGTCTTCTGTTTGTCACCCTTCTTCTCATCTTTGTCTTCCTTCTTTGGTTGCGCAGCATTTGCAGATTTCTGCTTACTAGAAGAAAAGCCAGCTTTACCTTTCCCGCTTCTCTGACTAGCAACGAAAGCTTGATCTGCGACACGCATAATATTCCTGTTTTGCCTTGACTGGTCTTCTTGCAGCAAAACAGAAACTAACTCCTCAAATGATAAGGCATTGGGATTGCCTTTCATCATCAAGCGAAGAGTGGAAGCAAAACCCTGATAAGAATCTGGTAGACCATTCAAAACAGTCTGCACAAGTGAACTGTCTGATAGGATTTCATCTGCAGAAATGAGCTGCTCTTTGAAATCCTTGATCTTTGTCAAAAAGCTATCCATAGAATCACCTTCATTCATATGCTCATTCTCCAACTGTTTTCGGAGATAAGCAACACGAGCCTCATTTCTTGCCTGATACAATGTGGCAAGTACATCCCAAGCATCCTTAGAAGTCCTGCAGGAGCGAATATGTGGGATAATGGTACGTTTGACAGACAGCGCAATCAAGGCATGAGCCTGCGCATCTCTACCATCCCAACGAATCTGCTCTGCTGAAAGTGGTGGTTCTCGAACAGCTGCTACAGCACTTGTGCCTGCACCATCATCAACAGTACCTGTTTCTGATGTGTTTGCAGCATTCCCAGCCACAATAGGACGTGCATCAATACCCTGCACAATGTTCCATAACCCCTTTGCTACCAATACATGTCGCATCATATATGCCCACAATGGATAGTTGGTGCCATCCAACTTATCCTCAGCAGCCAACATGCGGAATACATCATTGTTGTCAGCCATGGCCAATGACTGTACTACTAGATGTAAATGCTGTCTGTAAGAGGTAAACCTGTATAAAATCGACCTGTGCTATGTAGCACAGCCCAAAACAGACGAATGGGCACCTGTCCTGCAGATTTTAAACTTGACAGAAAATCTGCACAGTAGGACGATTTTGCCTGCGCAGTACTTGGAATGCAAAAACGGAGGGCGAAATGACTTCAGATCAAAATTCTGAAACAAACAAGCCCTACGGGCTCACCCACGGCATATACTAACCTGCAGACGCTCGTGAAACCTCGTTGCAATCGGAGGAGATGAAGCGGCAGGTGCCGGTGATGCTGCCCGGGAGGAGGAAGCCTGCTCTGATACCAATTGTTGGAATTAGGGTTGCAGGAATGCACACACAACTTCAAGAAGATGAGGAAGCTTGAGCACAACACAGTAGTATATTATGAGTGCCAAAAATGAAAGATAACAAGCCCTAGAAGATAATGGGCGTATATACAATGCACGGGGGAAAAAACCTCCTAGTGAGGGAAAAAGTGCCCCGGCGGTCCTAAGTGTGTTCACACACATCACTACTATAATATGGTAACAAAAGCAATGTGCTCAAGGCCTAGGATAGTGACCTCTTGCAGTTCATCCAAGAGTGAGGGGGACACAAGTGAAGATCGACCAAGTGAGTCCGATCTGATAGAAACAAAAATCAAAAACTAGGTAAGAAGAAAACGAGACATAAGCGACAACGCTATCGAGCTAATGTACGAACTAGAATAAACAAAGAGAGATCCACATAATGGCTTAGTTATGTAGGAGCATATGACGCTCATCGGAAGTCGGATAATTGGGGACAATACCTCCAAAGTGTCATATAATATCCCTGTCCCCACTGCGCAACAATTTCAGGTGTGCTAGCAGCAGAAGTAGCACTTCTTGCGCGGGGCAGGGTCCCACACTCGGGGCCTCGTCCACGAATATCCGAACAAGAGACTAATCCATCGGTTTTTCCAAAACCAAACCCGGAAAAAACTTCCTTTGCCCAAAAAGCACGGGCGATTCCACCAGGATAATTTTTCCCTAACATAGTCAAAAACCTTAACTAACTGAGCTCATCTGACCGAACCCATAAGTTCCATAATCAGATAAGGGAAAAAGATTGTACTTGGATCATAGAGACCAACGCTTTTTTTCTCATTGAGAGGCACAACTGTTGATTCTTTTCCATAGAACAATTTTTGTCCGGGATTTACTTCATCTATCGAACTAAACAGAAATTGAGTCTCGATTTATGAATCCATCAGTCCCCAGCCTAACCCCATCCAGTCCCATGGGTTAGCCAACCGCCCATAGCCAACCGCCCAACCACTATAGTGATGGGATCCAATTAGGAATTTGGTTAGGTTTTGTCCCGGGTACCAGGGAAAAGAGTTCCCAGGCCCCCTAGCCGGATTTTCAAAAGCAAATTTAACTCCAGTCACACCACTTACACACCCAATATGAAATTACCTTTTTTTCAAGATTCAAATGTATTTAATTCAGTCATTTAATGAAAACATAGTGTTTCTGATCATAAACTTCCAAGTATTCGATTGAATCTTAATTCCCAATCATTCCTTCATCGGAGTATCTATGACATCATTGGCAACCAGAACGCTCACCACCTGTTCACCCAGGGGCCTTTTCGATAGTTCCTAGCTCATAGTACCCGGCAGATGATCACTTATAAAAATCAAGATGGAATCCTCGTTGAAGATCAGCAAGATCAACCAACAGATCCATATAAGAGAGCTATGGACTCATCAGTTGAAGACCAGCAAGGTCAATAAACCAGATCCATACTCGGTTTCAGAAAACAACTCTTACTCCTTGTTTCAATATCTTCCACGACGCACGTGTGGGTATCTTCGGTGACCCAGAGCCCAAGCACCGTATGGTCAGCACCCTCTAGGATCCTTCGTAGGTCACCTAGCGCTTCACTCATAGGCTGCTTCCTTGGTCCCTCATCCACCGTACCGGGGAAGCTCACCATTTAAATCGAACCGAGGCTGGTCAAGACCTCGGCCGACCTTGCTACGCGAGACGTCCTCCATTGACTCTCCGTCTCAGTTGCAACTTTATCAGTTAGGTCTCCACCCACCACGACCTTAATCATAAGACGGTCAAAATGCTTCCCCAGCATTCTTGACATAAAACAATCATTTACAAACAGGTCACAAATACAGTTTCTATATCGAACTCTCGTCTTTCCACATTATCCCTCATCAGTCCACATTACTTATTCCACATTCCATTCATATATGTACTCATTCTCATCCAATCACATCATTTTCCATCTCATCACCTCATATTCATTCACATCACATATCATATATTCACATCCCAATTCACATGTCACATCTCATCCATTCACTCATATCGACGACACATCATTTCACATACACATTCGCATTCATTATTCTACATACACATTCGCATTCATTATTCTACATACACATACACATTCATTATTCTACATACACATTCGCATTCATTATTCTACATACACATTCGCATTCATTATTCTACATACACATCCACATTCGTACATCCACATCATACATCTAATTTCACATCCGCATTCATACATCCACATCCACATTCATACATCCATATCCACATCCACATCCATACATCCATTCCCACATCCATATCCACATACATACATCCATATCCACATTGAAAAGATGCAGGGGGGAGGAGAGCTTGAGCTCTTGCAAGCACACACACACACTCACAAAACCCTAATAGAGAACACACAAGGTGAGAGGCTGAAAATCTTCTTCTTCTCTACTCAACACTCAACACACCATATACAAGAATAAGAGTACACACAATATGAAAGGTACTCAACCAATACATACACGGGTTCTCTATAGTGTGAACCCGACTAAATGAGCTGGCGCTATAACTATGCCAGTCTCTAGAGTGGCTGTCACACAGCCTGTCATCCCACTGGCCGCATATCACCCAAGATCTCACCAACCATGCCAGTGGTGTAAGTGCGGGGCCTATCCCCCAAGCGGGTCATCAGTGTCCACTGCCTCACTAGAGCTCGATATCTCAACACTCCCCCTCGAGCTCAACTCCATCTCATGTACACCAAGCGAAGCCCTGAATCTGCGGAGCTTCTCTGTACCCAATGCTTTGGTGAAGATGTCAGCTACCTGATCCTCTGTGCTGACATAAACAAGGTCAAGGTCTCCTGCCAAGACCTTCTCTCTGACGAAGTGGTAGTGGACCTCTATGTGCTTCGTACGAGCATGAAAGACTGGGTTCCTGGCCAACTGTATACTGCTAATGTTGTCACAGAAAATGACAACTTGTCTATCCACTGATAGACCCAAATCTGCAAGTAGCTTTCTCAACCAAGCTACCTCACATGCTGCCATAGCAGCTCCTCTGTACTCGGCCTCTGTACTCGATAGAGCAACCGTAGGCTGCTTCTTGCTGCTCCAAGTCACAGCAGCACTCCCCAAAGAAAACATGAAGCCACTGGTAGATCTTCTATCTGAGATACTACCAGCCCAATCAGCATCTGTGTACCCATGTACACATATCTCTGCCCCAGTCTCATAGAATAGTCCACAATGCAAAGTAGACTTCACATACCTCAGTATGCGTCTCACTGCATCCAAATGCGGTTTCCGTGGAACCTGCATAAACTGACTCACCAACCCAACAGCATAGCTCAAATCTGGTCTGGTGATCGTCATGTAAATCAAACTTCCTACTATGCGTCTGTACATAGTAGGATCCTCCAAGATCTCTCCTGAATCTGCACTCAATTTGCCATTCTGATCCAATGGCACAGAAATAGGCTTACAGCCTGTCATACCATACTTGGACAACATGTCCAAGCCATACTGTCGCTGCAGTAATCCAATACCATGTGGTGACCTAATCACCTCAATGCCCAAGAAATATCTGAGCTCCCCCAGATCCTTCATCTCAAACTTCTGTCTTAGCAAGATCTTTACATCAAAGATCTCTGCATCATGGTCCCCCGTAATGATCAAGTCATCTACATAGATGACAACAAGCACAACCCCTCTATCACCATGTCTCACATACAATGAGAAATCTGCATTGGCTACATGAAAACCAATAGTGACAAGATATTTAGAAATCTTGTCAGACCATGCTCTTGGTGCTTGCTTTAAGCCATACAAGGCTTTCTTCAACCTGCAAACATGCTCGGGGTGACCCTCATCCTCATAACCAGGTGGCTGCAACATATACACCTCTTCTTGCAAATCCCCATGCAAGAATGCATTCTTTACATCCATCTGATGTAAAGACCATTGCTTTGACGCAGCCACTGCGATCACAACTCTCACCGTTGCCATCTTGGCAACTGGGCTGAAAGTTTCCTCATAATCAATCCCATATGTCTGCGCATATCCTTTGGCTACCAACCTAGCCTTGTACCTGTTTATGCTTCCATCACTGTTATGTTTAACTTTGTACACCCACTTGCATCCAATGGCTTTCTTGCCTTCAGGCAATTGCACTAAATCCCAAGTTTCATTTCCATATAGTGCATCCATCTCCTCATCCATGGCTTTCTCCCAATACACATTTCCAACAGCCTCATCAATGCATGTGGGCTCTACAACCTGCACAACCTTTGCCATATATGCATAGTGATGTGCCACATAACCATCATATGTAAATCTCTGCACAGGGTTCTTCACTCTCCCTGATCTTCACAGCTTTTCATTCATGGCTTCCATAGCCTTCTTTACACCAGGTGTTCTCATAGCTGGGATCCCAAGCTCCTCATCAAGGCTCATATCTGAGCCACTAGACTCTCCATCAACATGAGAATGCCCTGCAGAAATGTCAGGCATACAAAGGGGCTCAACCACTTTCTCTTTTCCTTTACGTGATGTACTAATCATATTTGCAGGGCTGGTATTATGACGCAACCTGCCACTCCATGGTCTATCAACAGACCCACTAGATGAGGACTCTCCTGGTCCACTCAAGGACTTTGATTGCTGACCTGCATTCTGTGCAACCACACTTCCACTCACATCAGCCCCAATAGCTACTTTTTCAGCAACATACCAGCTGCTCATCTCATCAAACACAACATCCCTGCTTACCCTCAGCTCACGTGTAGCAGGGTTATAATACCTGTATCCCTTTTGCTCAAGGGAATATCCAATAAACACACATTTTTCAGCTTTCGGGTCCAGCTTAGCTCTCAGCTCATCTGGCACATGCACATATGCAATGCATCCAAAGACTTTCAGATGAGACAAATCTGGTTTTCTGCCAGTAAACCTCTCCTCTGGAGTTACATCATGTATGGCTGCAGTTGGAGTCCTGTTCATGATGTATACTGCTGTAGAAACAGCCTCAGCCCAATAGCAATGCGGCATATTCTTCTCTTCCATCAATGCTCGCGCAATCTCAGCAATGTGCCTGTTTTTCCGCTCAGCAACTCCATTTTGCTGCGGAGTGTATCTGCATGTAAACTGTCTCCGAATACCATTCTTCTTCAAGAATTCAGAGAACTCATTGGAGAAGTATTCTCCCCCTCCATCTGACCTTAGGCACTTGACATATTTCCCTGTTTGCTTTTCAACCAATACTCTGAAATTCTGAAAATGAGTGAACACCTCACTCTTCTCCTTCATGAAATATACCCACACTTTCCTTGTGTGGTCATCAATAAATGTGACATAGTACCTGCAGCCTCCCATAGACACGGTCTTCATAGGACCCCATACATCTGAATGCACAACATCTAGTGCATTTCTGCTCACATATCTGTTACGTGGAAACACATGCTTTGTTTGCTTCCCAAATTGGCATGCTTCACATATTTTCTGCATACCTTCCACTTTAAATTTTGGCAGCCCTGTCACAATTCCTTTTGTCTGCATAGACTTCAATCTCTGCACATTTACATGTCCAATTCTTTTATGCCATATGTTTGTGTCTGCAACAACTCCTGAACCATTTGCAAACATCGCAACACTCATTTCAGGCATGTCTACATCCAACGTAAACATTCTGCCCACTCTGTTGCCTTTTGCAACCAACCTGCACTTGTCTTTAAAATCTTCAACATAACACCCATCAGGGTTAAACCGAACCTGCAAACCCTGCTCAATCATCTGGCCAACTGAAACCAGATTCTTTGTTATGTTCGGTACATGAAGTACATCTGCAAGGTACTTCACTTTGCCATCCTGCATAGACAATGGCACATCTCCAATGTGGGCAATTGGATGAGCAGTGTCATCCCCTGTTTCCACAAAACCTGGTCTTTCCGGGTTTTTCATCTCCTTGAACCACTCCCCATGACTCGTCATGTGGTTCGAAGCGCCTGAATCCACATACCATACATTATCTTTTTGTGCTGCATCAACATTTTCAGACATGGCATTCACGACATGCTGCATAACAAACAACCTCTCATTATCCTCATTATTTCTGCTTGAGGATGCATAGTTGTTTTGCTGCACTTTCCCATTTTGCATGTCAGCCTGCTTTTTATAACATTCTGCCTGCACATGTCCAGGCTTACCACAATAATAGCATTCACATGCATCATTGTACTGCCTTTGCCAATTTCCACGGCCTCTTTGACTCCCCCTGCCTCTGAATCTGCCTCTTCCACCTGCGTGTTGTTGTTGTTGTTGATTCTGGGACTGTTGTTGTTGCTGCTGCTGCTGGCCATAATTCTGATTATCTGTTCGGCCACCTCCTTGACCGCGTCCACGGCCTCCTCTACCTCGTCCTCTTCCTGAACTCGTGTAGAAGGCCTGTTGCTCTGAACTGTTTTTGCTTTGTGAAGACTGTTGGTCTTCACCCAAGTTCTTCTCTTCGATAATCAGCATAGACACCAAATCTGTGAAGTTGGGAATGTTTTCCCGAGTCTGAATAGACGTCTTAAACGCCTTGTATTGTGGCCCGAGACCACGTAGACAGACTTCCACCTTGTCATCATCATCTACTGACACACCAATAGATGCAAGGGATTCCACAATGCCCTTTATCTTCAATGCATAGTCATTCACAGACATGCTCTTTTTCTCCACAGTATGAAGTTCATTCTTCAACTGTATCTTACGTGCCTTGGTATTTGTTTCATAAAGCTTTACCAAGGTGTCCCACGCCTCCTTGGGGGACTTGGCATCCTGAATGTGCCCAATCATGGTGTCCTGTATACTAATGGAAAGCCAATACATAACCTTCCTGGCTCCTTGGTTCCAGTCTTTAAACTCTTTCACATCTGCAGCAGTAGGATTTATATCCGGTATTTCCGGTGCCTCTTCATGCTCACCTTCTATGTAGTCCCAATAGCCTTTTCCCATCAGGAAATTAGTCAACCTGAACCTCCAAGCATGGAAGTTATTCTTATCCAGCTTCTCAGCCACAATCTGTGTTATGCCATCATTAGACATCTTGCCAAACACACAATTTTACCAGAACCTGCACTCTGGTTTTTCCTGCACAAATGCTGTATTTTCTGCACAGCGGTACTATAGTACTCTCAAATGTCACGACCAGTGACTTCAATGCACATACATACACCCAATGGCAACTGTAGACCTCTTTGTAGCACCCACAGTGTCTGCACAGTCAATCTGTCTTCCTTCAGTACTTAAAACAGAGTTCTGCAGAGAATCGATGACTTACCCGCAGTGCTCGAAATTGCCTGCTTTCTGAAAAACGGAGGTCCAGACGCGCTTGAAACGCGTTTTCGACCCGAAAAATATAGTCCAAAGGACTGTATAGTTGCCCTGTAGCTTTACTCCCGCGAAGAAAGCTCCTCAATCAGAGACCGTTTGCCGGTGCCTCCCGTAGAGCTCCTGACAAGGGTGTAGTCACCAACACAATAGGGAAGAGTAGTTGAAGCTCTTACCCTCGTACCGCTTCTTGTGGTTCTCTTGCTTGCAGCTCAACCCTTAGCACGAACCAAGCTCTGATACCATGAAAAGATGCAGGGGGGAGGAGAGCTTGAGCTCTTGCAAGCACACACACACACTCACAAAACCCTAATAGAGAACACACAAGGTGAGAGGCTGAAAATCTTCTTCTTCTCTACTCAACACTCAACACACCATATACAAGAATAAGAGTACACACAATATGAAAGGTACTCAACCAATACATACACGGGTTCTCTATAGTGTGAACCCGACTAAATGAGCTGGCGCTATAACTATGCCAGTCTCTAGAGTGGCTGTCACACAGCTTGTCATCCCACTGGCCGCATATCACCCAAGATCTCACCAACCATGCCAGTGGTGTAAGTGCGGGGCCTATCCCCCACGCGGGTCATCAGTGTCCACTGCCTCACTAGAGCTCGATATCTCAACACACATCTACATCCATACATCTACATCCACATCTACATCCATACATCCATTTTCACATCCTCATTCATACATCCACATCCACATCCACATGCACATTCACATCCATACATCCTCATTCATACATCCACATCCACATCCACATCCATACATCTATTTTCACATCCTCATTCATACATCCACATCCACATACATACATCCATACATCCACATCCACATCCACATCCACATCCATACATCCACATCCACATCCACATTCACATCCATACATCCACATCTACATCCATACATCTATTTTCACATCCACATTCATACATCCACATCCACATACATACATCCACATCCACATCCACATCTACATCCATACATCCATACATCCACATCTACATCCATACATCCACATTCACATTCATACATCCATATCCACATTCCACATTCATACATCCATATCCACATTCACATTCATACATCCACATTCACATTCATACATCCACATCCACCATCTACATTCACATCCATACATCCATTTCCACATTCCACATTCATACATCCATATTCACATTCACATCCATACATCCATATTCACATTCACATCCATACATCCATTTACATCTATCTGATTCCTATCACATCTTATCACATCTATTTATATCTATCTGATTCCTATCACATTCACATCTTATCACATCTTATCACATCCATACATCCATTTTCACATTCACATCCATACATCCATTTACATCTATCTGATTTCTATCATATCCATACATCCATTTACATCTATCTGATTCCTATCACATCCATACATCCATTTACATCTATCTAATTCCTATCACATCTTATCACATCTATCTGATTCCTATCACATCTTATCACATCTATTTAGAATGTAGGAGAATTCTAATTTTTTGATATAAAGATTCTTTACGCATCTAAGGCATAAAGACAACTTTAGTAGGAATAACACTTTTATAATCCTTTTATGCATCTATTTAGGCATAAGTTCAATTTTAAGGAAAATAACACTTTCGAATTACAAATAAACCTTTTATGCATTTTACTATGCATAAATTCCATTTTAATGAGAATAACACTTTCAAAATAAAAATAAATCTTTTATGCATCTAACTATGCATAAATTTAATTTCAATGAAAATAATACTTTCAAAATAAAAATAAATCTTTTATGCATCTTTCTATCTATAAAATCAATATTGATAAGAATAACTCTTTTGAATTAAAAATAAAATTCTTTATGCATCTTTCTATGCAAAAAATCAAAATTGATGAAAATAACTCTTTTGAATTAAAAATAAAATTCTTTATGCATCTTTCTATATGCATAAAATCAAAATTGATGAAAAGAACTCTTTTGAATTAAAAATAAAATTCTTTATGCATCTTTCTATGCATAAAATCAAAATTGATAAAAATAACTCTTTTGAATTAAAAATAAAATTCTTTATGCATCTGTTTATGCATAAAATCAAAATTGATGAAAATAATTCTTTTGAATTGAAAATAAAATTCTTTATGCATATTTCTATGCATAAAATCAAAATTGATGAAAATAACTCTTTTGAATTAAAAATAAAATTCTTTATGTATCTATCTATGCATAAAATCAAAATTGATGAAAATAACTCTTTTGAATTAAAAATAAAATTCTTTATGCATCTTTCTATGCATAAAATCAAAATTGATGAAAATAACTCTTTTGAATTAAAAATAAAATTCTTTATGCATCTATTTATGCATAAAATCAAAATCGATGAAAATAACTCTTTTGAATTAAAAATAAAATTCTTTATGCATCTATTTATGCATAAAATCAAAATCGATGAGAATAACACTTTTGGATTAAAATAAATTCTTTATGCATCTTTCCATGCATAAATCCAATTTAGTAGGAATTACACTCTTAGAATAAAATAATTTCTCTTATGCATCTAATTTATGCATAAAATCCATTTATGATGAAAATCACACTTTTAATATAAAAAAATATCTTTTATGCATACAAATCATTTATGATGAAAATCACTATTTTAATATAAAAGAATTTATTTTATGCATCTATTTATGCATAAAAATCATTTATGATGAAAATCACACTTTTCATATAAAAAAATATCTTTTATGCATATATTTATGCATACAAATCGTTTATGTGATGAAAAAAAAACTTTTATAATCAAAATAACAATTTCAATATACTTCCTTCTATGCATGGGATTTAATTAATAAATTTTTTTAGTATGCATTTTCTTATACCTAGGATGAAAATTAACACTTTAAGAATACATATACGATGGGAATTACTCTTTTTGAATTAAAAAAAATAAAACTTATTTTTCACAATTTTAGAAAATTTTGCCATAACCTCCTTTGTATGGCTGATCATTTTTCAAATTTTAATTCTCTAAAATTATTTGGAAGTTCACCAAGAGTATCTAAATCATTCTAATGTAAAATTTTTTACTTATCAAAGCGAAACATTATGAAAAACTTGATTTTATCCATTAATCATTCATCTAGGATAAAGAATGGTTGGATTTACTAAAGAAGAGAGGGGAATGCCTTTTTTCAATGAGGCATAACATCATAATCATTTTAGAGAAGACAAAAATTCATAAAAACCATAAAATGAAATAGAAAAGAGAAGAATCTCCAACTTACAAGGAGAATTTGAGAGCTTTCCTTTGGCTTGATGGTTTGAGGGATCTACTCTTGTTTGAAACAAGAGTGGTCACCAATCTTTAGAAGAGGGAAGGTCAAAAACTAATGAATTATGAGTAAATTCATAGTTTTTGGCTCTTGGGAGAAGCAGGGTAACAGTGCAAAAAAAACTATTAAGCTTCAACAAAGGGGGAGGCTTCTATTTATAGGAAAAAGTGAGTCTCTAACCAAGCAAACTGATTCTAGAATTTTTCAGATTAGTTTGGTCAATTTTGATCATTTTTAGGTCAGTTTAGCTCACTTTTTGGATCTAGTTGAAACAGGAGAGAGGAGAGATAAAAATATCTCATTATCTGGGAGTTTAAAACTCTCCCCCACATGTGAATTAGGCGCCTCCTTCATGAGGGAAATTTCCCCATACTGAGGTATCAAAAATGCATCATTTCTTCTAAATATCTCTCTTTTTTAACTAATAACCTTGTCCTTAGTCAACTCTTCATCTTATGTGAGTATTTACTCATTTTTGAGGGGATTTTCTTTATTTCTTCCATTTATCTCCTCCACACATTTGGATGAATCTTATTAGCCCATAGGAACCTTAATTTAAAATTTTAAAAAAATCTTGACCCTCAGGATAAGGCCTCTTGAACATGAACTTCTGTTTCGGGAAAACTTATTTTAATAAGAAGAGATATTTTTCCATCCAAAAATATTTAAAAACTGAATTACCACTCTCTAAAAGATTTTCTCTCTCTAGGCCAAAACTGGTAGAAACAAGATCTTTTATATTTTTGAAGAGGGATTTGACTACTACAGGGGAAGATACTGGACATCCTGAGAGGCTGGGGAGGAATCTTACATTCTACCCCACTTAAAAGACGCGAGATGTCCTCATCTCGTAGGTGGAGTATGATCTCTTTCATCTTCTTCTTCTTCTTCAATCACTTCCAGTGTTACTGCCTTGGAAGTGGATGGCCTTGGAAGTGGACGGCTGATTTGGGAATAACTCTCTTTGACTTCCTCTATTCTGAGGTGGAGGTCTTGCATTACCTTGGATTGAAACTGCAGGTTGGATAGAGGGTCTACCTCTGGGATTTCCCTGATTTTGGCGGATAGAACCCTGATTACTTTGAACGGAAGGGGCTGGAGTCTGGAATCTTGATCCCTGATTTTCCTGCCCTCCTGAAAACCTTGATCCAAAAGGAGTTGGGCAATCCATGCTGCGATGTCCAAATCCTTGACAGTTATAGCATTTCACTCTCTTGATCAAGGGTGGAACTTCTGAAGTTGAAATCTAGGGGATTGAGTTTCGGGAAAAGGACATTTCTTCCATTCTGGAACTTCCCAGATTGACCCTGATATCTCTTAGGCGGAGGAAGGTTGGAATCATCTTCTGGGAATAAAAACCTTTTGAAAGGTGATGGTGCTGGATTTGGCGGGACTTTGACATCAAAGGCCTTGGCGAAATCCTTTGCCATCCGAACTGCTTCGACCATGGAAACTGGCTTGGCATTCTTTACCAGGATATTCAAAGGTTCGTTCAGTCCCCGAATGTGAACCTGGCCATCAGTTGTTCTTCATCCAGTGGAGGCGAGTATTTGAGGAGGAGGGCGAATGCTTGGTGATATGCTTTAATAGTTCTACTCCCTTGGGTTAACTCTAAGAATTCGTTCATCTTTGTTTCTAAAAAACCGGGAGGACAGAACCTCGTCCTTAGGTAAATTTTGAGATCAGTCCAGGTTTGGGTATTTCGGTCGAGACGGTTTGTCTCGCAGTGGTTTCTCCATGCCACTCTAGTTGACTCCACTATCTTTAGCCTTGCAAGAGCCATTTTTCTCTTCTCATTGTACCCGGTGACATTCTTCCATTGATTCGATCCACTTCTCCACAATCTCGCCCAAGTTTTTCCCTTCTCCCTTGAAAGGTCCAGGCTGCGAACTATGAAGAGTTTTACGAACATCCAGGTTGACCTCTTCTTCATCGAGTTGGGGGTTAACATTTCTACCACGACAACCTCGATCCATGTTCCTATCAATACGAAAATTCTTGTTAAGTCTCTTTATTTATGATTCAATCCGATTTTCGATTCAACTGATTCTGGGGTTCTCTAAATAGGTCGGCTTCCCACAGAGTCAAGGGATAAAGATACTCATATAGAATGCATTATCAGTTAACAATTCATTCAAAATTATCTCATTCATATCTTTAACACAATAATGGTCCATTAGACTGAATTTTTCATTCAAAATTATCTCATTTATATCTTTAACACAATAATGGTCCATCAGACTGAATTTTTCTATCTAAACAATCCTCCATGGGGATTTCAAATTTTTAGATTTTTAATTTATCATTCCTTAACTTGATTCACTGATCAAAAGTTAACAGTAGTAATCTACCAACACAATCCACTAATCTCATAGTGATTGGCTGAAGTCATTAACGTCATTCCAGTTAAGAACATCATCACAGCAGGGACTCGTCCCATTCATCCTCATTACGGTTTCGCTCAGCTTATTACATTTCAACCAAATTTCAGGGATCATCATTTTTCAATCAGAATCCAAATAAACTCATCAGTTCTCAACACGAATTTAAAAATCATATCAACCACATTCGAATTCATCATCTGGATAGCATTAATGCTTATAATTTTAAGTCTTAGATTTACTTGTATATACTACCAGTAAAGAGCTACAGTTATATCCTTGGTATATACGAGTAATCATGGTTCTTGGAACTATAAGGTAAATACCATCATGTCTAGGCCTCAAGCAAGTCAGGGATTCCATACAATTGCGGTATTTCCATCTGAAGACGCAATTACCAATTTATGAATTTCAGTTTGAATATCAAATTGTATGAATTTTATCACACAATTACATCCTTTTAGCTTCTTGATAAATTTTTGACATATTTGGCTTCTCGGTTGATCCTCATTAGCCAAATTGCTATGATACCAACTGTAAGATCCCTGTCCCCACCGCGTAACAATTTCAAGTGTGCTAGCAGCGGAAGTACCACTTCTTGCACGGGGTTGGGTCCCACACTCAGGGCCTCGCCGATGGATATCTGGACAAGAGACTAATCCATCGATTTTTCCAAAACCGAATCCAGAAAAAACTTCCTTTGCCCGAAAAGCATGGGCAATTCCACGAGGATAACTTTTCCCTAACGTAGTCAAAAGCCTTAACTAACTGAGCTCATCTGACCGAACCCGTAAGTCCCATAGTCAGATCAAGGAAAAAGACTGTACTTGGATCATAGATACCAACGCTTTTTTCTTCATTGAAGGCACAACCGTTGATTCTTTTCCATAGAATAATTTTTGTCCGGGATTTACTTCATCTATCGAACTAAACAGAAATTGAGTCTCGATTTACGGATCCATTAGTCTAGCCTAACCCCATCCAGTCCCATGGGTTAGCCAACCGCCCAACCACTGTAGTGATGGGATCCAATTAGGAATTTGGTTAGGTTTTGTCCCGGGTACCAGGGAAAAGAGTTCCCAGGCCCCCTAGCTGGATTTTCAAGCAATTTTATCTCCAGTCACACCACTTACACACCCAATATGAAATTGCCTTTTTTTCAAGATTCAAATGTATTTAATTCAGTCATTTAATGAAAACATAGTGTTACTGATTATAAACTTCCAAGTATCCGGGAACCACATGAAGCTTCTAGCTCCTCATGCCAGGCACACATTGATATAGAAGTTTCTGCACGCTCTACACCTACCCTTGTCAATACCCACCAAGAAACCAATGAGTCTACGTCTCCTCTTGTAAAAGTATCGTTGGAAACCATTTCCTCCGTTCATTCATGGGAGCATACACTACCATCTCTGCAATTCGATGTAGCCACAAGGGTCATAAAAAGGTATCTGACCACATCACCACCTATAACCCACTGGACAAATTGGTTCCAAGGGGCTGCAACATCATTGCAAAAAATATAATCTACCCAAGGAAGGGGGGAGCATGTACTCATATTCGATATTCTATTGCTTCCTCCCTAACCTTCTCCCCTGACCACGTAACTCCAAAATTCAAGGGAATGTATATATATAGCTTCATACACAAAATAGAAAAGAAAAGAAAAACAAAAAATAGAAAAGAAAAACAAAAAATAGTAAAAAGAGCAAGAGCACATGAACACGAGAAATATCCGCACGCAATTAGGAACCAGATTGACCTGTCTTCATAAACCTACTGATGCTATATCTCTGTTTGTAGACATGGCAAATGCACGAGCATCACACACTTTTGGTGAGAGGTATCATCTGTACCTTTCTCAGATATTTCACATGTGCTATCCTGTAATTAAAACCGAATTGGATCATATAGATGTACTAGCCAGAGAGGGAAATGTTGAGGAATTAGAAGGAATCTGACCCGCCTCTACGATACCCAATTGAGCTACAGAGTCCTTATGGGGAGGTGCTATATAATGCATTATTGGATATACGGGAGCCCAACACAATTTGATATCATATGGAGTGTGGTGTCAAATTGGAAAACCACCTTTATCCAAGAGTGCTATCCAAGTTAAGGGTATCAATAAGAAGAAAACCACTGTCTCAGGAATTCTGTACACTCCTGTTGCCTATGAAAAGGGGACTATAATTCAAAGCTTTTTAGTTATGCCTGCTGGTACCATGGAGGGGACTATAAACTTAGGGCACAAATGCCACTAAGTGCAATATTGATTGGGCAACCAGGCGAGTTACAACGCAAGAACCAATTCTCAGTCTGACTGCTCAAAATCCCGCACTAAGCCATTAACTCTGGACAAAATGCTAAATAACAAAAAATCACAAAGTCAAGTGGCAACACCATCATTGATTGTTTGCCACCCCTTTAATGCTTCAACGCCAAGAGTGGAAACAGGCAGTGTGGTCTCCAAGGCTCCGCTTACTATACCAAAGAGAGTACATACAAATGGGTCCCAAAAGCTTCGTTAACGGCTACCTCCACTGCTCAATCTCGTTCAAACAAGAAGCCTAGCAGCTACCTGCCCGAGAAAAGGTAACGTAACATCATGTTGGATTCCTAAAAATTTATTAGCAGCCCAACGGACTACGAAGGGAATGACCAGATTTGGGTCCCTAAACATAAGCTGAATCCCTCTACATTGCCTGTAAAACCTTGCAAACCAAACATTGCCACCCCAACGACAATTCAAGACCGTGGTAAGGGAAAGGTAACGGAGTGCTCCACACCACTTCTTCCAGAGCTCGTTTGGATTCCCAAATGATATCTATCGATACCACCTAGCTCAGGAAGGGGGGAACCACATGAAGTTTCTAGCTCCTCATGCCAGGCACACGTTGATATAGAAGTTTCTGCATGCTCTACACCTACCCTTGTCAATACCCACCAAGAAACCAATGAGTCTACGTCTCCCCTTGTAAAAGTATCGTTGGAAACCATTTCCTCCGTTCATTCATGGGAGCATACACTACCATCTCTGCAATTCGATGTAGCCACAAGGGTCATAAAAAGGTATCTGACCACATCACCACCTATAACCCACTGGACAAATTGGTTCCAAGGGGCTGCAACATCATTGCAAAAAATATGATCTACCCAAGGAAGGGGGGAGCATGTACTCATATTCGACATTCTATTGCTTCCTCCCTAACCTTCTCCCCTGACCACGTAACTCCAAAATTTGAGGGAATGTATATATATAGCTTCATACACAAAATAGAAAAGAAAAGAAAAACAAAAAATAGTAAAAAGAGCAAGAGCACATGAACACGAGAAATATCCGCACGCAATTAGGAACCGGATTGACCTATCTTCATAAACCTACTGATGTTATATCTGTGTTTGCAGACATGGCAAATGCACGAGCATCACACACTTTTGGTGAGAGGTATCATCTGTACCTTTCTCAAATATTTCACATGTGCTATCCTGTAATTAAAACCGAATTGGATCATATAGATGTACTAGCCAGAGAGGGAAATGTTGAGGAATTAGAATGGCTAATTCGCCTATTGATCACGAATGACCCCTACTCCATAGAGGACGTATCCTCAATAGCCCAAGACTTTCCTTTTCCACATGATGACTATCCTCGCATAGTTACATTCTTGACGAGTTTATGTGGATGGGAAAACAAAGAAGATATATCTAACGATGATGAATGGACAGATGAAACTCATGGCACTACCAAGGCTGACTTTATTTATTTGGATGATGCGGATAAAGGCTTAGCCTTAGAGCTAGAGCCAGAACTCTACAACATCCTCTTACCTTGATCCTTAGTATTAGTGTGGTGACTGGTAGGTAGGTTAATGTTTTCAAGTTGTTTCTAGTTTTGTGTGCTTAAACGAGTCCTTATTTTTTCCAGTGATGTGCCTGTTGAGGTATAGTGCTTGTTAGTTGGTTGTATAGCTTGAAAAGTTTGAGGTGGGTTCGCTTTCAAGTCCTAAGATTGCCGCAACGTTCATACATAAATATCTACATTAAATTGCGGGCATTTCTCATCGAATCAAGGAGATCTCCAAAATACAGGTGTAATTCTTCCATGCCCACTTTCTTTTGTTTTTACTGTTCAACTAATTGCATGAACTATAATGCATGACCACATGGAATTTGTCAAAGCACTACTTAGTTTTCGAAGTTGCCTAACGTGTTAGTGTACATCATTAATGAGTTTAACCTTATTTGAGTTATTCTTGGGAATGCATGAAGTCTTTAGTTAACCTTAGAATATGGTTGTCTTAGGTCTAGGGTTAAAACCATCTTAATGTTTGAACAACCTGGTTGTGTGTGTGTTGACCTCTGAGACATAGCTTTTACCCCTTTGTCGTCGAAAGGATGTAAGAACACATTATAGTTCAGGAGCGAAAATCCAAAGCGATGAATAAAATAAAAAGAAAATCCTACAAAAAATGGCAATATAGGTCTGTTATGTGCTTTAATGTCGGCCCATCGCCCTATTGACACTTGGTAGGTGAGGAGTATTCTACTCTAGGCAAAAGGCTCCTATAACTCTGATGTTTCTTGTGTCCCTAGGCTCTTGGGATTAGCTTGTTCTTAGAATAGACACATTGTGGTCATATGTTTCTTTATTAAGCTTGGTAATTTTCCTTGACGTAGGCCAATTATAGACTTTGATTAACCTTCAACATCTTGCTAACTCTTGAATTACTTTCAATAATTTTCAACTCCTGTTAATTTGCTACACTAGCTCATTCATGTGACCCCTTAAACTAAGTTCTCATGGCAAAATTCCATTGGGGTCTAACATGCTTGATTTTATTACACTCTATATCTTTTGAATTCTAGCATACTTTCACTCTACTTCCCTGTTTTGTAGACAGTCTACCACAACAAACCCTATCGAGCTTACCATACCATAGCTTCCGAGGTCGAAATCTACATCAAGAAAGGGGGCATGTTAACCTATGTGGCGAACATTGAGACGTATTACTTTTTACATCATGTAATTAATTTAAGTATTCTGAGTCATGGGCCGGGCTTGTTGGCACCACATGTAAAGGATAAAGGGGATTGGGTGATCGCCGATGAGAGGCGCACCTCGAATGTCATCAGGATAAGGGTTAGGATCAGCCGGCCATGTGTGGGCACCCATGTGTGAACGGCTAGGTCACATATAAGAGTCAAATGTAACCCTAAAACCTCTCATTCTCAATGTGTTGAATACAAGGAGTGCTCTTGCCTTATCTTCTCCATCCCCTTCTCATGCGTGAGCGAGAGAGAGAGAGAGAGAGAGAGAGAGAGAGAGAGAGAGAGAGAGAGAGAGAGAGAGAGAGAGATAGCGATTGAGCACTGCATGGCGGCACGACGACGACGAGGCGGTAGAGCGACGGCGGCGGCTCCTTCTTCACTATACGGCATGAGAATCCTTCACGACAGTAATCTGAGCGGTGCGTGACACACCTTTGCTCCCTGTTTGAGCTTGCTAGTTTCTGGTTGTGTGCTTGTAGCCATTCGTGGCTCGCATTTCGCATACGGTGCCTGGGTGGCAAGTCCCCAGCTCCGACACCTGCAGCAAAAGCACACAGTTAGCTAACACATGTTGTGTCCCTTTTCTTACTGCTGTGATCATAAAGTTAAATTCCAAGAGTAAAAGTAACTAGCGTGTTATTCTCCCTATGATAAGTTTGTCGATTTTCTCCTTTACAATCGCTGCATATTTTGGATTCATCTGGTACAGCTTTTGCTTAGATGGTCTTGATCCTTCCATGATTGGAATCATGTGTTATACCACTTCAAGGGCACACCCTTCATCTCTGTGTGAGTCCAAGCAAAGCAATCCTTGAATTCCTTGAAGGAGAGTTACGATTTCTTCTTCCTCAGCTACTACAGTTAAGTCCTTAGCAATAAAGATAGGTTTAGTTTCATCCCTGGCTCTACAATATCAATTTCCTTAACTTCGATTGGTGATGTGGATAGACCATCTTTCTTTACTCTTTTTGTCTTCAATTGTCCTTAGCAATAAAGACAAGTTTGGTTTCCTCCCTTGGCTCTACAATATCAATTTCCTTAACTTCGATTGGTGATGTGGATAGACCATCTTTCTTTACTCTTTTTATCTTCAATTGGACAAATTTTTGTTCGACCTAAATTATGTATTTTTTGAAATGGTTCGACATTGAGAGTAGGTCTGGTTTATCGTCATCCTCTTTTTTTGTCTGAGCCATCACCTTCTTACCTCGCGTTCAACTTCAGCCAGAGCCTTATTTTGTTTGCGATGTCTTACTTTCGTGAGTTTAGGTGTTTCTAACTCTTGAGGTATAATTTCCTCCTCTTGTTTTCCTTCCAAGGATATCTTACTTACTTTCGTGAGTTTAGGTGTTTCTAACTCTTGAGGTATAATTTCCTCCTCTTGTTTTCCTTCCAAGGATATCTTACTTAACTCTTCACCCAAATTCTTAGAAAACTCCTCGTGCACCTTAGTGGCTTCGAGCTATCTCAGCCATTGGGTGTCTGTGAGTTTACTTTGTAACATGGCATTTTATCAAGCGATATACTTCTTTTGTTTTTACCATTTTCTGAGGCATTGGACATCAACGCAGCTTTGAGATCTACCCCTTCCATGCTGGAGACTTCATCCTCCGTATCCTCTTCTCTTGGTTGCATGCTTACCATGCACACTGAGGTGGTAGGAATGTTCCTTGATTCAACATATTGGGTTCCTTTAGGCTGCAACACATCTATAGTGGCAAGCATGTGCATCCAATTTTCACTGAAATCGAGAGGTGGAAGTGACGCATACATTGTAGCCTCTTCATCTTCCCGTGAATCCTCTACCATTGGTTGGCAGACTTGTAGGGATGCAGTTCATTCAATGGTGGTGACCAAATCGTTTCCAAACAATTACCCTTCCATTGGGTGTGCCATTCACATTTGTAGACTAATCTTTAGAATTTGCAAATCCTTTCGAACATACACATGATCTAATGTTGCCCAATTATACACCAATTTGGACTCCCTCATGAAAGGTTTGCTCAAGATGATATCGTATGAATCTGGTTGGCGTAGAAAGTACATTATAACAAATGTATGGTGGTAGCGAAACGAAAAGAGCTTGTCTTACGTTTTTAATAGCCCCATAGGTATTGAAGATGTTCCTTCTACTATTTTTAACAATTAGATCCGCTCTTTTCAAATCAAGGTTACCCTAGTTCTTCCAACAACGTTTTGTAATGATACTAACCCCAACTCCTCCATCCAGGATAGCCAGTGCTTGGTACCTGTTATGATGGATTGGAATTGTAGCATTTGTGCCATCACTCTCATAATACTGGCCTAGTTGATTGACATGTATTTTGAGGAATTTGGGAGTTCTCACCTCAGCATGCTCTAGGTTTTTCTCTGCTCTATAGAGGTGATTGGGTCTCCTCTATAGTGGACATTGGGTTTAATCTTCCCTCTATCCAATCCTTTATGTTTACCCACAATGCATATTATTATGTAATAATGATCCCAGTGGCATTTTAACAGTGGTGGACAGTATTGCTCTACGAGACTGCCTATGTCTCTTGGTCCCCTAGGAAGTGAAGGCTCCTTCTATGTGGTTGTCACATACTCACCCCTAGGGAATGAATGAGAGGACAAGTCTTGCCCTGCTTCTTCAAACATTCTTGCCATGAACTCACTACTATCAATCCCTCCCTCAGACTCTTCAGGAATTGGAGTAGGCACGTCCAATTTCCTATCCTTTATCAGCTCATTTCTTGGACAGATTGTATCCCTAACCTTGTTAGCCCTTAGTTTGGCTTCGTGAATTTGTTGGCACTCCTCAACCAGGGCTTTAGATTCTTCAAGCTTCCTTATCTCTTACTCCGCATTGGGATATTCACCAATCCCCTTATTGCTAGTCCTCTCTTTGTGTTTCTGCTCATCTGGTTTTGGTGCTTGGTTGCTCCCTTCTTTTGATTGGGTGGATCCAGTGTCAACTGTATCACCCTTACCCACTTTTTTCACTCTTTTCCTTCTCCCAGTTTTTGAGGTTGTAACACCAGTAGAGTTCTTCCCTTTGTCCACTTGTTTTTCCTATGCTCATGTTAGGACATTTAGTGGCATGCTATTCCCAGGTTGCACACTTATGGTCGTGATAGTGGCATGGGTAGAAGTGGAAGTAGAACCACTGGCACAATATGGGCAGTCTTTGATCAAATGATTAACCCCACACTTAACACAAGTAAGTGTTGGCATGTTGTTAAGCTGTGCTGCCATTGGCTGAGCTTGGCCCGCATGAACCATGTTCTTATTAGGACAGTCTGCTATTCGATGAGGTCCACCACAACCAAAACACTGTAGTGGCCCCCTTCTCATAGTTGAGTTTATGTCTTTACCTTTCCATTGTATTGTGGAACACTGGCACTAGCGTGTTATTCTACAAGACATAAAACTCTGATGTAATCTCCACGGCCTCTTTGTAGTAATCATTACTGATTTCTACCTCATGCATGACTTCCCCCTCGTCCAAGGGTTCCTCAATCAATACATGGTTGATTTTAGCCTGTGGAGGTTTGTGGTGATAGAATAGGTGGTGGTAAAGATGACATATCTTGTATTTGGAACATCCCTCTCGATAAGTAGGCTGGGTTTGGTTGCCGTGCAGCTGTAGTGGTTTGCATTGGTGGTGCTGGTAAGGCTAGCAGCACTTTGTGTGTCGGCAGTTGTGCTACAGGCTGGAGCCTCGGATACCTACACATGGAAGTGTCATGGTTCCCTAATCTCACACAATGAGCATAATAGAGTAACTGCCTTACTATTAAATGAGGGCATTCAGTAGTGGTGTGATTCATTCTACAAAGGGAGCAACAAACCAGATCTCTTTGGGGGTAGAGATGAGCATGCCCTGATGCTTCTCTCCCATCATTGACTTTCAATTTATCCAGTATGGCATTACTGAGCTCATTCACAGTCATATTTCCAACTTTCTTGCTCTAGGCTCTAGTGTCATGTGACTTGAGACTCACGATGTTGATGCTACTAAAGCTCTTAGCATCTTTAGGTTGTGGCAATTCAAGCATATTGTCTTCATATTCTATTGCTAGTTTATAACATGTATCCAAGGTAGCCGATCGGGCTAATACTACGTAAACATGAATTTTATGATCTCGTACTTCTCTCCAAAAGCATGGCAATAACTGATCATTCGTTAGGCTCTCCCATAACTTGCATCTTGAATTCAAGTGCTTGAGTCAAGATACATAATCTCGCATGGAATCATTTTCTTTTTACTTAATATTATGAAGAGCTGAGCCACATGACTCCATCTGTCACCACTTTGAGCAAAGCTTGGTATGAACACATTCTTAAGCAGCCTAGTGAAGTTGACTTTATCCTCCGGCTTTAGGGTTTGATACCATTGATGAGCCTTTCCTTCTAGGGTCAGCGAGAAAGCATGGATCATGGTCACATCAACGTAGGTTGACTCAATGATCTCAATATGTTGGATTGGGTCCCTATCCCTCGAGAACTTTTGTAAGCTTAGAAATGATACATGGCTTCATATGGGATGGTCTGGATTCTATAACAGTGCCTAGCTCCCTAACCGTTCCTCGGCCCATTTCTATGGCCATATTTAGCAAATATGCCCTTGTGACCGCGCTAAGATCTGCATTTGGATCCATCATTGGTCTTTGAGAATCTACTCCCCCCTACCTAGACCTTGTCCTCTTCATGCATTTATTCTTCTAGGCAGTTTGGGTCTATGGCTAGGTCCGCCGGCCAACTCCTCATGGCCTAGATCATTATAAGAGGCCTTAGCCCCCCACCTTTGTTGGATTAAGATCTCCATGCCCTACAAGAATGTGGGATCATTGATCATTTCTTGTATGTCTCCCCTTGTATAAAGGTGATCCTCATCCTTTGCAGATTCCCTAGGTAAATTTTCCTCCTCATTTTACTTATCAAGGCCTTCCTGAGCCCTTGACTCTTAATTCATGGGTTCTAGAGTTGGTATTGCTTCTTCAGTCCGTGCCCATCCATATGCCGTCCGTGGCATTTCTAGACATTTTTAGTTCCTTGCCACGTGATTAAAATGGATTGACATTCTCCATTTCCCTTTTTTCCGTCCTTCTTCATCAGGTATCGAGCTCTTTTTTTCTTAAGCTCAATAATTGCAGTTGTCTTTCACTGTGCCTCAACCCTCTTTAAGTCCATTTCTATTTCCTCTGATGTAGGGAAAACGACTTGACCTATCCTGTCTGCACTTTCCTTATCCCTTCTAACCCTGGGGGTTGTTCCACTAATCCTCATAGTGTTAGTCCACTTGGAACCCGAAAGTTGGGTTGGTAATTCTGGTCTTGGACTGTGTCTAGCACTGGTTAATGGGCCCACACTGGTGGCAGATTATGCATCGTCTTCTGTGCTATGTTGGAGACCAAAAAATCCCCTAGTTATATCAAAGATTCCACTGGATATTGTAGGGGAAGATGGTTTTTCTTCCTCTCTAAAACCAGAGTCACAACCCTTCTTCCATGGACTCTTCACTACTTGTATCAACGGTGGTCAGTTTCCTCTGAGATGAAACACTCAATTGAGTGCTTGTCGAGTGGCTTGAACCAACAATCTTTTTATAGGAAGATCCTGCGTGATTAGATGCACTATCGTCAGGAGTACTATTGTCTCCAATAAGTTTATCGAACCTTAAGTGCATGAGAATGCGATTTGACAAGCTAAATCACTACTCTAATTAGATTTTCATAGGTTTCTGTTAAATCAAGTTTTTAGGTCGTGAAACTGTAGTCCGTGGTTCATGCCATGAAATAGGGAATGGTTCATGTCATGAAACCTGAAATGGTTCACGTTGTCAAGTAGACGAATGCGTTAATCGTTCACATCGTGAACTGTTTACTACACTTTGATGTGTTAAGTAGTCACTTCGGATTTTCAAGTCTAAGTTGCCTTGATCTGAGTCGAATAGACTCCAATTATACGATTAAGGTACTCCCCTAACTTTAGTATGACAACCCTTAGTTTGTGAATTAGATCTGTAATTCACAATTCATGCCAGCCGTGAAACCATAAAGGAAAGTGCACGTCGTGAAGTAGCAAGCAAGGCTTCATGCCATGAAAAAGGAAATGATTCACGCTATGAAACCTGAAATGGTTCATGTCATGAAGTGGTTCATCAGTTTTCACACCATGAAATAAGAAATGTTTCACATCGTGAATTATCTCACCGCCGCTAATTCGATAAGATTTCTTCCAGATTCGTTGTGTGTCAGAGGTGTCAAGATAAGGTACCCTATTTTTGGCAAGGTAATCTTAAAATTTGCGGCGTTGATTGTGGAAGGCGGTTCATGCTGTGAAACAATAAGAAATGGTTCACACCGTGAACCGTTTTCTGCACTTTCACGTGTTAAGTCTCCACATTGATAGAATGAAGTTTGGAGTGTAATTTACCTATCCAAATGTTCTCGAATGGTTGTGCTAAGGGATAAGAATGTAATGCAAGTTATAAGCACAGCCATTGGCTTCTTGTTTTTGTAATTTTAATGATTTTTTTTGGAAAACATAGAAAACAAAGTATCACACCTACTCAATCATGGTAGCAAGTCTTACCAATGCTTCAAGCTCGTGTCCCTTGAGGCTCCCTAAGCTCACTTTGAAAGATCCAATCCTGCAAACACCACCTCCACGCTGTCACTCACCACATGAAGTCGCTCACACCATGTATGCAAGGCAACCACCTCTCACTCTTCCACACATACACGCATAGAAAAGGAACATGCACTAGAGTACACATTCTCTCTCTCTCTCTCTCTCTCTCTCTCTCTCCCACAATACAAGCAAGAGCTCTCATAGCACAAAGGGGAATTGTGTCTTTCCATTATGATAAATTACCTTTTATACAACTGGCCCTTATTCACACTTAGGCGCCTAAAACTTACTAACTAAGGCCTTGGGTGGCCAGTATTTCATAATGTACAACTTTTATAGTGCCTTTGCATAACACTTATTAATGTCCTCAAATGGAGGAGCATATTTGTTAATCCAAAATGGGATTAATATAAACATGGCTGCCGTTACTTCAGGCATGTTCACATCCAAAGGAAACATTCTACCATTTTGGTTACCCTTTGCAACCAAGCGACACTAATTTGAATTGAGGATTAAACTTCACTTGCAAACCTTGCTCAACCATCTATCTAACAGAAACCAGGTTCTTTGTAATATTTGGAACATGAAGTACGTTTGCCAAGTACTTCATTTTGTCATCCTGCATAGACAATGACACTTTACCAAGATGCACAATGGGATGCATAGTATTATCACCTATTTCTACATAGCCTAGTTTCTCCATTTTTTGCATCTCTAAACCACTCAGCATGATCGATCATGTGGTTAGAGGCACCAGAATCAACATACCATGTATCTTGAGATCTTGACACATCTCGTGTTATGGAACTGAGCATGTGCTACATCACAAAAAACTGCTCACTTCTTTCATCACCTCCCTACTAGATGATGCATAGTTGCCTTGCTGCAACTTTCCACTTTTAATGTCATTCTTCTTTTTATAATAGTCTTTTGCCATGTGTGCACCACAATAATAACACTCTATGCTTGAGGGATTGTTTACGTCCCATACCATCATGATACCACCCATACATACCTTATTAATTTGGAACTCCCTAGTATGCCGTCTAGGAAATATGAATAAAATCCTATATAAAACGAATAAGATGGCCTTATCCCAGACTTTCACATACTAAAACGTGTCTTTATATTTCTAAGACCACATCAAGGAATAACTCTTTTCGAGTACATCATTAGAAAAGAATTTTGAATTATTGGTGCCTTTCTAATGATAACTACCTAATAAACTCAATAAAGTTAGAGTAGAAAAATAACAATTCACCTAGATATATAAGCAACTAGGTATCCAAGTTGGAATATGTACAAGAGTACAAGAAATATACTCCAAAATTACATGCAAAAAATAAAGGCAAATGCTACCTTCAAAGCACATAAAATTATCCAAAAGATCAAAAGATCCTTATAAAACCATGGATAAAAGCATAAAAGCTCCTCGAATCCATAAAAACCATAGTCGATCATAACAATCAATGCATGCCATCTAATGGTCATTAATCATGCCAAAAGAAGCATTAAAATTAGCGGCCAACTCATCAATCCAGAGTATATGAACGTAGTGTCGTTCAAACAAAACTCAAAAGTAATCAAGTGAAAACACATGTGTGTAGCACTCATTAAAAAACCTCTTGACACAAGTGATCTAGGTGGAACCTGATGAGTCCAAATAAAACTTGGAAAACATCCAATAAAATTCACCAAAACAAACCGATCAACTAACCCATGATAGAATTTATCTTAGGCTTAAGAAATTAAGCACAAACCTCATTTAAAAAAGTGTAAAATAAATTATCATGGAAAAGTGTCAAAGGTGAGACACACTTTGAACACAGATTATAGCCATCATTGAAACAATTAAGGAACATGTCCAAAAAGAATGGTTAAACAATGGTAAAAAATCATGAAAACATTGTTTAGAATTAATCCAAACAAAAATAACTACTAATACGAGATACAATCATATTAATAATATGCGAATAACCCGCATCTATCTAATGTCAGCATGATAAAACGTACTTCAACATTAAATAACCCTCGAAAATATTGAATTCTCAAGAAAAAAAATTATCATGAATTTTTTCTAATTTTATAAGGCCTCAAAATACGATAATTTTGAATTTCACCAAATCTATCTTATGGCATTCCAAACCTATATTTTTTCAAAAAAAAATCAGCAAATAGATTTGCTAAAATACCATTGATATTTTAAAAATACCAATTTCCAAGATTCCTAAAAATAATTTCTAGAAAATTCATATTTTTTCTGAGAATCCCATCATTCACGAAATTTCCAATTCCACTCTACAATTCTCAAATCCAAAGAAAATTTACAATTTTAATGGATTTTCTAAATTTTTGGGTCAAAAATATATATTTTAAAGGAATTTGAATGGTCACCCGAATGGACACACCACATGCCAAACACCAACCCCACATTTTCCAAAAACTTAAAATAACCTTTGTCTAATTTTTCACTAATTTTTAAGAATTTTTTAAAAATTTTAATTAACCCTGAACGCATTTAGAATACAAACGGTCAAAAAATTTTGGAATCCCAATAGTCTTCCCCGAATACGGAAAGCCAACAGTTTCGGGAAAATGAAAAGACAAAAAAAAAATCAGAATGTGAAAGGTCAAAAGTTTTCGGAATCCGAAAGGTCAAAAGATTTTCCGAAATTCGGAAAGCCAAAAGGTTTCCCGAGAATGCGGAAAGCCAAAAGGTTTCCCGAAAGATGAAACGCCAAAAGGCACCAAAAGAAAAAATTTCCAAAAATTTTCAAAGAATTTTCTTTTCTCAGATTTCAAATTTTCTCATTTTGACTTTTTTTTCAAGCTTTTTTGGAATTTTAAAAAAACACTTTTTTAATTAAAAAAAGTTTAAATAAGCTTTGTAAAAAGCTTTTTTTTTCTAAGGAGGGGCGAGTTTCGCCCATTTAATTAACCCTGAATGCATTCAGAATACAAACAGTCAAAAAATTTTGGAATCCCAATAGTCTTCCCTGAATACGGAAAGCCAACAGTTTCAGGAAAATGAAAAGACAAAAAAAAAAAATCGAAATGTGAAAGGTCAAAAGTTTTCGGAATCCGAAAGGTCAAAAGATTTTCCGGAATTCGGAAAACCAAAAGGTTTCCCGAGAATGCGGAAAGCCAAAAGGTTTCTCGAAAGATGAAACGCCAAAAGGCACCAAAAGAAAAAATTTCCAAAAATTTTCAAAGAATTTTCTTTTCTCAGATTTCAAATTTTCTCATTTTGACTTTTTTTCAAGCTTTTTTGGAATTAAAAAAAACACTTTTTTAATTAAAAAAAGTTTAAATAAGCTTTGTAAAAAGCTTTTTTTTTCTAAGGAGGGGCGAGTTTCGCCCAGCGGCGGTTGTTGCACAGCCCCCCCGCCCCCTCGCCTGCGCGCAGAAATGAGAGTGAGAGGAGTTTGATTCTCCTCTCCATCTTCTCCTCTTTATCTTCTCCACTCCATTCTCTCTCCACCCTCTCCTTCTCTGTTAGAGAGGAGGTTGATTAACTTTTTAATTAATCTTTTTTTATTAATCATAATTAAAAGTTAATTATGATTAAAAATTAATCAAATTATGCCAACTAAAAGGCGTTCACACAGGTGGGAGGAAAATAGAAGAGAAATTCAGATTTAAGAGGTGAAGAGGGTTCCATGCACATGGGAGAGCATTTCATGCATCAACATGTTGCCCTTATTGCATTTCAGCAAAAATCGGCAGAAAATGGATAGAATATCTACGGAAAACCCGCAAAAATGCATAAAAATACATGTTCAAAAAAAATTTAAAAATTAGAAAAAAATTCCTAAAATTTCTAGAAATTTAGGGAATCCATTTTCTACCAAAAATATACCACAATAAAATATGTGGTATTTTGGTAAAAATTTTCATTAATGCTTATTTTAAACCATAAAAAATAGAAAAAAATAGTATTAAACTCACAGAATTCCCTCGCAACGTCGGTTCGTCCCATTGAATAGAAGAAACACGCGTTTCAACCACTATATCGACAATCCACGTGCAAATCATCAACACAAATCAAGAAAATAATATTTTTATTTAGTAAATATTAAAATTTACTTCAAAAAATATAAAAATTACAATAAGAAAGAAAAAATAACAACAATCAACTAGAGATTGCTCTGATACCACTGTTAAAACCCTAAGATCTCTCTAGATAATTGTTATGCATAAACATGCATAAATCAGGCATAAACTCATCCACTCGACCACCCCCGAGCCCAAGGGATGCATACATGAATTATAATGAAGTACATCATACCTTTACCTTGATGCCCCATACCATCAAGAGGTATAACTCCAATCCACTAGCATGTAGCTATAGTGTGAAACGGTAAGTGAGTAGATATAATCCCCTATACAAGAGAACATCATATCATAACCTAGCCTCAAGATAACATAGCCTTAGCCTCCCTTGAGTGTGCCCCATGCCCCTATTATATAGGAAGGCCCTCAAGTGACTCTTGACTCTCCATCTCCCATGTGTGACCCTAACCTTAACCCTTAAGGTTAGTCCTAACCCATGCTCCACTAGAGTTTGTTCCCATGCTCCCATGCTCACAAGCCTAATGTGGGTCAGCCTCCTAGTATATACACACATAATGTGCATATAACAAGTTAGGTTACTTGTACTCATAAAAAGACTTGAGATGTTGTGCTTGTATTCGAATGCTTGAAATGTCCTCCTTTTATGTGAGGAGAGTACAACAAAGCTATGATAGCTCATGTGGGATAACTTGGCTAGGTGACTTGGCACTCTAGCATCACTCATTTCAACACTCCCCCTTGATGCTAGATTGGGTATAATTTTTAGGCTTTCACTCTTCCTCTCTCTCCTTTTGTGCTAGGCTACTTTGGCCTTTATGCTACTTTGGCATTATAGTTACTTTGGCTATGAATTTCAGCTTGAGTGCATTATATGGCCTCAGAGGCTGATTACATCACACTTTTTGTAAAGACAAGAGGGGTGGTTCTTTCTCTAGAAGAGCACATCTTCAGTTGGGACAGCTTTAGCCTCGATGTAGTTTTCCTGTTTCTTTTTTTGATAGCAATCTTCTTCTAGGTGACCAATTTTTCCACAACAGTCACAAACAAGATTTGGTTTATCTTTATTGCAACATTCATTCTTAGTATAACCAAGTTTTCCATAGTGATAGCATCTTGGAAGTTGAGATGTTAAATGATTTGTCCTTTGAAATCTCCCACCCTTTGTATACAGTGCTTGCTCACTTGAATGTGATTTGAATGATTCTTTATCTTTGAATTTGGATTCTTATTCAAGTAGAGATGATTATACATCTTGAAGTTTAGTGTTGGGCACATTTTTAAGTGTAGCAACAATTGATTCATAAGGTTCTTTGTCAACACTTTTTAGCAATACAGCAATAGATTCATCTTCCTCATCAATGACTTTCTTTAATGCACTAAGTTGTTGTTTGATACCTTTGAATTTACTGATGTGTTGTGCCATGGTCTCGGTCTCCTTCTTGTCGAGCTTGTAAAACTGCATGAGAAGGTTGACTTTGAGCTCTTTGAGTCGGTTGTGCCGAAAATCTTGTTGAGTTCCTGCCATGCCAACTTGGCATCCTTAATGCCGGCAATGTGAATAATCACATCATTATCAAGATTTTGAGCGATAAGGCCCAATGCTTTGTTGTTCTAAAGTGGCTCAACCTCCACTTCTTCATCCTCAATAAGGTGCCAAAGCCCCTTATGCATAAGCAAGTACATGGTCTTGCTTTGCCACGTAAAAAAACCATCTTCATTAAATCTTGAAACAACTTCAACACGCTCCATATTGAGAGGGTCTTACTAACAAGATTTTATTTTGCTTTGTTAGTAGTGTCTAATCTCATACAAATTTGTAGTGTGAAGGTCGGGAAGGTCTATGCACGTGATAATGATTCACAGCCAGTGTCTAGTCCTAGTACAATGATGATAATGAAACAAATTCTCTTCAATTGAGTAATGCAAGAGGATGCAGTGAAATTTGATGCAAGAGGATGTTTCCCATTGTGGAATAGTACTCTAATTTTCTAATTTTGATTTTGGTTCAGTTCAATTTTTGCTAATTGCTTTTGCTAATATATATATAATCATCATAGTGATTAACAACAGCAGACTTTGGAGGGCAAAATTGAGAAAGATTTTGGATGGGGCTTTCTTGATGAACTTCTTGCCCTTGATGAGGGTCAGGCTCATGTAAAAAACTCAGCTCAAAGATGCCAAAAAAGGTTGATTTTCGCCTATTTTTGTCGGTTGGTTTTCTTCTTACCCCGGCCGATACACACCACCATTGGAGTATTCCTTTGGTCAGTTTCAAGCTTATATCATTGCCTACCTTGGGCTAGAAGGGCTTGGTTCAATGTTTTGTGTAGGTGGAGAAATCGTGAAAAGACCAATCGGTAACTATGCGCTGTTTTTTGCTTGTAGAGAAGGAAATGTCTAATTCCTCTTGGATGTGTATTAGCCTAGGGTTGAGCAATACTCTCCTAAGAGGACTTGGCTAATGATTGAGAGGAGAAGCAATGGCAAGCACTTGAAGTTTGGGCCACAAAGAGGAAGAATGGGATAAGATGAGATTAATCCTCCTAATGATGTGATTAATGAAGAATAATGCTAGAGCTAAGCTAAAGGGGAGCTTAAACCAAGCTCTGATACCATGATCAAATTCATGGATCAAGCTCCCTAATGACAATAAACTATCTAATTAAATCTTAATCTTGATCTAATCCTACACTAATGACACACTAATCTACGGTGGATAAAAATAAACAATACTCATGGTGATGAGTGTGTGCTAATTAAGTTTAGACTCAAGTTCAGTTAAGTTACAAGATGGAAACTTGTACTCATAAAAAGACTTGATATGTTGTGCTTGTATTCCAATGCTTGAAATTTCCTCCTTTTATATGAGGAGAGCACAACAAAACTATGATAGCTCATGTGGGATAACTTGGCTAGGTGACTTGGCACTCTAGCATCACTCATTTCAATAGTAAGTAGGCCAGGTCAAGAAATATTCTCCCATTTGGCCCTCTCCTTGTTTACTAGGCCCCAAATGATGTCTTTGACCATCCATGGTGTTTCACTTATGTAGCTTTGGGCATGTGCAGCAAGGCTTCACAGAGAACATCTATAGTGAGGGCCAAGGTCACAAGTCAGCACATGTAGACGCGTAGACTGTGCCAGTATGAGGTGGGTATCATAAGAGAAAATGAATCTAAAGTAAGTACTGAGGTTTGGTCCCTAATCTTGTAGAGGTACTAGTGAAAAGATGCAAGGGAGAAGAGAGCTTGAGCTCTTGCAAGCACACACACACTCACAAAACCCTAAAAGAGAACCCACATAGTGAGAGGCTGAAAATCTTCTTCTTCTTCACTCAACACTCAACACACCATATACAAAGATAAGAGTACACACGTATGAAAAGGTACTCAACCAAATACATACTAGGGTTCTCTATAGTGTGAACCCAACTAAATGAGCTGGCGCTATAACTATGCCAGTCTTTAGTATAGCTGTCACACAGCCTGTCATCCCACTGGCCGCATATCACCCATGATCTCACCAACCATGCCAGTGGTGTAAGTGTGGCACCTATCCCCAAGGCGGGTCATCAATGTCCATCGCCTCACTAGATGAGCTCGATATCTCAACACTCCCCCTCGAGCTCAACTCCATCTCATGGACACCAAGTGAAGCCCTGAATCTGCAGAGCTTCTCTGTACCCAATGCTTTGGTGAAGATGTCAGCGACCTGATCATGTGTGCTGACATAAACAAGATCAACGTCTCCTGCCAAAACCTTCTCTTTGATAAAATGGTAGTGGACCTCTATATGCTTCATGCGAGCATTAAAAACCGGGTTCCTGGCCAACTGTATACTGCTAATGTTGTCACAAAAAATGACAACTTGTCTATCCACTGATAGACTCAAATCTGCACAAGTAGCTTTCTCAACCAAGCTACCTTACATGCTGCCATAGCAGTACCTCTGTACTTGGCCTCTGTACTGGATAGAGCAACCGTAGGCTGCTTCTTGCTACTCCAAGTCACAGCTGCACTCCCTAAAGAAAACATGAAGCCACTAGTAGATCTTCTATCTGAGATATTACAAGCCCAATCAACGTCTGTCTACCCATCTACACATATCTCTGTCCCAGTTTCATAAAATAGTCCACAATGCAAAGTAGACCTCACATATCTCAGTATGCATCTCAATGCATCCAAATGCGGCTTCCGTGGAACCTGCATAAACTGACTCACCAACCCAACAGCATAGCTCGAATCCAGCCTGGTGATCGTCATGTAGATCAAGCTTCCTACTATGCACCTATATATAGTAGGATCCTCCAAAATCTCTCCTGAATTTGTACTCAACTTGCCATTCTGATCCAATGGCACTGAGATAGGCTTATAGCCTATCATACCATACTTGGACAACATGTCCAAGCCATATTGTCTCTGTAGTAATCCAATACCATGTGGTGACCTAATCACCTCAATGCCCAAGAAATATCTGAGCTCCACCAGATCCTTCATCTCAAACTTCTATCTAAGCAAGATCTTTACATCAAAGATCTCTGCATCATGGTCCCCCGTAATGATCAAGTCATCTACATAGATAATAACAAGCACAACCCCTCTATCACTATGTCTCACATACAACGAGAAATCTGCATTGGCTACATGAAAGCCAATAGTGACAAGATATTCAGAAATCTTGTCAGACCATGCTCTTGGTGCTTGTTTTAAGCCATACAAGGCTTTCTTCAACCTGTAAACATGCTCGGGGGGGGGGGGGGGTGACTCACATCCTCATATCCAGGTGGCTGCAACATATACACCTCTTCCTGCAAATCCCCATGCAAAAATGCATTCTTTACATCCATCTGATGTAAAGACCATTGCTTTGACAAAGCCACTGCTATCACAACTCTCACTGTTGCCATCTTGGCAACTGGGCTAAAAGTTTCTTCATAATCAATGCCATATGTCTACGCATATCCTTTGGCTACCAATCTAGCCTTGTACCTGCTTATGCTTCCATCACTGTTATGTTTTACTTTGTACACCCACTTGCATCCAATGGCTTTCTTGCCTTCAGGCAATTGCACTAAATCTCAAGTCTCATTTCCATATAGTGCATTCATCTCCTTATCCATAGCTTTCTCCCAACACACATTTCCAACAGCCTCATCAATGCATGTGGGCTCTACAACCTGCACAACCTTTGCCATGTATGCATAATGATGTGCCACAAGCATCCAACTGGTCATAGCGTGTGGACATTAGCTAGGGTTAGTAGTGTGTGGACACAATACAACACAGTGTGTGTGTTGTAGATTATGGATTATGGCTTTATACATTGTGTGAGAAGGGAGATGGCTTCCCTCTATGGTTAGGATTTGCATAATACATTAGGGTTTGCTCCTGTGTGTGTGTCTCCTCTCCCTCTACCTGTTTCTCATCATGGTATCAAAGCCTGGTGCTCTCTATTAGGGCTTATGAGTGAGTGAGAGAAGAGGGAGAAGAAGCTATGAAGAAAAGCTGTGAAGCTTGCCATTGGAGCTATGAAGCTTGGAGCACACCGATTTCCATCAAATCTGAGAGCTTGGCCTACCGGGTAAGGACTACTAAACATCCTTGAGTGGATTGCAGGTGCAAAAACACAAACAACACAAGATTTGAGCAAAGAGAAATTTCTGTTTTGCAAGCTCTCCATTGAAGCTTGAGTGTGGTGAGTGTGGTGAATGTATGAGGCAAATGGTTGCAAATCTGACAAAGAATCATGTATCTAGAAAATGGGAATGTATTGGCAAATCATGTGCAAGCTCTACATTGAATTTGGAGCAAGTTTAATGCATTTAAGTGATTGGAATTCACTGGTTTGAAGCCCTCACAAAAACAAAGAAGTGATGCTCATTGTGGATGAAATTAACGCCGGTTTTTTGTAAAAATCACTCAATTGATGGATAGTGTACATGCCTAAGAGTGTTGGGAACTCACCTATGCTCTCAATAGCCACTATAAACATCTCAAATCACCTCAGGAGCATGCGGCGCAGGCTGTATGGGAAAAACAGAGTAGTTTTCTCTTAATTTTGAAAAGTGGAGGCCAAATTCTACTTGTGTGATTAATTAAACCCAAAACTTGCTTAGCAATTGTGTGATACACATACTTGAGGAGGTTGCTATATAATTGGTTGAAGCAATTATGCATTATGGAACTGATTATGAGCTGATTAAATAGGCTATCTACTATGATTAGTAAAACAGAGGATGATTAATCGGCTAATTACTCTCTCAACTTAAACAATTGGTCTAATTCCTTTTACATGGAGTTAGTAGACATCATTGCTAAGCTAATGAATGCCTTGTCTCTCAATTTGGACAAGAATCAAAGGAATTAGAGCACTTTTACTACTGGTTTTACTGGTTTTCTCAAAACAGAGAAGGAGATTTGATAAATTTGGTATGTACGCACCTTGGATGGTGTTGATATGCAACATTGAGCTTGTTTAGGTGTCAATGCAAGTTATCCACACTTGATTGAACCACTAAATTGTAATTTGAAGCCTTGGAAAGCGCACCAAAATAGGGTACTTTGGACTGCATATGCCAGTTTAATTTGAATGCAATCAGTTTGATTTTCTACATCAAAAGTGAAGTTTGTTGAGTACTTTGGAGTATCTGGAACACTTATTAGAGTGTGGTTGAGCTGAGGAAGGCCCATTTACAGATTTGGATGTGTGCGGAAGGTGCATTTGCATTGAGCAAATATGTCAGACAACCCAGTACAGATTGTGGGTGAGAAGTTGGATAGGAAGAACTTCCAGGCATGGAACTACAGGATTAAAAGCTTTCTGAGAAAGGAAAAGGGTTTTGGAACCTTGTTACAGGTGTGGAGCTAGAGCCGGAACTACCCCGACAACCTACACAACAATAGGTTGTGTAGGTTGTTACAGGTGTAGAGCTAGAGCCGGAACTACCCCGATAACCTACACAACAAAAGTTGTAGCTCATAAGCAATGGTCAGAGAGAGCATACAAAGTTTTGCATTACTTGTCTATATGTATCTCAGATGCTATACTCATACATATACATGATGCTGAGAATCCCAAGGATGCATGGGATACATTGGTAAAGCTGTTTAATACAAATAGTACTGCTCATAAGTCTCAGTTGTTGAGACAACAGATTCATAATGTGAAGCGGAAAGGAAGGAGTATCCATGATTATGTTTAAGAGATAAAGAAGTATGCAGATGCATTGGCAAATATCAATGCCCCCATGCCTGATGAGGATTTGGTAGATATTACCTTGCGTGGTCTTGGCAAGGAGTACACGTCTTTTGATACATCTATTTCTGTTCAGAGTATAGGTTTACCATATTTTGATGAGTTGGTTTCACTCTTGCTTGTTGAGGATATCAAACTCACTAACTCTTTTCATGATGCATCTACTAGCATGATGATAATGGCAGAAATCGGGCTTTCTATTCACAAAGGGGATTTAGAGGTAGGGGGAGATTTGGATCACATGGCCGTGGTAATGGTCGTGGATGGCAGGACAGGTCACCACAATAGAATTTTCAGCCTTCATATGGTGCCAGAGGTGGTCATGGATATACACCTCAGAGAGAAAGAGGTAATCCTCGTGGTAGAGGACGTTGGCAAGGCCAACAAATATCTATGGAAAATGTGGAATGCCATTAATGTGGAAAATTTGGTCGTATGGCACGTGATTTTTTCTGCAAACAAAATGATTTGAGAGGGGGTAGAGCACAACATGGTGGACATTATGCACAACATGGTGAAAATTATGCAAATGGTGGAAATTTTGCATCAAGCAGTAATGATGGCAACGCAAATCACTTGTTTGCCATAAAACATGTTGTGGGATCTATGATGACAAATGGTGAAAGTGATGACACTTGGTATATGGACTCTAGAGCATCAAATCATATGACTTGTCATGGCGAATGGTTTGAACATATGAAGCCTATGGTTGTGAAAGGCTATGTGGAGACAGGAGATGATACCCAACATGCTATTACACATGTTGGAAGCGTACCATTGGTTATACACAATGGTGAAACAAAGTCTATAGTGGTAGATGTCTTGTATGTGCCTTCTATTACAAAAAGTTTGGCCTTAGTTGGTCAAATGGTGGAACAAGGTTTACAGGTTCGTTTCAACAACGGAATGATTTTAATATTCTCCTCATCTAAACCTTGTAAACATCTGAACATGTCAACAAGTTGCCTTGCATCCTTATTGATGGGGTCGCATCCTTATTGATGGGGTAGTGATTCATCTCTGTATGCATCCATAATCTTCATCCACATCCCAAACATGTCATCTAAGCATATTATCATGTGTGCATTCTTGGTTGCGACACTATCAACAAATGTAGCTTGTGCTAGCTCGATAAATTATTGCACAACATTCTCAATATTAGGCAATGCTATGAACTACTTTATTAATGACAACCAAGAATATATTGAGGTATTTCTAAAAATACCAAATATTGAAAGGTTGATAATTACTTACATCGCATTCTACATATTGCTCACTTCCCTTTGGTGATGCTTTGCAAGTCTATTGAATGCAATCCATTAATCCATACTTGCTTTAGATTATCATATGGAGATTGCTGCATTATATTTTGAGATTCTAGGTTTGCCATTTGAGAAAACTCCACATTGCACTATCCTCACCACATTTTCCATATAATACCTCTTTCTTTGATTCATGACTTCATTAGTCACACTCTTTATGAAAACCCTGGCCTCATTAATAGAGTGTTGACCAGAAAGTATCCAATACTTGTATTTATGAAGATAATCTCTCCTCACTATCTCCAAAAGTGTGTCGATGGCCTCATCCAAAAGGCATTAGATCAGTGCATGATGGAGGTGGTCTAAAATTCAATCCAAAGTTGAGAGCTAATTTTTTGACACGTTTTTTGCTCAATTTTCTGTAGACATGTATTGCTGCAAAAGATTATACACAATTCTTCATTAGGATGTGGAAAGTCTTTTGTAATCCGAATGGGTAGTATTGCTCATAAGTGACAAACCCATAATAGCCTTAAATACTCTTTTTTGAAATCTTCTTCTATGTTTGATCATAGTCCACCACAATAGCAATTTCACTAAATGGAATAATGGTAGAACCTTCAGCTATGTTTGTCACCAAAGTAGATGATGTTTGTGGTTTTTGATTCACTATTTTGGTTTCACCTCTAGTATCATCCTTTAAAAGATTGGCTTGGACCTTGTAAATTCCATCAATATATTGTTTTATCATAGGCTCATCATCCTTCTCCTTTAAACACTAACCCATTGTTAACATAGATTGAGCACAATCAGCCTTCATCTTTATATCATCATAAAAAGATGCATCTAAGTATGATTTATTGGAGTCTCTAATATCCACATGAATGCGTGGAACTTTTTCTTTTCTTGCACTCCCCTTAGACAATGTCTATACTACACCAAGATTTTTGTAGTCCTCTTTCTTGGAATACAATGCAAACAATTGCAAATGTTTCATTAGCTTCCCCTCTTCATTATAGAAGTCAAGGTACCTAGTCCATGCCTTGTCATTATTAATGCCGTCAAAAATCTCAAGCCTTGAGCTTCCCTTGGACCTTTCAGCAATAGTGGATGATGTCTTCATCTTTGACACTTTGAACTTATTCAAAGCTTGATATCAACTTGCTTAGTTTAATAAATTTTGTAGATCTTTATAATTTCTAATCATTTAACATTTAACATTTACATAGAAAAAATAATCTATTAATCAAATCATGATTAAGTACTCATTTAAAATATTGAACTTGGTTAAAAACTTTAGAGGGATATAAGAGGGAGTGAGCTATCACTCCCTCTTATAATTTCTAATCATTTAACATTCGCATAGAAAAAATAATCTATTAATCAAATCATGATTAAGTACTCAGTTAAAATATTGAACTTGGTTAAAAACTTTAGAGGGATATAAGAGGGAGTGAGCTATCACTTGTATATATATTAGGATAATTATCCAAATCTATATTGAATGGTCAGCCAAATCTAGTGAGAGGAGCATTAGGGAAGTCCCCAATAAGGGTTAGCATTAGGAAAGTCTCCAATAGGGTTGAGTTCTAGTGAGAAGAGAATTAGGCAAGTCCCTAATAGGAGTGAGCTATGAGTTGTAGATATATTTGGATTATCTAAATTTGTATTGAATGGTTGGCCAAATATGGTGATAAGAGCATTAGGCAAGTCCCCAATAGGGGTGAGGTATGGATTGTAGGTAGATTTGGATAATTGTCTAAATCTACATTTAATCGTTGGCCAAAATTGTTGAGAAGAGCATTGGGCAAGTCCCTAATAGGAGTGAGCTATGAATTATATATAGATTTGGATAATTGTCTAAATCTACATTGAGTGGTTGGTTAAATCTAATGAGAGGACAATTAGGCAAGTTTGTGGTCAGGGTTATCATTAGGAAATTCTCTAATGGGGGTGAGGTCTAGTGAAAGGAGAATTAGGTAAGTCCCTAATAGGAGTGATTTATGAATTGTAGATAGATTTAGATAATTGTCCAAATTTGTATTGATTGGCTCACAAAATCTGTTAAGAAGAGCATTAGGCAAGTCCCTAATAGGAGTGAGAGATGAATTGTATATAGATTTGGAGAATTGTCTAAATATATATAGAACAATTGGTCAAATCTAATGCGAGGAGCATTAGATAAGGCCCCAATAAGATTGAGCTATGAATTGTTTATAGATTTGGACAATTGTCTAAATTTATATTGAATGGTTGGTCAAATCCAATAAGAGGACCATGAGACAAATGCCCAATAAGGGTTTTAGTAAGCTAACCAATGCAAATGGAACTGGCTAGTGGAAATATTCTTTTCATGCGCCATGAGACGGACATGATTCAATTATCCTTAGATAGAAACTTGAATGTAAGTTTAGATTTTGCCTTTAAGTATATATGATGGAATTCTTGGGATAGATTGGTTTACTTAGAATCAGGATAACATTATTGCCATGAGAAGGGACTATTTCTTTCATGGATCTTCTCGGGCAGAAGGTGGAGGGAATCGGAGTAACTATATGATGGAATTCTTGGGATAGATTGGTTTACTTAGAATCAGGATAACATTATTGCCATGAGAAGGGACTATTTCTTTCATGGATCTTCTCGGGCAGAAGGTGGAGGGAATCGGAGTAACTAAAGCTTCTATCTTACAAATTGTGAAATCATCTAAGCTATTAAAGGGACTTAGGAAGAAGCATGTAGTTTATGTTATTAAGAAAAATTATACAGGCAAGGAATCAAATATGCAAGGGAATCCGAATGGTTAAGTGAGTATGCCAATATATTTTCTGAGGACTTCACCAAAATGCCTCCAAATCATGAAATAGACATGAGGTTAAGATGATACATGGGGCTCAACCAATTGTAAGGAGGGTGTATAAGTAAGAAGCAATTAAACTCAAGGAACAATTGAGGAAAATTTTGGGGAGTAGGGCTTGCTCAACCCAGTGTATACTCAACCCAGTGTATCCTATACTTTTCCAGAAGAAGAATGATGGAACTCTTAGATTATACATTGATTATCGAGGATTAACCATCAAGAATATCTACCTTATTCCTAAGATAGATGAGCTTTTAGATCGATTGCATGGTGCCCATATATTCACAAAGATTGATTTGAAGTCAAGGTACTATCAAATTCACAAAAGATTGACTTGAAGTCAAGGTACTATTAAATTTAGACTAAGGATTCCTAAGACTACCTTTAATATTAGATATGGTGGACATTATGAATTCATAGTAATACCATTCAGATTGATAAATGCCCTTGATACCTTCAATTAGAATGCAAGAGATCTCCAGAGAGAATCTGGATGATTTCTTCTTGGTCTTCTCTTTGATAATATTCTAGTCTACTCCCAAAATGGTGCTGACCACCATGAGAAGCATGGAGACACTTAGGAAGCATAAACATTTTTTAAAGAAGGTAAGGCATTTTATTTGCATGCCTTTTTCCTTCTCAACCAAGGCTTTAAATCTTTAAAAGTGAGTAAACACCTCACTTTTCTCCTTCATGAAGTAAACCCACACTTTCCTAGTGTGGTCATCATTAATGAATGTAACATAATATCTACAACCTGCAATTGTTGCCGTCTTGGTCGGCGGTCCCCATACATCTGAATGTATGACATCTAATGACCTTGCACACTGACATGATTTTCATGTAAGAAAGCATGTTTGACCTGTCTATAAAGCTGGCATGCTTCACATACTTTGTGTATACCATCAACCTTAAACTTTGCCAAACCTGCAACAATATTTTGGGCCTGCATAGACTTCAGTCGCTCTACATTCACATGACTAATGCACTTGTGCCATATATCAGTATCTGCATTGACACCTGTTTCATGTGCAAACATTCCTACCTTTACTTTAGGCATGCTCACATCCAAAGGAAACACCTTACGATTTCAGTTACCCTTTGCAACTAAGCAACCCTGATTTTTGAAGTCTTCCACAAAACATTCTTAAGGATTAAGCCTGACTTCTAGACCCTACTCAACCATATGTCCAACAGAAACCAGGTTCTTTGTAATACTTGGAGCATGAAGTACATCTGCCAAGTATTTCATTTTGCCATCTTGCATAGACAATGGCACTTTACCAACATGCGCAATGGGATACGCAGTATCATCACCTGTTTTTACATAGCCTCGTTTCTCCATTTTTTGCATGTCTCTAAACTACTGAGCATGACTGGTCATGTGGTTAGAGGCGCCAAAATCCACATACCATGTATCATGAGATCTCGACACATCTCTTTTTATGGAACTGAGCATGTGCTGCATCATAAATAGCTGCTCACTTCTTCAATCACCTTCCTGTTTACTAGACGATGCATAGTTGCCTTGCTCTGCAACTTTTCACTTTTAATGTCATTCTTCTTTTTATAGCGGTATCTTGTCATGTGCCCTCGTTTGCCACAATAATAACACTCTATGCTATTTTCATTCTGATTTCTTTGCCAACCATCTCAGCCTCTTTGGCTCCCCCCTACCTCTAGATTGGCCTCTTTCACTTGTGTATGTTGCTTTTGTGAATCATTGGACTGTTGTTGTCCATAATTTTAATTTCCTTGTTGGCTACCACCTTGGTCCCGACCACGACATCTACCTCTGCCTCTGCCTCTATCTGTTCTGAGATGTGTTCTTGCTTTTTGAAGAAGAGTTCTCACCTAAATCCTTTTCTTCTATGATCAACATAGACACCAAGTCCCAAAAGTTGAGAATATTTTTCTTTATTGCAATGGAGATCTTGAATGGCTTGTACTCTTTGCCAAGCCCATTTTAAAAGACACTAGCCAAATCACCATCTTCCACCAATACATTGATGGACCCAAGGGATTCAACAATGCCCTTGATCTTTAAAGTATACTCATTGATAGACGTGCTTTTCTTTTCCATAGTATGCAGCTCTTGCTTTAGCTACAATTTCCTTGCCTTTGTGTTGGTCTAGAACATCTGCACCAGATTCTGCCACGCAACTGCTAGAGTGTTGGCATCCTGTATGTGTCCTATCATCGTGTCTATGACACTAATTGAAAGCCAATACATGGCTTTCCTTGCACCCTAGTTCCAATCCTTAAATGCCTTTATGTTTGCTGGACTGGCATTCTCTTCAGAGACAACTCAAGAGACTCCTCATTGTCTCCTTCGATATAGTGCCAAAATCCTTTACCCATAAGGAAATTGGTCATTCTGAACTTCCAGGCATAGAAGTGGTACTTGTCCAGATTCTCACTTACAATCTGATTGATTTCGTCATACATGTTTTCCTGCAACAATAAAAAATCTGCAACAAGCAATTTCTGTATGTAACTTGTGACACAACAGTATCTTCTGTGACTACTGTGCAGTGGTACTTCAACACAACTTGTAGGTCACCAGATTTGACCAAAGTACATGTACATACACACAATGTCAACAATACATGTGCAAACACTGTCTGCACTCCCAAAGCGCACTGTTGCACTGCAATAACCAGATTTCAACGAGCGACAGTTCTCAACCAAAACTTCTTGAAACTGCCAAAAATACCTTGCAATGACAGAACGGAGACCAAGACGCATCCGAAACGTGATTTTGGCCGTAAAACTTCAATACAAAGTACTATGTACCACATAAGCACCTCCAAGCCTGCAAAAGATAGCTCCTCAATCAGAGATGTGGATCTCTCGAAGCTACCAAGGGTGTTGTACCTAAACCAAGAAGGAAAAGAGATGATGCTCTTACTCGTGTACCGCTTCCTTGCTTGCTTATTCTTGCCTCTTGCTTGCCTCCTTAACTCTTACACGAATCGAAGCTCTGAGCCATAAAGAGAATGTAAGGAAGAGAGAAAGCTTGATTTCCTTGCAAGCACGCACACACACACACACACACACACACACACACACACACACACACACACACACGAGAGCGCAAGACACAAGAGATATGGATGGTTGAATTTAATTATAAAAATAAATAATTCCTTGTAAATTTAATCATTTTTCATTGAGTCAATTACATAAATAAATAATTCTCTATAAACTTAATGCACAACACCCTAGATAGAGGCTAGAACCACCTTAGTATATATTGTTTTAAGGATTGAAGGGTTCAATTATACCATTTAGACCCTTAGTATATATTGTTTTAAGGCTTGAAGGGTTCAATTATACCATTTAGACCCTTTTTTCCAAAGGATAAATCAAACCTAGTAAAGTTAGGATATCTTACTAATTTTTGGATTAAATTGAATCTCTACATAAGACACCAAAATAGAGAGACCAAAGGTAAGAAATAATTAAATATAACTTAATAAAATGAAGATTCGTGACTTTAGGTTATCATGTAAATTCATGAGCATTCTTCTATGAAGTAATCCTAGGAAATTAATTAACAACTTAGTTTTAAATTAACCCATGAAATTATAGAGAGAGAAAGCATTAGTACACATCTTCAATTTATCCTAGTAATCTTGTTTGTGTGTATAAAAAGGTTTATTATTTCAAGGATAGGACCTTAGAACTACTTTTGAATAGTTGAATTTTATTTGACAAGCTAAAATAAAATTTCAAGGATAGGACCTACTTTTGAATTTTATTTGACAAGCTAAAATAAAATTTATAAAAAATTATAGTGAGAAACTCCTAGAATTGCTTATTAATTAAGGATATAAATATACAAATTATTGTTCATGTATCCAGAAAAAAAACTTGCAAGCCGTTGGCCACTTCCTTGCTCATTTTATAAAGAAAAAAGAAAATAGTGACTCATGTGAACAATAGAGCTAAATGCATCAACAAGCCCTTTAATCTTCAATGAATAAACATTGATACATAGCTTTCCCTTCGTCACAATATGTACCTCTTGCTTCAATTGCATCATTCTAGTCTTGGTACTTGCACTATACAGCTTTAAATCAAAGTATCTCATGTATTTTTAGGTGTTACATTAGGAAAAAAGGGAGCTCATTTTGGGACCTTTTATGGTTTGGAAAAATAAGCTCTCAACCAATCAACAGAGGGCCAACGTAATGTTGGAAATTCACAAAAATAAGAGAAAATAGATAAAAGAAACAATACTTTATGTAGGTACAAGCGTGCTACATTAATGTGGAGATTGGTTTTTTATTCTCATAAGATCTTTGGACATGAAGATAGAATCTAGTCTGACATTTTCTCTGACAAGGGCCTTCCCGCTTCCACCTTCCTTTGAACTTTGAAATGTTGTGCTACCTTTCCTTCGAAAGGTCTACCATTCTACACCACTGCCTCATTGTGCAGCAGCCTCTTCTTTTCCAAAACTGCTCCCTTGATCCTGTTTGGCTTAGAGTAAGATGTTTCTTGTCAACTGTCTGTCTGCCCACTTTCTCTTTCTTGAAACTTCACTTTGTTATCTTGTTTAGATTACTTTGCTGTTGTTATAGATTCACAAGGTCTCCATGGTGAATAAAAACTATGCCGTTCTTGTGGAAGACGCTCTGTGGATGATAATGCTATGAAGGCAGAATTATACCACACATCCTTACCCCGTCGACCTGCTTCTTCTATTTCTTCAGTAGAGAATTCAAGTACAGTCAAAATGGAAGGAACTTGGGAAAGGTTTAGTGTTTTGAAAGGAGCATGGGTGCTCATGCCACCTAGCAAAAGAAAGAGACCCCAGACAAAAAACATTTTCTTGGCATCATGGAAGGGAAGAGTACGAGATTTTAAAATCACCAGAGGGAAGATATCGGTGAAAGAAGTTTTGATTAAGCATGTGTACATGCATAAAGAACTTGTCTTGCAAGACTATCCAAATGATCTTCCGCAACACAGGCCTAATTGTATATTTTTCTATTGTGGTTTTGTTCTTTATGAGGTGTATGGATTTTTAAGATGAAGCTTTCTTTCTTTGCTTATTGACATTCTTGTGTTATTTTATTTTAGATTTATACCCTTCATCGTATGAGACATGGTAAAACATCGATTGTATTCTGGGATTTATAGATGTTTTGCATGGATCGATAGGAGAACAACAATACCAAGGTCGATATGCAACAGAGCTAGCTCAATCGGGTATATTTTTTACTGATCATTTTTATCAGTTGTTGCTGGACAATGCTAACACACATGGTGTGTTAAGAAAACAAGACCATCTGACTTATCCTAGTCTCATTAAGCACTGCTATTAGTTTACTTTACCCTATTGATTCATATTGCTTTTTTGCAGGTGCTCAAAAGAAGAGAGAGTTTAATAAAATGCAAAGACATTGAAAATTTAAAAATTGAGATAACACAGACTCCATAAACAAAGGTATTATATTCAATAAAGTAAAATTTTGTACAGAAGTGTTTAATTGTATATGTAAAACATATTCTTGACAACCATTTTCTATTTATCTACAGCCTGATCCAGAGGCTGCTCTACATGGTCCAAGCTCTCCATATTATCTTTTTTTGGAGAATCTGTTTTTTGCTGCTCCATCCTGTCCTGTACAATCTCTTGGTGCTGCTCCATTGTCTCCTCTACTGCCCCTGGAGAATCTGTTTGCTGCTGCTCCATCTTCTCCTCAATAACATCAGCAGCAGCAGCAGGTCCTTGTTCCTTGTGGCTTCTCCTCATCAGCACTAGGTCCTTGTTCTTGTGGCTTCTCCTTATCAGCACTAGGTCCTTGTTCCTGTGGCACCACATCAGCATCATCTGTGTCATCAAGGTGTATGACACCTTCTCAGACTTTAGAGCTCTCACCCAACTCGACAGTAGCTGGTACAATAGGTTTAGGGGAGGCATACTTCAAAAACTTCCAAATTGTATCAGCTCTGAAACTATATACATAGTTCGAGATGAAGCTATCTTCTCTCATCTGCAATGGCATATGATGATTTAGAACACTTTGTACCAATATCAATTATTTTGAAGCTAAATGAAAATTATTTTTTCTTACAAGGTCTGGCTGTCCTATCTCAAAATAGCTTGAAAGTATATATTTGGCACTGATCAGCACTCTCCAGCTGCAGCTACTTGAATCATCTTGTTGTGGTGTCTGTACAGGTGGAAAGATATGTTAGAAACTGTTAACATCTGAATAAAATAAAATTATTCAATAGGTTCAAAGGCATAGCATGAAATAGACATCAGTAGAGGGAACGACTTTCTACCTCTAAATTTATTGACTCTATTGAATCCAAAAGATTGACATTAGAAGGACAGTGATCTAATGCATCTAGAAACCTTCTAATATAATTGCAATACATATAATTCAGTTAGTGTGCATTAAATCAAAATAATGAAGTTTAAAGTTAAAAATAGCACACACACCACTTACAATTTCAGCTCTCTGTGTGTGTTTTTAAGAGAGTTGAATATAAAGCATTGCTTCTGCTGGATGTCAATAGAAGCAAAGCTCCAGTGGTCACTGTGTAAGGAAAAAAGGAAAAAAGCATTAAGAAATCAAAGGCTACAAGAGTTCTCAATCTTAAAGAAGAATCCCAAAAGAAGCAGTCACCCACATACCTATTATGGTATGGAAGTAGCAAAACATCGATAACATCAAAATTGCAGTGTCTGAACCAATTGGAAATATCCATATGGGAGTTTCCTTTGCATCTCTTAACCTGGAGGAAATGGCAGGATCAATAATATGAACTGTATGCTGTACAGCGTGGTTAAGCTAGCTTCTCATCATGCTACATTGGACCAAACAATAATTAGGGTAGGGTGTAAAGGAGGTACAAGATGGATTGTTTTGCAAACAAATGTAAAATAAAAGACACTTACTAGAGCATTGCAAGAATGATAGTATCTGAGCAATACTCATTCTTATGAGCCAATACTGCCAAGCATGGTTTTGTTAAGTCAAAATTATTCACTGAAGTTTCATCCTCAATATGGACAACTATGTTAGGGCCCAGCTCCTGTAACCTTCTCTGTATCTGCAACTCCCTCTGTACAGTCTCCACATCTATAACAGATTTGGATTCTTTTATTTGCTGCTTCAGTGACTCCTCATAAGCAGCTTTCCCTCTGGTGTTCTTTGAGTGGGTTACTTCAACAACCTTAACCTCATCTACCTTCAACTTTCTTGTAGGTGGAATTAATAATATGTCTCTCATCTTGATGTCCTGCCATTCCATAGGATGGACCAGCTTGTCATACCTCCATCTCACTCTGGACAAAGTGTTGAAGTCTTTGGCCATCAAAGTTACCCTGTGAGCATGGGCTGCTACCAGCATTGCATCTTCAAAATATTTCTCCAAGTAATCCTCTGCCATTTCCTATAAGGAAAGAATGGCAGTCCTGTTCCACCTGAAACCAAGGTGCCAACTATCACATATGTCTTTCACTAGTCTCTGAAAAGGTGCCTTGGGGATTGCAAAGCCTATAGCTTTCTGTTGCTTCCTGATCTCCTTTAGCACACCTGCACCATGTTTCAATCTCTTGGCCTGTTGTTGGAGCAGGCTCATTGGCTTCCCCTTCCTGCCATGTGCAACTCTTCCCTTTGGAGGCACACTAAATTCCTTGATACATGCCCCAGCTGCTACTGCTACTGCAAGCCCTAGCACCTTGCCAGCACTCCTTGCAATTGACTTGGTTCTTGCCATCACTGTGACAAGCTGTATACAAAGCAATGGAAAGAGATTACAGCCATGGAGAACATGGAATGATACAAAAAGGCAATGAGACAGGGGTGGATGAAGCAACATTTATAAATTTGCAACAAAACGCGATTTCGACAGTTTAAAATTCCTAACAGCTCACTCTCGCGTTTTCCTGCTAATACTTGAAGTAACATGCTGGTACATTCCTACAGTGATTTCTCTGTCTTCACAACTAAATACAATACATTAGGAAAAAAGGGAGCTCATTTTGGGACATTTTAGAAGAGAGAGAAAATAGGCTCTCAACCAATCAGGAGTGGTCCAACGTTACGTTGAAAATTCAAAAAAAGAAGATGAAAATAAGAAAAATAAATAGTACTGTATGTTCGTAGAAGCGTGTCACATTAATAAGGTGATCCAATTTGAATCTCTAAAAAAATTATTTTTTGTGCAGAATTTGGTGATTCTGACATCGCAGACACGTCCGGAACGGCCCGAAACCCCAAAAACAACATTGGAAACGCTGGAATCGGACATCCGGAGCTTGAAAACGGCCAAAAAGGCCCCAGAAGTGAGATTTGCAACAAAACGCGATTTTGGCTGTTTGAAATTCCTAAACCCTTCTCCTCGCGTTTTGCTACAAATTCATAAGACAGCCTGCTGGAACATGCCTTCAGTCATTTCAACCAGCCCAATTCAAAAGTCTTCCTGCTTGTGGTATTTATCCTAATATCTAAGCTACATCACATCCCAAAAGTATGTGTGTTATACTATTAAACAAGAAGATAAGGATATAGAGAGTCTTACTGACCTGGAAGCTATCTGTGGGTGTGCTGTGAGTACCCTGTGCTAGGGATGAACCTGTGCTGCTGGTCAGGATGCGGATGGTGCAGAGTAGGGAGGTAGGGAGACAAGAGAGCTGAGAGGGGAGGGCCAAGACATGAGAGATTAAACAGGAGGGAAAAGATTAGTACAAAATACAAACAAGGCAGCTACTAAATACCACACGTGTGGAATGGAGTTGTTTTTTCACACGTGTGGATGGGACCCAGATCTCTTGGAGTTTGAAACTTGGCACATGTGAATGGGACACTTTTTGCCTTGGAACTTGTGCCAATCATAATTTCATAATCAATTCCATAACCACTCTTCCCTCCCCGTCTTTCATCCTTGCCAGCACCCTCCCATCATCCTTTTCCTTCCCTCTTTGATCCCTTCCTACCCAACACACTCCATCCAGACTGCAACTTGCCTGAAGACTACTACCACTGCCAGATCTCCAGGTTACCTAGGCTGCAGCTCAAGTTTAGGAGAGAGCAGAAGATTCACCAGTGCAACTCCAACAGCATGGAAAAGGAAAAGAAAGGTCAGAGTTCTATATTCTTTTCAATGTTTTTTGATATATATTTCTTCCATCCATAGAATTCTTGATGTCCAGATATCTGGGCAATTCCCATCCACCACATCCCATATCCCAAATTTCCACATCCTAGTTTTATATTTGCAACAAAACGTGATTTCAGCTGTTTGAAATTCCTAAACCCTTCTCCTCGCGTTTTCCTGCAAATTCATGAGGCAGCCTGCTGGAACATGCCTTCAGTCATTTCAACCAGCCCAATTCAAAAGTCTTCCTGCTTGTGGTATTTATCCTAATATCTAAGCTACATCACATTCCAAAAGTATGTGTGTTATACTATTAAACAAGAAGATAAGGATATAGAGAGTCTTACTGACTTGGAAGCTATCTATTTGATTGGAGATGGATATCAATAGAACCTAGAAGTTTGCAACAAAATGCGAGGAGAGTGCTTAACATTTTCCAAATAGCCCTTTATTGCGTTTTCCTGCAAATTCCTATATTTCTTTTGGTTTTCATTTCTTCCTCATTGTTTTGCTTTCTTTGGCCCTGGGGAATTCTTCCTAGTATCATCTACTGTCCAAGAATCTTTGAGGTGATCCCAGCATTTGATTGGAGATGGATATCAACAGAAATGGAAAATTTGCACAACAAAATACGAGGAGAGTACTTGACATTTTCCAAATGGCCCTACATCGCGTTTTCTTGCAAATTCCTGTGTCCCTTTTGGTTTTCACTTCTTCCTCATTGTTTTGCTTTCTTTGGCCCTGGGGATTTCTTCCTTGATGATGAGAAAAGTTTTTGCTTTGGAACAGTTGATTCTCAGGCCCCTCCTTTCAAGAGGAAGTTGGACTTTTCTGCTGCTATACTTAGACCACAGCAATCACCATGTGAGTCATGTGTGCTCATGAAGGGAGTTGTTTGGTGATATCCTATACATTCCCTGATTGCATATGTCAGCATATAGAATTCATGATATATAAATTTTGGTTCAGGCAAAAGGAAGAGACTGGAGTAGAAAGCTGAGTCTTCCTTCTCAAAACAAAAGAAATCAGAAGAGCACAAATCTCCAGATTTTCTCCTATTTGACTTTCTTCACAAATGCAAGGCTCAGAGGAACTTCCACATATACCATAGTATTTTCAACAGGGAGTTCACTATGAGCTCTGTACTGGAGCATCACAGAGATTTTCTTTCAGACCATTGGGATACCTTCAAACAACTGACAGAGGCAGGAAGAATTGTGGAAGGTGAAAAGGTTTTTGTGCATATAAATCATATTGTCTCCATTGACAGGCTGAGGTACCATGTGAATAGAAGATTTGACAGCCCGCCTGAGGAATATAAATTCAACTGTAACTTGCACACCAGAAAGTGTAGAGTGCTTGAGGAAACCATGGCATTCCTTATGTACATTGTCTTCAGTCTCAGTACTCTCTAGAAGAGCAAGGGCAGGAGGCTGAAGAAGAAGACACATCTGAAGCAGAGGAAAAAGAGGATGTTCCTGTGGCAACAGAAATGGCAGTGCAGGAAGAAGATATCACTCTCTAGGATGAGGGGCTGCAAGTGGCTGCTCTTGACCTTGTTCAACTGAGGAGTTCAACTGAGGACTGAAACTCTTAGGGCAGCACAGCCAGTTGAAGATTTTGATGTTCAGAGCAGCAACTATGCAGTGCCCATGCTTCCAGGTGTCTTGATTGGTGGTAAAGATTATGTCTTTCTCCATGATATAGAGTGTATGTTCAATTTGGGGATTATGTGAATAAGCAGGCCTCTAGGGCCTCTTACTTTTTGTCTTACACTTCTTATGCATTAGCATGTGGTGTTAAGGAGCCCAAATGTCTGGAGGGCTATGGAAAACACAAGCTCATAAGGTTTCGAGAGCCACCCATGATTGCATCAGGCGACACAATCCAAGAAGAAGAACATGTGGAGATAGCTGAAGACAAGGAACCCATGATTGCATCAGGCAACACAATCCAAGAAGAAGAACACGTGGAGATAGCTGAAGACAAGGATACCCCTCCCAGACAAGCAACAGAGGCAAGCATTGATAAACAGACAGTCGACATCAAGCCAACAAGGAAGAAAAAGAGTCCAATCAAGATCAAAAAGAGAGTTCCGATTGGCAGGCCCTGGAAGTACTAGGATTTAGTCATCAAATATAGCACGAACATTATGTTGAAGTTGAACTGATTTGTACAAAGTCTTTGATCCTCTACCTTTCCCTTTTGCATTTTTCCCATCACCGTACGACACTTCAGTACTCAGTACACACTCAATAGCTTCTAAAAGCGTTTGACACTCAGTACACACTCAATAGCTTCTAAAAGCGTTTGACACTCAGTACACACTCAGTACCTTATTGGTAAGGATCAATAGTGTGTCTAGCATAACTAAGTAGTATTGATTGAATTTTTTGTGTGTAGCTCTCATGGATGTATTGATGCTTGTTAATATAGATCACATGTTTCACAAGAGAAATACTTTTGATGGAGTCTCAAAACATATAAGCATAACACCAAGAGTCACTTGTTCCACAAAATAAAAATCTATTGATTGAGTTTGAAAACATGTGGACATAACACCAATAAGTTACAAACTGCTATTCATGTTTACTTGTCCATTTATGGTTTCTAAATATCTTCGAATCCCTCCATTGTGTATGTCTCTCTGCTGCCATTGAATTGTCCAAAGTTTGTCTTCGTCTTTGCTTTTGGGCTAGAATAAAAGCAAGCTTGACTTTGGAGCTAGCAACTTTTCTTTTAGCATGCAGCCTCTGTAGTATGCCTCGATAAAACCATTGGAAGACTTCCTTCAGACTATTTGCCTTTTGACTCCCTCCGTAGTGTTGTGTGTGTCTGAAAAATGCATTACGTGCCATGTAGTGAGACTTCTCCATGCCTTGGGGGGTAGACCAAATTGCTGGGCATCCATACTTTTTGACAAAATAGGGAAGGCGATTGTAGATGATATGCTGTTTTCACAGAGACATAAGAATGCATAGTAAGTTATAAAAAAAAAAAAGAGGATCACACTTAAGTAAAAGAAGAAGACAGAACTTTACCATGTAGTGAGTTATATTACAGGCTGTCCACGCGTCTTTCATTGACTTCCCAAAATGTTTAATTGCCTCTTTAAAGTTCTTGTAATCACTTTTTGTCCATGTTACATTGTCACAGAACATGAAGAGTTGATCAAGAGACCTCCACACCTCTGCCTTCACATTTCGTGCTTCCCCATATGCCTCATGATCTTTCACGGCATTATGGACTTGCTTCCACAATCCATAATTAATCCTTGAAACTGTTTTACCTTGCCTTACTTGCTTACTATTGTGTTTGGGTCGAGACAAGAATCTTCTTGCCTTAACACCACCAATAGAGGGCTTGATTGGTACCTCCTTGCCATTGGTAGACTTTTTAAAATCCTTTGTGATATGAACATCACCTCCATGCAAACCTATATCGAATAACACTTTTTCCAATGCTTGAAGAGCATCCTTTCTATTTTTTTCGGGGATGGAGTTTCCAAGCAAATCCAATATACAAAAATACTAATTTCTCAATAATTCGACATAGACCATGCAATGTGCATATGTGAACATTACATAGTGGAATGTCAAGAATGGCCTTGAAGTCAGGGTCAACTTTATCTCTATTAGGTGCTCTCTTCCACCATTTGGAATCCATTACTTGAGCTCATTCTTTGCAGTAAAGACAAGGAGACTTTGAGTTGAGTCCTTTACTAATGTTATACATGCACTTAAGTGTTTTAAGATCCCCCGCCATGTGCCACTCTACTTGAAAATCACCTTTTCCTGCAATATGGAGATTTTCTCCTTGCACTTGTCTTTTATTTATTCTTGGTATTTCCGTGTGGTGAAACATCCAATCTAGTGTTTCATGGTCTTCTGTCTTTACCTGTGATTATAGAAAACAAAAGTCTTACTATAAAAGATTTGAAAACAATGACTAAAATCAAGTACGAAACAAAAAATGATCATACCTGGAACAAGCCTAACCACCATATGTGTTTCTCCGACTGCACACTAAAATACTTCGAACTCGCTTCAGTCATTCAATGATGTATCAAGTGCTCCATTCATCAATGTAATAGTAATTCTTTTCATTTTCTTTTCCTTTACAACCTCACACTCATCCAGTTTGATAACAAATTTCAAAATGCCTTTGCACTCCTTAAATGTTATTCCATAAAGCTCGACCATTCTTCTTTGAAGAAGTTGTAGATCTACAAATATATTGTTCCAAGGGTCATACACAGTGATTCCTTTACCACCACCATGAAATATTTCTTCAATATGCTTGTCAATCTCATAGTCTTTTTGTAACATGAATCGTGGAAGTGTGGCGATATCCATGTAAATATTTTGAAAAAGTGCAATCATCAAGTTCAGTGATGGATTCTTTATGAGAGACGTACACACGTCGTCAAAAGAGATGCGGAATCTTTGGGAAACAAAAAAAAACTAAGGAGATATTTAATGCAAAATCGTATTAGTTAGACAAAAGATTATCTTATTCCTTTCTGAACTGACAATTCTGTAGTCCTTACTGACAGTTCTGAGCCACGTTTCCGTATTTTACTATTTTTGAGGTCTTTTAGGAGAGAAATAAATCAAAAAATAGTAAATTTCTTACAGGGCCCCAAAATGAGCTTCCTTTTTCTCTAATGCTACATCCAATCATAGAGTCCATGACACTAATAGAGAGCCAATACATGACCTCTTGCTTCAACTGCATCTTTCTAGCCTTGGCACTTGCACTATACAACTTTAAATCAAGGTATCCCATGTATTTTTAGGTGTTACTACATCCAATCATAGAGTCCGTCACACTAATAAAGAGCCAGTACATGACCTTCATGGCCCTCCCATGCTATGCTTAAAAGCTTGTATCTGTTGTGAAGTGGGATTTTCTTAGGGAAGCTCTAACTCCTCATTCACCTGTAATAAACTCCTAATATCCTTTTCCCATGAGAAAACTTGTCATCCTCTTGAACTTTCAATATCCTTTTCCCACGAGAAAATTTGTCACCCTAAACTTTCATGCTTAGAAATTATTCTTGTCCAACTTCTCACTCACAATGTTAGATAGACTCTCAGCCATAATTACATCTCTAAGAATAACTTTCACATGTAACAGAAATGATATTTTGGTACACAAATAACTCTTGCAATAATTTTTTCACTCAACAATCCTACAATGCCCAATTATCTATCTAACAGATACATACACAATCACCTATGGTATTGCATACCTGATATACTTTCACTTTTATATTCACTTTATGTAAACTAGTCACATCAACATTATACTTATGTATATACCAAAATCTCTATAGACACTTCACATCAACCCAAATTCCCAATTGATTATGCATAACAAGCACAGAAACACTATGCTTGCCAAAAGTCACTATCAACACTTCCACAGAGTATCAATGAAAACCTTGCAAACCCAAAATGGAGCCTAAAACGACTCTGAATTGATTTTTAGATTCATAAAGTCCTTTGGGAAGGGAAAACACTCCCCACGATATGACAATGTCTCCTTTTGTTCTATGACTACTGTTGTTGTCCATGGCTAGCAACCTTTAGAGATTTGCTTGGGAATCAAAGGAAAAGAGATGAAATCATCCTAACCCGTTTACCACTTTCCTATGCTTACCTCTTGATTTGCTTCTTGAGGTCTTCATGCAAACCGGCATTTTAATACCATGAGAATAATATAGGGGAGAGGATGAGCTTGAGCTCCTTATAAGCAAACTTGTTCTCACACACACACACACACACACACACACACACACACACGTGTAGATAAGCACACATAAGAGAGTGATGGATGGCTGAATTTTCTTCGATCTTCTTACTTCTCTACAACCACAACATAAAGATCCAAGCATACACTATAAGGGAAACTACTCTTATACTAAACAATTTAAGGTTGTTCCATATTGTGAACCCGATTCTATGAGTTGGCACTATAACTATGCCATAACTTTAGTAAAACAAAGTGGTAGTCACACAGCGTGTAAACCACTGGCAGCATATTAACCATAATCTCACCAACTATGCCAGTGGCATAAATGCGCATGTTGGTGTCAGCATGTGAGTCAAGGTGGAGAGACCAACACTTAACTCCGCTTAAACTTTGGGGATGTGGCATCGGAGGCATGATTTAGGTTTCCACTCCATCTTTGATGGGTGTTAGAAGAGTCTTGGGTGATAGTTTTCTTTGAACTTGAACTTGGATTTGACATTTCATGGGGTGTTTGTAGAGGCATGGGACACTGGTTTCTTTGAACTTGGAACCCAAATATAGGGACACTGGTTTTTTTTGGGGTGTGTGTGTGTGTGGGGGGGGGGGGGGGGGGGGGGGATGAAAGATATTTTTCCCCAGCATTTTAATGCTCAATTGATTAACTCTATAATAACATTTTGTTCCGAGAGGATTTTTCACATCAAGTCATACATCTGCTATATACAAGTCTTAGCTCAGTGGTACGAGAGAAGATACTAAAGATCAGTGGCAGCTCTAACCCCCCTGAAAGTTATCCTAGAAAAGTTCCAAAAATCTTCCCTCTTAATTAGTTTTCATGGATTCCCTCAGCAGAATCATAACCATAATTATCCCAATAATCTTCTGACTCCTCCAAAACATCACTATTGTACTCTTCTGATGCATCTGATTTCGCAGACTGCTTCTCATCCTCTACTTCTGAGCCCGATTGGGAGGTGTCACTTTCTGAATCTAAGCTGAGTTCAGAATCCTCCTCCTCCTCAGGATAATCATTTATGGGATTATTTTCATCTGAGAAAACAACCATCATCAACATTGCATGCAACTAAATTATTCTTTAACAAGCTATTAATATGCGGTTATGCCTTTTAAACTAGCCCTGTTAAATCCCCTTCTCAACACCATACCATTTGAATCTTCACTGTCATATTCAGACTCTGATGACAATCCCCACCGAAAGTCATCATCATCCACTACATGTACCCTGCATCCAACCCAATTTTAGAACACTGCAAGACACTTGCCAGATTTGACATACACATGATGTGCATGCGATCCAACTACCACACAAGAACAAATAACTCACATTGGATAATCAGGCATGTCCGCCACATTCCCAACTGCATCAGCCTCTAGAGCATAAACATCATAAACATACTCATCTGCACATACTGCAAGCAAGCAAAGGAAATAAATAGCTCCTTCCTTGTAATAACATGACAAATGCACCACTGAAGAAGAGCAGGTCATTACACTAAAAGTTCCAAGTTCCTTGCAATTTTTCTGTGCTATAAGCAAGGCAAGCTAAATCCACCTTCATTCGTAGATGAAGCCGTACTAGAAGACTCCACTTCTGTGACAACTGTGGGTAGGTATTCCTTGAATAATGGAAGAAAGTTTTGCAGCAACTGGCTTTCTGCTAGCTCAGCCTCTCTGCAGTGCTCACACGAAGTCAAGCATGCAAAGAAGAGTTATTACCATAAGGTAGCATCAAAAACTTAATTATTTATACCTCTTTGCTTGCTCCTGCCTTCGATGCCTCGCTATGGCCTCAGAGTCCACATCCACACGCACAATGTCATAAAGATGAAACAGTTCAGACATGGTATCTAGCTTGTTGGCTCCCTTACGGCTTCTCCACACTTGCTCAAAGCGGGCCTTATTTGCTAGCGCCTACAGGAATAAAATAATGTGTTAGCAACATCTCTCTACCTGAAATCTTCAATGATCTAGCACCTATGGTCAATAAGGCCAGTTCATTGCTCATGCATGTTCCTTACAAGCTCTGCCTTAATAGGCATACACAATGTATGTACGTGCTATGTGTGTGTGTGTGTGTGTGTGTGTGTGTGTGTGTGTGTGTGTTATCTTACAATTTTACTACAATAAACTGTTACCTGATACTTCTCTCTTGCTGTTGTCAAGTATTTTCCGCGCTGATCCTTCATCCAAAAACCAGAAATAATCCAAGAAAACTACTAGTTTGTAGATTTTTGTGAAAAAATGGGCAAACCCTATGCACAGATTCAACTTCCTTAAGCTACACCATGACCCCTAAATGTCCATTGATACATACTGATCAGCTATCATAAAATATGAGCCTCTTGTTTGATCTCACCTTACTTTTCACCCAACCCCGATGCCTTCCCTTGCCTGTCTCATTATGAAACTCCCTCTGTTCAGTCACAAAATCATATCACGATGAACTCACGCCTTCAAATGAGGAAGAAACTCCCATGCTATGATACATATAGCCTAACAAAGTTGCTTACAAAAAGAGTGTCCACTCTTGCTGTCTCCTCCATTCCAAAAGAAGTAACAGTGTCCAGATGATGGAAGAGTAGTCGGGTAGGCTTCCCATCCATTGCTTTACCTGAATATACAAGAGTAAGGGAGGTCATGTAATCAGTCTTTGCTTCTACTAGCCTAACAACAACTATAAAATGCTGCCTGAGAATTGGCGATGGAAAGTGTTAATTGGACAGAAATTCAAGTCAACAATTGCCTAGCCTATATTCACAATGTCCATCTTAAATCCGCCAAAGACGTCTTCATTAATCATTATATTGTAAAAGTGTCTTTGCTAGGTTGTAAGAGTCTTAAGGATGTTCACTCATCTCGAGTGTCAAGCTTGTATCCTAAGGAAACCGGAAAACAAGGCCAAAAGTCTTAGAACTAGCAATGGGCGCCCTCGGGTCACTTATTCTTGCGTGGCCTAGGGAGAAAAAAACTTATACGTACATAAGTTAGTTTCCTCAAGTAGAGGCAATCTTCCCGTTCATGCAATAGATTGAGTGTTCTCTCTACTCTCTCCCTTGCAACTCTTACGTTAGTTTGTGTAGGCATGTTGATACTTGGGTATGAGAAGGCAATGCCACATCATATATCATGTGTTCCTCTTCTTCTCTTCTCTTCCCTTCTTCTCCATTCTCTCTTTGATGTGCGCACATGGACATGGCTGATCTCCGATCTCCAGGCTAATCCTTGTTTTGGAACACATAAACAATAGTTTAGGGCAGTAACAAGTCCTTGATAGGCACCGGACGGCTTCCTTTTGGACCAGGATCAAGTCGGCTAGGCATATGAGGTATTTCACTTCACGTCAGCGGCATATATGAATTTATGTGTCCATGGAGCTAGCTGATGTCACATGCACTCTGCACTGTAGTGTATGGTGACAAGATGGCTCATCATCATTAAATGCTAAGAAAAGTGAGTTCTTCCTCTCAGAGATACACTATTTGGGACACATCGTATCCAAAGAAGGTATAAGAATGGATCCTACTAAAATTGAAACCATTCGAAATTGGCCAGAGTTGCAAAATGTACATCAAGTGCGTAGCTTTCTGGGGTTATGTTTATACTATAGGCGATTCATCAGGCATTTTGCCAACATTGCCTCGCCATTGCATGATCTTACAAAGAAGAAAGCCACCTTCAAATGGACTTCATACGAGCAAGATGCCTTCTTGCAACTCAAAAATGCTATCATTTGTGGGCCCGTGTTGATTGTTCCCGACTTGCAAAAGCCATTCACGATGGAATGTGATGTATGTGGAAATTGTATAAGGACTGTCCTAAATCAAGAGAGTCATGCAGTTGCTTATGAAAGCCGTCAATTGCATGATGCTGAGATCCACATGGACATTTATGAAAAAGAGCTCTTGGCTGTAATTCATGCCTTAAAGATATGGAAGCATTATCTTCTTGGGTCTGAATTTGTAGTCAAAATAGATCATCAAAGCTTGAGGTACTTTTTATCTCAAACTAAGCTCTCGGAGAAGCAAATGAGGATGGCAAACTTTCTTTTCATGTTTCATTTTCAGATTGTACATACTCCGGAAAAGAAGAATTTGGTGGCAGATGCTTTGCCCAGGAAGCCTTATATAGCTACAATTTCAATGGCTTCTCATGGGGACTTATCTGCCATGCGTAATTTGTATCAATTGGATGTTGATTTTTCCCATATATGGACTGATTTGATGGCTGGTCACTCGCGTGCCTCTTATGGATTTGCCTAGATCCCAGCATGGAAATGATGCTATTTGGACCATTGTGAACAGGTTTAGCAAGCAAGCTCACTTCTTGCCCGTCAAGAAAACCATTAAAGTTGATCATATGGTGAAGCTTTTTCTTGCTCACATCTTCAAGCATCATGGTATGCCTAAGTCCATTGTTGGGGATAGAGATCCCAGGACTACGAGCCTCTTTTGGAGGGCTTTATTTGATAACATGGGCACTAAGCTTGAGGAATTCAGCTCTGTTGGAAGTGTTATGTGGCAAATCATAAGAGTGCATGGGAGAAGTATCTTCCACTTGTAGAGTTTGCCTACAACAACACAGTTCATGCCTCCACAGGAAAGGCTCCGCTTGAGATTATTTATGGCAGAGTGGTCTTGCCACCCATCCTTCATACAAAGGATGAGATTTTTGCAACTGATGAGTATGTGCGTGACTTGGATGTAGTCTTTGCTCAAGTGTGGACAGTCATTGCAAGGTCACAAGACAAGCACAAGAGGACTACTGACAAGCATAGAAGGGACATGCAAGTCAAGCAAGGTGATTGGGTATTGCTGAAATTTGAGAAAGCTAGGCTTCGGAAGAGGCCAAGACAAGAGGGATCATATCCAAAGCTTTCTACTCGATATTATGGATCCTTCAAAGTGGTTGACAAGATCAATGAAGTGTCCTTCAGGCTTGCTTTACCCCGCCATTGGAAGATTCACAATGCTTTTCATGTGAGTTTTTTGGGAAAGTATGTGGGGCCAGATCCAAAGGAGCCTGTCACAAAAGATCCGCCAAAAGTTGATGAGCTTGAGAAGATCCTCCAGCCAGAGCAGATTGTATTTCACAAGGAGAGAAAGTTACCACATGAGAAGCTTTCCAATAGATATCTTGTGAAATTTAAAAATTATTTGCCAATTGATGCAAAGTGGCGAGGATTATTTTCCCGACTACCCTTAGCTTTTTGTGGAGGCATATCTTGAGGCTTTTCAATTGAGAACTATTTAGAAGCCCGGGAGGATGTCACCATTTGGTCCATCTCCATTTCTGGAGCCACTTCTATGGAACTATCACTTCATAAAGCGGCCAGATTTGTGCCATGTTCACATGGGGCCAGGCCGGTGTCCCATGTGAAAGGGCCAGTCTTTCGGTGTCACATGGATGGGAGCCAGATTCGTGCCACCCGTGTGTGACCAGTACCGCGTCACATGGACAGGAACCAGTTTCGTGCCACCTGTGTGTGACATGCTTCGTGCTATATGGACGGGAGCCTGTTGGTGTCACCCGTGTACGGCCAAGATGGTGTCCTACCTATGGGATTGTCACTCCATAGGAAGACCAGGACATATATTCATATTTTTGTCGCGCCAGTTTTGTGCCCAACAGGAACTCTTTGTACAAGTTTCATGAAAAGGAGATTTCGTCCATTACATGTGCACATGCATTTATGACTACACGCATAAACTTGTTTTTGCATGATTTGTTTGCGTGTGTTTGCTTGTTTTGCCATGCCAGTACCCTGGACAGGGACGCCCCCAGTGTACCGTGGGAGTGTTGGCATGTGAACAAGTGGTAAGTATTACCATTTTGGCCCTTTTTAAAATGTAAAATCCATAAGCTATGGTCACTTTAATATTTATAAGCTAATGTGTTCACACACATTTAAAAGAGGGGCTGGACATTTTCTAGTGTGGGTGCCCATAGTATTGAATAGGTATTAACGTTATATAACCTTTGGAAAAGGTTTTGCATGAAACATTTTATTTTTTTTCCCACGTGGGTCGCTGGCTTCACGTTTCTCTCCATCGCCTGCTGAAATTCTGCTGTTCTGTACCCGCCTCCCACCTGCACATGTGAGCTGTACGGCTGCTGTAAACTGTACCCGCTTCTGCTGAATCTGCTGTACCTGCTGCCCATGTGCTGAATCCATTGTACCTGCTGCAAGTACTGTACCTACTGTACCTTGTACCTGCTGCAAGTAATGTACCTGCTGTACCTTGTACCTAGCTGATTGTACCTGCTGAAAGTACTGTACCTGCTGTACCTTGTACTTGGCTAATTGTACTTGCTTGTTACATGTGGATGCTCTGAGAGTCTTCTTTCAGCCCTAAACACCACTTAGATCATGCTGATGCAAAAACGCTGACAGCTGAGAGTAGAGAGAGAGAGAGAGAGAGAGAGAGAGAGAGAGAGAGAGAGATTGTCACGACCCTGTGTTTTTCTCTGGACAGTATGCAGGAGGTGTGCACGGGGACATGGTGGACAGTGTGAATGGCATCAGATTGGAGCTCAAAAGGAAACCCATGTGTGGACAACCCCAAGTCTGAAGGGGACAGAGATTTAAAATTTAAAAAGGTTCTATAACCTTTGGTGGCCAAAAATTAAAGTTAAACAGGTTTTAAAACCTTAGGAGGCCCCTAGGTAATTTATAGAGGCTACTCTACTTTTAAGGGGGGTACGCCTCTTTCTCTCTCATGCTTTTCGGGAGAGAACAAGGCTGGCGGGCTGTGCGTCAAGATGTGGTTCAGGGCTGCGCTTCAGGCCTACTGTGGCTGCATGAAGGAGAGGACGTGCTGGTTGGCTGCGTGGCGACCAAGTACAGGCTGCTGCACGTCATCTGGCGCAGGGCTGCAGGGCGACCAAGTACAGGATGCTACTGTGCGGGCAGCTGCAGGTGCTGTCCTGTACGGACAGGTGCAGGCGCATCATACAGGTGGGCTGGACTGCACGAAGGATGATCAGAGAGCAGGCTGGACTGTGCGTTGGTTGGGCAGGCAATGCACAGGGGCTGCACAGCAGATGTTTTCCTCCTAGTAACTGTCCGGCTACAGCTGCACGTTTTCCTTCTCTCTCTAGGCGGCTAGCTGGGCTGCAGAGAAGTACAGCTTTGGACTGCACGTGGCCAGGACTGCTCGCCGACAGGACTGTTTCTCTCTCTTGAGGAGGGTGGCAAGTTGCAGGAGAAACAGTGAGGAGAGAAGTTGCTGGACAGAGACTGCCGACTATTGTTTCTCTCTTTCTCTTTGGCACAGTCGCGTGGGCTTGATTGCAAGAGGGCAGAAACGTATGATTGAGCAGGAGACAAGACAGTCGCATGGGCCTTTCTCTCTCTCTTGGAAGGAGACATGGGCTGATTTGATGGCCTGTTTTGGGTTTTCGGCTGCAAGTACAAGTCACTTGAATGTGTTTCTTGGCATGGGAGTGAAGCAAGCTCGCATGGCTGCATGCTCATGGAGCAGAATGTTTTCTTCCTGCTAGAAAGGAACACAGGGACCTACAGTTATCGGCATCTCTATGTTTCTAGATGTTTCATGAGGGAACAGGTAACTAGATGTATGCCGTTGTTGGCACTGTTGTTGAATGGTGCCATGAATGGTTCTATATGGAAACAGGACAGAAGTTTCATGAAGGGAGGAGAATTAGGGTTTCATGTGGGAGACATACACAGAGAGAAGAGGGAGAGAGAGATGTGGGGATAAGTCAACTCATCAAGATGAGTGTGTGACTCCCCTATCACACATGTATATTGCACTAGTACACATAGTGCACTTAGTACATTAAAAGTACTAAGTGTACTATGTACTATAACTTAAGGGCTTGTACACACTATCAGGGTGGGCATAATGCCTTTACCCCAACATTTCAAAGGGAAACAAGCCTAAGGGTTTCATGTGGAAACAGGTCGTAGGTTTCTCGAGAAAACATGTTTTTGGGTTTCTCCAGGAAATAGGTCACATGCAGGCAGAAGGTACAGGAATGGACACATGTTTGGTACAGCCTTGCTACTGATTGGGCAGCGGACAGGGAATCCATGACAGAGATGGATGGTACCCTTGGAAGGTAGAGAGGGTTGGTACAGGTGTGTCGACTGTATGGTATGCTGTGCTGTGATACGAGTTCTCTTTTGAGAGACAGTTTGGGAGTCTGTGTTGTGATGCAGAAGCACTGGATGTGTCAGGGTGTGATGTTGTTCATAGGGTGAGAGGCTATGGATGGTTGTGGCAGCCCTGATCATGGGAGAAAGCTTCTGTATGCAGGACTCAATGTGTGAGTCTTTTGATGTGAACAATGGCTCGACTTGTTTGTGGATGCCGAGTAGATATGAAGCCATGATGCAGGGTATTTACAGGAGTTCTACTGTGACGACTGAGTTCCCAGCCTTATTGTAATCAAAGCTCTTATAATCAATTAGAGAAATACCGCAAGGGGCGCCACTGCGTTTTGGGGCCAATCGGTATCCGTGTACTGTTTACAGGAGCACTCTAGCTCCCCCTGTTTGTTTTCCTTTTCTGGGTCCTCAATGGCGTTTGAAGCGAGAGATTTAGGGTTTCATGTGCGAGACATACACAAAGAAGAAGGGAGAGAGAGAGACATGTGGGGATAAGTCAACTCATCAAGTGTGAGTGTGTGACTACCCTATCACACATGTATATTTGCTCTAGTACACATAGTGCACTTAGTACATTAAAAGTACTAAGTGTACTGCTCTAGTACACATAGTGCACTTAGTACATTAAAAGTACTAAGTGTACTATGTACTATAACTTATGGGCTTGTACACACTATAAGGGTGGGCATAATGCCTTTACCCCAACAACCTCCCACTTAAAGGCAAAGTGCCCTTAAATGAAGAAAAAGAAAAATCAGCATGTACATGATAATATACAAAGCCATATCAAGGCTGAAACTGGCCTCATCCAATGCCCATCAAGTGTCTGCAATGAGCAAACCGCTCTGGAGGCAAACTCTTTGTCAACAGATCAGCCGGGTTGTCATCCGTATGAATCTTGACAAGCTGAATCTGCTTGTTCTCTATCACCTCTCTGATGAAGTGATACTTCACATCCACATGCTTCGTCTTTGCATGAAAGACAGGGTTCTTTGCCAACTGGATGGCACTCTGACTGTCACAATGCAACAATGGAATATCCCCTGTATAACCCAAATCAACCACTAACCGAGATAGCCATAATGCCTCCTTGCAAGCCTCTGTGGCTGCAATATACTCGGCCTCTGTAGTAGATAAGGCAGTGCACTTCTGCATCCTGGATATCCATGACACAGCACCTCCTGTGAATGTAAACACATAACCGGTAGTAGACTTCCGGTTATCTGGATGACCGGCATAATCCGAATCCGTGTAACCATGCACTAATGCATCCTCTTTGCCAAAGCATACGCACATATCCTGTGTGCCCTTCAGGTATCTCATGACACCTTTCACTGCTTCCCAATGCTTCTTGCCAGGGTTGGCCATGTATCGAGAAACCACTCCCACTGCAAATGCAATGTCCGGCCTAGTAGCAACCATGGCATACATGAGACCGCATACCCAAAATGTGATTTGCATCACCCAAATCCTTCATGTCAAAGGTCTGATGCAGCCTCTTCTTCAAGGCATCACAAGATGAGGATCAATAGACTGCCATCCAGAGCTTTCTTGGTGTACAAGCAGTGATCTATGTCACTTCTCCTGAAATCTTGGGATTTCATGAATGTATCAAATTTATGATGAATGGGAGAGAGAATTAGGGTTTCGGTGTGGAAGACATACACAGAGAAGCAAGGGAGAGAGAGAGAGAGAGAGAGAGTTGTGGGGATAAGTCAACTCACCAGGATGAGTGTGTGACTCCCCTATCACACATGTATATTGCACTAGTACACATAGTGCACTTAGTACATTAAAAGTACTAAGTGTACTATGTACTATAACTTATGGGCTTGTACACACTATAAGGGTGGGCATTATGCCTTTACCCCAACAACCTCCCACTTAAAGGCAAAGTGCCCTTAAATGAAGAAAAAGAAAAATCAGCATGTACATGATAATATACAAGGCCATATCAAGGCTGAAACTGGCCTCATCCAATGCCCATCAAGTGTCTGCAATGAGCAAACCGCTCCGGAGGCAAACTCTTTGTCAACAGATCAGCCGGGTTGTCATCCGTATGAATCCTAACAAGCTGAATTTGCTTGTTCTCTATCACCTCTCTGATGAAGTGATACTTCACATCCACATGCTTCGTCTTTGCATGAAAGACAGGGTTCTTTGCCAACTGGATGGCACTCTCACTGTCACAATGCAACAATGGAATATCCCCTGTATAACCCAAATCAACCACTAACCGAGATAGCCATAATGCCTCCTTGCAAGCCTCTGTGGCTGCAATATACTCGGCCTCTGTAGTAGATAAGGCTGTGCACTTCTACATCCTGGATATCCATGACACAGCACCTCCTGTGAATGTAAACACATAACCGGTAGTAGACTTCCGGTTATCTGGATGACCGGCATAATCCGAATCCGTGTAACCATGCACTAATGCGTCCTGTTTGCCAAAACAAATGCACATATCCTGTGTGCCCTTCAGGTATCTCATGACACCTTTCACTACTTCCCAATGCTTTTTGCCATGGTTGGCCATGTATCTAGAAACCACTCCCACTGCAAATGCAATGTCCGGCCTAGTAGCAACCATGGCATACATGAGACTGCCACAAGCTGAAGCATACGGAATCTTGGCCATATTAGCCCTGCCACTATCTGACTGTGGGCTGTCCATAGCACTGAGTTTCACATATGGAGGCAAAGGAGTACTAGTCTTCTTCCCCCCGTCCATATTGAACCTCTACAAAACTTTGCCAATGTATTCCTTCTGAGACAAATACAACACATGCTGATTTCTGTCCCGAAGTATCCGCATACCCAAAATGTGATTTGCATCACCCAAATCCTTCATATCAAAGGTTTCATGCAGCCTCTTCTTCAAGGCATCCATCTCCTTACGAGATTTCCCGGCAATCAACATATCATCAACATACAAGATGAGGATCAATAGACTGCCATCCAAAGCTTTCTTGGTGTATAAGCAGTGATCTATGTCACTTCTCCTGAATTTCTGGGATTTCATGAATGTATCAAATTTATGATACCATTCCCTTGGTGCCTGTTTCAGCCCATAAAGACTCTTTTTCAGCTTGCATACAAGCTTCTCCTTTCCACTTACTGCATAACCCTCTGGCTGTTGCATATATATCTCCTCATGGAGATCACCGTGAAGAAAAGCAGTCTTCACATCCATCTGAATCAAGTCCAAATCATCATGAGCAACCAAAGCTAATACAGCTCTAAGTGTGGTCATTTTGACCACTGGAGAGAAGATCTCATCAAAGTCCACACCATATTCCTGCTTAAAGCCCTTAGCCACTAACCTGGCTTTGTATCTTGGCTTTGCATCAGGTGCAACTTTGAGCCTGTAAACCCACTTGCATGGCAAAACCTTCTTGCCTGCAGGCAAATGCACCAACTTCCATGTTCCATTTTTGTGCAGAGAATCCATCTCTGACTTCATGGCACGCTCCCATAGAGCTTTGTCTGCCCTCTGTAAAGCCTCCTTATAACATGAGGGCTCCCCACAGTCAGTGAGCATCAAGTAGTCAACCCCTGGAACAAACCTGTCAGGGGCTCTGGAGGGTCTTGTGGACCTCCGTACCCAATGACCATCATTTGCAGGTTGCTGTCCAGCCTGCATATCACCTATTGGTGGCTCCTGTTCCATGCCATAAGGCTGAAAAATCATGCCCGGTATCTCCTCTAAGTGTGGTATATCCATAGGGATATCTTCTGCCATCTCTGGCTGTCCATTTGGACCATTTTCAGCACCATTTAAGGGCTGGTTTTGCTGCTGTAATGGCTGATTTACAGCCCTTGGTTGTTGTCCATGATGTCCATCATCATCAAAGATGACTCTGCTAGGCTCCTGTTGCCTTGCACGCTCCTTATACATGCATGTTTCATCAAAAATGACATCATTGCTGCGTATAATCTTTCTATTCACGGGATCCCAAAGTCTATACCCCATTTCACCTCTGTCACCATATCCTAGGAATATGCATTTGTGAGACTTAGGATCAAGTTTGGTGTGCATTTCCCTGCATATGTGCACGTACGCAACGCAACCAAACACTCTCAAGTGCTTGTATGACGGAGGCTTCCCTGTCCATACTTCCTCTGGCACTTTCCCACCAAGCCTCGCGTTAGGTGACCTGTTTATAAGGTGAACGGCTGTCATAACAGCTTCAGCCCAAAAACCATGAGGTAATGCAGCATGTGACAACATAGAACGGACCTTCTTCTGTATGGTCCTGTTCATCCTCTCTGCTGTCCCATTTTGTGGAGGATCATAAGGAGTAGAGAGCTCCCTCTTGATGCCTTTAGCATCACAAAAGTCCTGAAACTGTTTGGACATATACTCTCCACCATTGTCGGAACGCAAAGCCTTCGGTGTTTTGCCTGTTTGGTTCTCAACAAGAGCAACAAACTTCTCAAACACTGAGAATGTATCACTCTTCAAACGAAGAGGATAAACCCACACCTTGCGTGTGGCATCATCTATGAAAGACACAAAATATTTTGCCCCTCCCAAAGAAAGCTGAGGCATCTCACATACATCTGTATGCACAAGCTCTAACTGAGCATCTTTCTGTCCAAGAGCTTTCTTGTGGGGGCACTGTAGTTGCCTACCATATATACAATGCTCACAAAACTGAAAACTTGAAAACTTTAGAGAAGGCAAGTAACCCAAACGAGTTAATTGCTCCATTCCCTTGACACTCATGTGCCCCAACCGGCTATGCCACATAGAGATTTCCGGCAGCTCGATTGCATTTACAGTAGCATGGTGACAAACACCAGCATGCATGAAATAAAGAGTGTCCACCTTAGAGCCTCTGGCAACAACCAGTGAGCCCTTACTAATTTTCCACTTTCCACGACCAAATGTGGTAACATAATCAGCATCATCAAGCTGTCCAGTAGAAAGCAGGTTCTTTTTTATCTCAGGCACATGCCTGACATCATGGAGCATAAGCTGTGAGCCATCTGAAAACACAAGCCTCACATCACCTCTGCCAAGAATCTTGCATGCATGGTTATCACCCAAATAAACTACTCCTTCATTGCCAGCAGTATACCTAACAAACAAGTCTCTGCAACCTGTGACATGAAAGGAGGCACCTGAATCAATATCCATGAGTGCATACCATGACCACCTGTAAGAAGTGAATGGGCATCAAGTGAAGACGTAAATAGGACCTCATCCTCACTGTCACCTGCATGTGACACATTGATTTCTTCAATCTTGACTCCACTTTTGCCCTTTGGCTTTACATCTTTGGCTTCATCTTTGTCTTTGTCTTTGCCTTTTCCCTTTTCCTTTTGATCATTTTTCCATTTGTAGCATTGCTTTTTAATGTGTCCCTTCTTGCCACAATAATGGCATTCCAAGTCCTTTTTGGAGCAGAACTTGCTCCTTCCCCGTTCTTGGCTTTTACCCCTTTGCTGGGATCTCCCACGTGCATTCATTGCATTGGACTTTCCAACAGAGTTGTTTTTCCTGTTCATCTCCTCTTGAAGAAGAGCACCCTCAACATCTGCATATGACAGCATAGCATTCGAATTGCTAGTGGCTGTCCTGAATGTGTCCCAACTCTCTGGCAAAGTGCATAAGAGAAAGGTGGCTTTGAACTCATCGTCCATTGCCAACTTTTGATTTATAACTTGGCTGACAATACCATTAAACTCATTTAGATGGGCTGTCATAGACGCCCCTTCCTTCATCTGAAGACCTATGAGTTTCTTCAACCAATACACTTTGCTTGAGGCACTTTGCTGGGCATACAAGTCCTGCAATCTTTGCCACATTCCCCAAGCTGTCTTCTCTTCACGAATGCTGAAAGGAAAGAGTCTGACACAGACAACATGATAGTAGATCTTGCCAGCTCATCCATATCTTCCCACTCTTCAGCAGTAAGAGAAGCGGGCTTTAAACCCCTTTCTTTGATAGGCTTGTACTGCTTTTTCTGGAGCAACACATTATAGCACTGCGTTTGCCAAATGTCATAGTTATGTGAGCCTTCAAGCTTTTTGATGTGAAGCAATGAAGAGCTCTCACCTGTGGTTGCCATAGCAATATGCAACCTGTCAATGCCTGACTCCCTGCAAAATGTGCAAACACTGCACCAAAGCACACAAAGTGCTCACAGTTGTTCTTCCAAAGTTTATCTCCCACTGCGGAAGCAAGAATGCAACTTTTCTCCCACTGTATGTGATGAAATCACCAAAATCTGGTTGCTGCAGATTTAGGACAGCACCTTAAATGTGCTCTGTTCCCCTTCCAAAGTACTGTACAGCAGTACTAAGTGCTCACTTGTAATGTACCAAACCTGTACCGGCAAGTACAGTAGCTGAAATTGAACCTTTTCCTCACTCAAATCAATGTGCAGCCATGCCAAAACTTGTACGAAGCTGTACCAAATCTGTATCAACAGGTACAGTAGCAATAAATGCTCTCCTAGCTGTCCAAATGAGTGAAAATCAGACTTTTACAGTCCCGAACACTGCATACAACAGTCCGAACAGAAATTGGGCAAAAGCCCCTTGACTGCAAGCTGATTTCTGAGGATTTAAGGCATAAAAGTCTTGCCTGCTGCTTTGCCAAGCTTAACAAGCATAAAATCTTGAAAAGCCCCTTGATTTAAGATCAATTTCTGATCATACATGGTACACTGACGCACATGAAGGCATCCAGAGTCTTCGCGATGCTTCCCCCTGGCCACATATACATCCAATACATGAAAGCCCCTTGATTTACAGGCACATTGAGTGCTTGACAGGGGATACAACAATCCAAAATACTGAGTGCCCTGTAAATAGCAGAAAACCTGCTTAACAGCCTTCCAATGCTTTATACCTGGGCTATGCATAAATCTGCTCAACTATGAGACCGCATACTGTATATCTGGCCTCGTGTTGCATACATAAAGAAGGGACCCAACAGCTTGTTGATACAAACTAGTATCAAAAGAGTCTCCTATGTCTTAAAGACTAAGTCGAGTACCTGTCTCCATAGGTGTAGCCTCACAGGTTTACAGTCTTCAGGATTAAACCTCTTCAATAGTTTCTCTATATATTTAGACTATAGCATAACAATTCCATCATTGCGCTGCATAAACTGAATCCCCAAATAGTAATGCAATGGCCCCAAATCCGACATCTCAAATGATGACTGCAAATCAGCCTTAAAGGCTGAAATCTAATCTATATCAGGTCTCGTAAGAGCAGCATGTCATCAATGTATGAAACGATGACAAAAAATGTATCCTTACTTCTCTTCACATAGAGGGTACTCTATGTTGGACTATTGCAAAAATCATTTGCAAAGTATGTATGAATCTTCTCATACCATGCTCTAGGAGCCTACTTAAGGCCATGCATCAACACATTGCCCAAAGCATCAAATGCGATTGCCTGCATGCAAATCAATCCAATCGGCACAAAAGCCCCTTGATTTGCACTGCAATTTGCTGCAATTTTGCCCGAATGTGCGATTTCTCACATCATACAGCATGTATGAATGCTTAATTGCACAATTACATCAAAAGCCCCAAATTTCGACATCCAATTTCCTGCAAATTGATCCTGATTGTGACCAATGTCACCCAATTTTGCCAATTTTGCTCAGAAATTGAGCAATTCGGCACCTGTACCTGCTCAATTGATTGAATTGATAAGAAATTCCCAAAATTGAAGGCAAATACCTCTTAATTTTTTGAATTTCTCTGAGATTTACAGGCTGAATTTCTATTGATGCTGTTGCAGAAATCTGATGCTGCTGTATTGATGAATCGGATGCTCTTCTTCCATCCTCACAGAGCAGAAATCGAGACCAATGTGATGTTCCCTTGTCATTGTGGTATCCCTTGCCTGAATGCTTTACAATACCTCAGCATTCTTAATTCGTGGTGTGGGTGAGCGGCACCTTCACACAGACATTGAAGGTGGCGAAGCCGAGATGCAAGCAGTGGTGTACAGCCCGTTTTGGAGGTGGCGACGACTAGCTCGATTGCAGTACAAGCTTGGATGCACGGCTCGCTCACGCCCAGCAGTCAGCCTACACCCAACGCTCGCCTTCGCTCATGCCCAGCAGTCAGCCTACGTGTCCGCCTGCCTTCGCCTAGCGCAGGTAGCCAAGGTTGAATGCGCTGGCCTCCTCGCCACCTCAGCTTCTGTTGGGGTATGCGCCTGGTTCTGGTCCGCAGCCAGTTACGTGTCCGCCTGCCTTCGCCTAGCGCAGGTAGCCAAGGTTGAATGCGCTGGCCTCCTCGCTACCTCAGCTTCCTATGCTGTCGACCGACGGAGCTCTTACGCCTTGCTTGCACCGGAACTCCACGTTCACCGCACCATTTGAAACGAAAGCTACTGCACAGAGATTCGAAGGCTGTGTGAAACGAAAGCTATGCAACAGAGAGATTCAAAGGGCACCGGCTCTGATACTAGTTGAATGGGAGAGAGAATTAGGGTTTCAGTGTGGGAGACATACACAGAGAAGCAAGGGAGAGAGAGAGAGAGAGAGTTGTGGGGATAAGTCAACTCACCAGGATGAGTGTGTGACTCCCCTATCACACATGTATATTGCACTAGTACACATAGTGCACTTAGTACATTAAAAGTACTAAGTGTACTATGTACTATAACTTATGGGCTTGTACACACTATAAGGGTGGGCATTATGCCTTTACCCCAACATATGATACCATTCCCTTGGTGCCTGTTTGAGCCCATAAAGACTCTTTTTTAGCTTGCATACAAGCTTCTCCTTTCCATTCACTGCATAACCCTCTGGCTGTTGCATATATATCTCCTCATGGAGATCACCGTGAAGAAAAGCAGTCTTCACATCCATCTGAATCAAATCCAGATCATCATGAGCAACCAAGCTAATACAGCTCTAAGTGTGGTCATTTTGACCACTAAAGAGAAGATCTCATCAAAGTCCACACCATATTCCTGCTTAAAGCCCTTAGCCACTAACCTGGCTTTGTATCTTGGCTTTTCATCAGGTGCAACTTTGAGCCTGTAAACCCACTTGCATGGCAAAACCTTCTTGCCTATAGGCAAATGCACCAACTTCCATGTTCCATTTTTTGTGCAGAGAATCCATCTCTGACTTCATAGCACGCTCCCAAAGAGCCTTGTCTGCCCTCTGTAAAGCCTCCTTATAACATGAGGGCTCCCCACAGTCAGTGAGCATCAAGTAGTCAACCCCTGGAACAAACCTGTCAGGGGCTCTGGAGGGTCTTGTGGACCTCCGTACCCAATGACCATCATTTGCAGGTTGCTGTCCAGCCTGCATATCACCTATTGGTGGCTCCTGTTCCATGCCATAAGGTTGAAAGATCATGCCCGGTATCTCCTCTAACTGTGGGATATCCATAGGGATATCTTCTGCCATCTCTGGCTGTCCATTTGGACCATTTTCAGCACCATTTAAGGGCTGGTTTTGTTGCTGTAATGGCTGATTTACAGCCCTTGGTTGTTGTCCATGATGTCCATCATCATCAAAGATGACTCTGCCAGGCTCCTGTTGCCTTGCAGGCTCCTTATACATGCATGTTTCATCAAAAATGACATCATTGCTGCGTATAATCTTTCTATTCACTGGATCCCAAAGTCTATACCCCATTTCACCTCTGTCACCATATCCTAGGAATATGCATTTGTGAGACTTAGGATCAAGTTTGGTGCGTATTTCCCTGCGTATGTGCACGTACGCAACACAACCAAACACTCTCAAGTGCTTGTAGGACGGAGGCTTCCCTGTCCATACTTCCTCTGGCACTTTGCCACCAAGCCTCGTGTTAGGTGACCTGTTTATAAGATGAACGCCTGCCATAACAGCTTCAACCCAAAAACTATGAGGTAACGCAGCATGTGACAACATAGAACGGACCTTCTCCTGAATGGTCCTGTTCATCCTCTCTGCTATCCCGTTTTGTGGAGGATCATAAGGAGTAGAGAGCTCCCTCTTGATGCCTTTAGCATCACAAAAGTCCTGAAACTGTTTGGACATATACTCTCCACCATTGTCGGAACGCAAAGCCTTCAGTGTTTTGCCAGTTTGATTCTCAACAAGAGCAACAAACTTCTCAAACACTGAGAATGTATCACTCTTCAAACGAAGAGGATAAACCCACACCTTGCGGGTGGCATCATCAATAAAAGACACAAAATATTTTGCCCCTCCCAAAGAAAGCTGAGGCATCTCACATACATCTGTATGCACAAGCTCTAACTGAGCATCTTTCTGTCCAAGAGCTTTCTTGTGGGGACACTGGAGTTGCCTGCCAGATATACAATGCTCACAAAACTGAAAACTTGAGAACTTTAGAGAAGGCAAGTAACCAAAGCGAGACAATTGCTCCATTCTTTTGACACTCATGTGTCCCAACCGGCTATGCCACATAGAGATTTCCGGCAGCTCGGTTGCATTTACATTAACATGGTGACAAACACTAGCATGCATGAAGTAAAGAGTGTCCACCTTAGAGCCTCTGGCAACAACCAGTGAGCCCTTACTAATCTTCCACTTTCCACGACCAAATGTGGTAACATAATCAGCATCATCAAGCTGTCCAGTAGAAAGCAGGTTCTTCTTGATCTCAGGGACATCCCTGACATCATGGAGCATAAGCTGTGAGCCATCTGAAAACACAAGCCTCACATCACCTCTGCCAAGAATCTTGCATGCATGGTTGTCACCCAAATAAACTACTCCTTCATTGCCAGCAGTATACCTGACAAACAAGTCTCTGCAACCAGTGACATGAAAGGAGGCACCTGAATCAATGATCCATGAGTGCATACCATGACCATCTCCTGCAAGAAGTGAATGGGCATCAAGTGAAGACGTGAATAGGACTTCATCCTCACTGTCACCTGCATGTGACACATTGACTTCTTCAATCTTGACTCCACTTTTGCTCTTTGGCTTTGCATCTCTGGCTTCATCTTTGTCTTTGTCTTTTCCTTTGCCCTTTTCCTTTTGATCATTCTTCCATTTGTAGCATTGCTTTTTGATATGTCCCTTCTTGCCACAATAATGGCATTCCAAGTCCTTTTTGGAGCGGGACTTGCTCCTTCCCCATTCTTGGCTTTTACCCCTTTGTTGGGATCTCCCACGTGCATTCATTGCATTGGACTTTCCAACAAAGTTGTTCTTCGTGTTCATCTCCTCTTGAAGGAGAGCACCCTCCACATCTGCATATGACAGCATAGCATTTGAATTGCTAGTGGCTGTCCTGAATGTGTCCCAACTCTCTGGCAAAGTGCATAAGAGAAAGGTGGCTTTGAACTCATCGTCCATTGCCAACTTTTGATTGATGACCTGGCTGACAACACCATTAAACTCATTTAGATGGGCTGTCATAGATGCCCCTTCCTTCATTTGAAGACCTATGAGTTTCTTCAACCAATACACTTTGCTTGAGGCACTTTGCTGGGCATACAAGTCCTGCAATCTTTGCCACATTCCCCAAGCTGTCTTCTCTTCACGTATGCTGAAAAGTAAAGTGTCTGACACAGACAACATGATGGTGGATCTTGCCAGCTCATCCATATCTTCCCATTCTTCAGCAGTAAGAGAAGCGGGCATTACACCCCTTTCTTTGATGGGCTTGTGCTGCTTTGAAGTGTTTTATGTGCGAGTGTTTGTTTCACCACCCGTCAGTCCGGTTTCAAGGTTTCGTTGCCAGGACATCGTCGACTTTCTCAAGCAGGCGAGTCCGTGGTTGCTTTGGTCGGGATATCGTCGACTTTCTCAAGGAGGCAAGCCCGTGGTTGTCACATCAAAAGCTTCAACATGAGGAAAGTGAAAAGGAAGTGCAGGAGACAGTGCAAGGTTGTGTGTCTTTGCCTATATGAGGTGAAGAGCAAGAGCTGAAGATGAAGCTCAGGAGAAAAAACACCAAGGACATGAAGCCAGGAGAACAAGAAGCAGTTGAAGTGTTATGGTGCAAAACATTCGACAGTTTGTCACCGGTCGCATCTTCATAGAGGCTTCATGTTTCTTTCTATGTTTAGCAGTGGTGATCTACTATGCTTCATCGAGGACTTGTGCTTACCACTTGGGTGGAGTGCAAGCAGGTTTTGGGTGCCTGAGGATGTATCAGATGAGGCTCATACCGAAGCGGAGGAACTTGACGAGGTTCTTATTCCCGAGCAGATACTGGCACATAAGGAAAGAAAGGTACAAGGTAAAGTTCCCCGTCGCTATCTTGTGAAGTTCAAGAACTGTTCACTGATGGATGCGAAGTGGATGGAGGAGGGTGACTTAGCAGATTCACCTCAGGATTTGCAGCTTTATCTTGATGCCTTTGAGTTGGAGTCGACTCTTGTTACGGCTCATTCAAGTTCAGCAGAGCATAGGTCTGGTGCATTGCCTGATGCTCAAGAGGGGGGTAGCACCTCTGCTCCCTTGTTACAGACAGGCTTAGTTGTCATCTAGGAGTCGCTTGGTGATATCTTTGTATTCACCCGAAGGTACTTAGGCTGACAGGACATCTGCTTATGGAACTTCTATGATATTGTGTACTAGTCACATGAGATGGTAAAGTTGGGTATGGTTCATAGTCGGCCGCCCCTTGAACTATAACTGCAACTATGGATAACTCTATGGAAAGCATAAGTCTTGCGAGCAATCCTAGAGTTGGTTTGGTTCATATATGGATTGAACTCTATTTGTGCATGTATGCATACACTTTTTGTGGTATTATTGTATTCTCGTGCCATTGGATCTTGGTACCATTGAGAATACATTGGGTAATACTCTGGATTGTGTCATGTGTTGCATGTATATTGGTATGATACATCAAGTGCTTTATTATGTTCATGGATGCACCACTGGGTAACTCCTGCGGGATGTCCATGAGACATGTGGGAAGTACTTAGTGGATGTATTGTTTGGATGCATTGAGTGCTTTCATATGCTCAAGTTGTACCATCAGTCGTGGGTCCTACGGGATGTCCATGGGCGTAAGGCTTGCGAGCAGCCCTTAGACTGTTACTTTAGAGTAGGTAGATCATTTTGAGGAGCATATTGTTTGCAAATGCATATATGCATCATGCATATGTGTGTCATATATAGAATGATGCATGGTTTTGTTTTTGGCTAACACAGTTAACGTGTTTCCACTTGGTTTTAGACTTTTGCTGTAGGTTCTGAAGGAACAAGCAAGAGTTGTTTGTCACTTTGACGTGACGGTGTGGCCATATTGTGCAGGATGGTTGTCTTATCACCCAGATGCACTTGAGGGCCATTGCTTTTGTCATATGGGGCGTCTTTGCTCATAAGATGCCTTACTGTGCCATTGAGTGCAATCGAGGACGCTTGCTATTTCTCAAGAGGGGGGTATGTCACGACCCTGTGTTTTTCTCTGGACAGTATGCAGGTGTGCACGGGGACATGGTGGACAGTGTGAATGGCATCAGATTGGAGCTCAAAAGGAAACCCATGTGTGGACAACCCCAAGGGGACAGAGATTTAAAATTTAAAAAGGTTCTATAACCTTTGGTGGCCAAAAATTAAAGTTAAACAGGTTTTAAAACCTTAGGAGGCCCCTAGGTAATTTATAGAGGCTACTCTACTTTTAAGGGGGGTACGCCTCTTTCTCTCTCATGCTTTTTGGGAGAAAACAAGGCTAGCGGGCTGTGCGTCAAGATGTGCTTCAGGGCTGCGCTTCAGGCCTACTATGGCTGCGTGAAGGAGAGGACGTGCTGGTTGGCTGCGTGGCGACCAAGTACAAGCTGTTGCACGTCATCTGGCGCAGGGCTACAGGGCGACCAGGTACAGGATGCTACTGTGCGGGCAGCTGCAGGTGCTGTCCTGTACGGACAGGTGCAGGCGCATCATACAGGTGGGCTGGACTGCACGAAGGATGATCAGAGAGCAGGCTGGACTGTGCGTTGGTTGGGCAAGCAATGCACAGGGGCTGCACAGCAGATGTTTTCCTCCTAGTAACTGTCCGACTACAGCTGCACGTTTTCCTTCTCTCTCTAGGCGGCTAGCTGGGCTGCAGAGAAGTACAGCTTTGGACTGCACGTGGCCAGGACTGCTCGCCGACAGGACTGTTTCTCTCTCTTGAGGAGGGTGGCAAGTTGCAGGAGAAACAGTGAGGAGAGAAGTTGTTGGACAGAGACTGCCGACTATTGTTTCTCTCTTTCTCTTTGGCACAGTCGCGTGGGCTTGATTGCAAGAGGGCAGAAACGTATGATTGAGCAGGAGAGAAGACAGTCGCATGGGCTTTTCTCTCTCTCTTGGAAGGAGACATGGGGCTGATTTGATGGCCTGTTTTGGGTTTTCGGCTGCAAGTACAGGTCACTTGAATGTGTTTCTTGGCATGGGAGTGAAGCAAGCTCGCATGGCTACATGCTCATGGAGCATAATGTTTTCTTCCTGCTAGAAAGGAACAGAGGGACCTACAGTTATGGGCATCTCTATGTTTCTAGATGTTTCATGAGGGAACAGGTAACTAGATGTATGCCGTTGTTGGCACTGTTGTTGAATGGTGCCATGAATGGTTCTGTATGGAAACAGGAGAGAAGTTTCAAAGGGAAACAAGCCTAAGGGTTTCATGTGGAAACACGTCGTAGGTTTCTCGAGGAAACATGTTTTTGGGTTTCTCCAGGAGATAGGTCACATGCAGGCAGAAGGTACAGGAATGGACACATGTTTGGAACAGCCTTGCTACTGATTGGGCAAGGGACAGGGAATCCATGACAAAGATGGATGGTACCCTTGGAAGGTAGAGAGGGTTGGTACAGGTGTGTCGACTGTATGGTATGCTGTGCTGTGATACGAGTTCTCTTTTGAGAGACAGTTTGGGAGTCTGTGTTGTGATGCAGAAGCACTGGATGTGTCAGGGTGTGATGCTGTTCATAGGGTGAGAGGCTATGGATGGTTGTGGCAGCCCTGATCATGGGAGAAAGCTTCTGTATGCAGGACTCAATGTGTGAGTCTTTTGATGTGAACAATGGCTGGACTTGTTTGTGGATGCCGAGTGGATATGAAGCCATGATGCAGGGTATCTGCAGGAGTTCTCCTGTGGCGGCTAAGTTCCCAGCCTTATTGTAATCAAAGCTCTTATAATCAATTAAAGAAATACCGCAAGGGGCGCCACTGCGGTTTGGTGCCAATCGGTGTCCGTGTACTGTTTACAGGAGCACTCTAGCTCCCCCAGTTTGTTTTCCTTTTCTAGGTCCTCAATGGCGTTGAAGTGTTTTATGTGTGAGTGTTTGTTTCACCGCCCATCAGGCCGGTTTTAGAGATAGCTGGAAATTCAATATATTATATGGAACAAAAAGGTACCTCTAAATCTGCAGCCATGGGCTGCCTTCCATGAAAAGGTGGAGACACCCAAAACAGTCCTAAATGCTGGACCCACTCCATAAGGGAGTGAATGAATACAACAATGAGCAAACATGCCTATTTATAGGCTAGAAAATCACTGATAGTTTGGCCGACTGCTGGTCAGCCAGGTTCAAGTCCAAAAAATCATGTGATATGCAGCCGACAGGTTCATTAGTCTATTCTTATGCTGGCCGACAACAACACCACCTCTTCCATCAGATATCCTCCTGTGCCAAAACAGCATAACATGCTCCTAAATTCTGGTTCTAGCTGATTCTTAATTCCTTCTTTATCTGTTGCCCTTCAGGACTAGCCTCAAAGAATGTCCATGGCTAATCTTGCACATGACATCCCCCTCTGCTAAACTTGATGACAGGATTCCAACCTGCTCTTGGATGACTCTCATCATCCCATTCTGTTCCCAAAGTCCCTCTATCATTGAAACCAATCCCGTCAAGTGGGAAGACTCCGTTGGACACCCACACGCGTAATAGCACAACTTTAAAACCACAATTTGAAATGGACAACTTAATACAACTTGAAATTGAAATGAAATGAAAAGATGGACACCAGCACTGGGGCCGGAACGGGCCGACCCCCCCCCTCAATATATGATATATTTATTGGGAGTATTTAACAAATACAATGCTCCATGGGTTCCAAGAACCAGATGATGTCCATGTACATATGAATACAATACCAAACAAATAGGTTCGAAGTCGACGATCGAAGTAGATGCTCGAAGCAGAACGACCACTGAGTGGTCCAGTCTCTACCGTCCTGTGCTTTCACTCGACTCCGCGGAGAGCGCCTCACTGGTGTTCCGAGACCACACACAAACAGGCGCTCTCGTACTAGCGCCTGGCTATCCCGATCTCAGCACCTTTGGACCGAGGTTCTCCAATAGAGCTTGGACTACCCGGCACTGAACGGGTGTTGCCGTGGAGAGAGTCCCTTATCAGATTTATAACAAAATACTTTACTTAAATCTGAAAATTCACTTACTTGTGGATTGTAGTTGGAAGACCAAAATTCATGGTGTCAGTACGCAGTTACTTGAGAGAAACACCATGATGCAGCAGCATGTTGAGAGAAGTGGCTGCCTGGAGTAAAGTATAGCCTTTTGGCTACAGGAGCCCAACCATCAACAGGAGGAGCAGCAGCTACGCATAAAAGGTACAGCCGCCTGAGAAGAAGTACATACTATGGACAGCCGCCTACTCGAGCACAGCCTGCTGGTGGTAGACAAAAAAAAAAGGCCTAGCTGCAGGATACAGCGTGTTGGAGATGTTCACACAGCCTGCTGGTGATGAATACACAACCGGCTGCTGCGCAGTGCAGCAACTAGTAGTGCAGCTGCCCAAGAGAGAAACGCCATGGGCTGGTGATCATGCGCACAGCCGTCTAGGGGGCAGTTCAGAAGTCGCCTGGGTGTGCAGAGAATACAGCTGCCTGTTGGAGGATTAGCGCAGTCACCTGAAGCATGTACAGCCACCAGCAACGATGGAAGAGATGGCCGCCTAGTTATACAGAAACGCAGCCAGCAGCCTTAGAAGCAGTCGCCAGCTGTAGAGGTAAAGCATGCGCCGTCTGTATGGGAGAGGCAGCATTCACAGTGGGAGAGGCAGCATGCGCAGCCTGTATGGGAGAGGCAGGTGAAGCGCACAACCGCCTGGGAAACATGCGATGGAACAATCTGAAGAAAGCGTGGAAATGAACGCCCAGCTATCCTTCACGAAGGGTGATGGCTCTTTTTTATAAAATTTAAGGTGGAGTTGCACTATTGTGTTGGCTGGCTCCCCACGTTTGCATGTGGGTGGCCAGTTCCAAGGGGGTTGGGTAGGTGACCCACCCACACACACACACTTTAAGTGGGGCTCCCCACCTTGGCCCCTAAGTGGGTGCCCAAAGGGGGTGCCCACTTTTAAGTGGGTGTGAACATGTAACCTTATAAATCAAAAGGTTAGAAATAAAAGTATTAAACTAACATGTTCAATATACTTACCACCTGTTCACATGCACCAAAACTCGTCAGAAGACAGAGCAGACTTCACGACTCACTGGCAAGCGTCCCCGCCCAGTAAGTAACACGTCAAGCACGCAAACACAAAAATACAAGTCATGCGAAAACAGTTTCAAACATGCAAAACATGTGTGCATGTGCAAATAGTATCATGGACATATCTCCCGTTCATGGAACAAGTACAAAATATCTGTCGGCACAAAAATGGCACGACGTAAAACATAAAAACCTGGTCTTCCTATGGAGTGACAGTCCCATAGGTAAGACACAATATGCAAAGTCTCTTTATGGAGTGACAGTCCCATAGGCAAAACACGGCACAAATACTGGTTCTTCCATGGCGTGACAATCCCATGGGTCGAACACAGTCCAGATCATACACGGGTGGCACCAGTCTGGCTCCCGTCCATACGACACCATCCTGCTAACACGGGTGGCACCAGTCTGGCTCCCGTCCATGTCAGCAAAATACTGCCCTCTTCACATGAGACACCGGCCTGGCCTCAAGTGAACGAGACGCAAAAACTGGAGATGGACCAAATGGTCGGCCAATGTAATATGCGGAAGCTTCGAAGAAGGATCGGTACTTCAAAACTCAGAAATCAGCACTCTTTTCGCGACGGAATTAACGCACAAACTGAAAGGAGATGTGCAGAAAATAGAGAGAGAAGGGGGAGATGGAGAGGACACAGTATTGGGTCCCAATTACCCTCTATAGGGCCCCCACCACGGATGGTGTATTTGCTTTATTAGAATGATGTAAATCTGAAAACAAATACGAAAACTTGACCTTTTCTTGGCTGGAAAATCCTGCCCTTGACCTTCAGTCTTTCACCCCTTTGCGTTAGCAACTTCTTGGCTGTCCTGGCCCTTGTTTGCTTGATGCACTTGGTGAATTATGAGATGCCTTCATTGATTCTTGGCTGGAGTATTTATACTCCCTTTATCATCCACTCGGCCAGCTTTATTAAGCCTCACGACCATGTCTTTAGTAATATTGTGCTTTCACACTATTGCAAACTGCTGGCCACTCTGCGCATGCCTGCTGGGACAGTGCCAGGCTGCTAGGCACTCTGCGCATTGGTGTGGGACTGCCCCCTACACCTGGCCGACCTGCTGGGTAGGGTTTCTAGCCCTGTTGGCTGCCTGTCCAGAAGCACTAGGGCTGGCCGACAGCCCTTCCAGCCCATGCCATGGCTGGTGGGCACAGCCTGGGCCCTCCTGGCCCCTTGGGGGGTGGTTCTACATCTCCCCCATGCCCACACTAAGAGTGCAAACCTTCGCACTGGGGTAGCCTTATGGGCTGGCCCCATCTCTACATGCAAACCTACATGCCCACAGAGGTCTGGCATCCAGTTGCAAACTAGATACACAGAACATCTGACATCATTCCAGAGGGAGACTCACAGCGCGGACTGGCACTGTTTCATGTGCAGGACAGTGCACACCTGACCTTGGACTCATGTGCAGGACAATGCACACCTGACCTCGGATGACTAAGATGGATCCCTGGCTGACTTGTCCCGGACTGGGCTCACATGGGACCAGTTCACCATCCCAGGTCCTGCACCTTCTATACAGAAATGTCTACATGGCATCCAAGTGCGGGATGTAGTCTTCTTTTAGCCCTAAACACTCTTGAAAACCTTCTGATGCAAAAACGCACCATCTGATGCAAAAACGCAGGTAGAGAGAGAGTAGAGAGAGAGAGTGAGAAGTGCTGGAAATTCAGTGTATACTATGGTACAAAAAGGTACACATCTGCAGCCCTTGGCTGCCTTCTTGAAAAGGTGGTAAAACACCCAAAATTCTGCCCTAGACTAGGACTCCTACTGACTAAAACCCCTAGTGGGCTGAATGATTAATTCTATGAGCACTTGGTGCCTTTTATAGGATTCTTGGACAAGGTAGGAGCTGGCCGACTGCTGGTCGGCCAATTCTGAATACATTAAATGACTTTTAATTCAGCCGACTTGGTTATCTTGCCTTGTCATCATGCGCCTTCAGCCACCTTGCTTCCTGGTACAGCCGACAGCTCCTGTACTCAGCCGACTGCCCCTGGTCTTTCTCCAAGTCCAACCTGTCCACTTCTGTATCTTGTGCTCCACACTCTGACTCTATCTGGTTCATACTATTTATCTCTTTGCCCCCTCTGGATCTAGCCCTGAGATTGTCCATGGCATCTATGATGCACATGACATCCCCCTCTGCTAAACTTGATGACGGGAATCCAACCTACTCTTGGATGACCGTCATCATCCCAATCCTGTCCCGAAGTCCCTCTGTCATCATCCATCCCTGGAAAACCTTTTTCTCTGAAAACCCGATCTGTTCTCCAAGGGTGCTGAAGTGTTATGTCCACGATCAGCAAGGTAAGTGGGCATCGTTTTTGCCTTTAGTTCAAGCTGTTTTGAATGACTCTTTTTCTTCAGCTATTGGTTGGCAGGACTCCATATGAGGCAGCGTTTGGAAGGCCTTTCCAGTCGTTAACCAAGACTTCGTCTTCAGTACCGGAGCCGAACAGAGTGACGGAGTCTTACCAGGAGATCCTAGAGTCCGTTAAAGACAGATTGGCTAAAGCGCAAGAGGCCTACACTCGACAGGCCAATAAAGACCGAAGGGACATGACGTTTTCGGAAGGGGATTGGGTGTATCTTCGGATTATGAAGCAAAGATTGAAGCAGGTGGGCAAGCGTTGCCCAAAGTTGTCTTTTAGGAGCTTCGGACCATTTCCCATCCGGAAAAAGATTAATGAGGTGTCTATGCAGTTAAAGCTCCCTCCGAGTTGGACTATGCACGATGTATTTCATGTCAGTTGGTTAAAGCCATATGCAGGTCCACCCCCTTCAGAGGTCAAAGACGAAGCGGAACCAGACATTATTGATGAAGCACAAGTAATGGTTCCAGAACAGATCCTTCTGCACCGTTTCAAACATGGCTCAGGCCGAAGACTACGACAGTTTCTCACGAAGTTTCAGGACCGAGGAACTCATGAAGCGGTATGGCTCGACAAAGAATTTTTCGAAGACTATCCGGCATTATTGACGGATTATTTGGAGGCTATGCAGCTTCCGTCAAGTTAAGCAGAAGGGGATGTCACGTGCACAGAAGGTGCAGGACCTGGGATGGTGAACTGGTCCCATGTGAGCCCAGTCTGGGACAAGTCAGCCAGGGATCCATCTCAGTCGTCCGAGGTCAGGTGTGCATTGTCCTGCACATGAAACAGTGCCAGTCCGCGCGCTGAGTCTCCCTCTGGAATGATGTCAGATGTTCTGTGTATCTAGTTTGCAAAACTGGATGCCAGACCTCTGTGGGCATGTAGGTTTGCATGTAGAGATGGGGCCAGCCCATAAGGCTACCCCAGTGCAAAGGTTTGCACTCTTAGTGTGGGCATGGGGAAGATGTAGAACCACCCCCCAAGGGGCCAGGAGGGCCCAGGCTGTGCCCACCAGCCATGGCATGGGCTGGAAGGGCTGTCAGCCAGCCCTAGTGCTTCTGGACAAGCAGCCGACAGGGCTAGAAACCCTACCCAGCAGGTCGGCCAAGTGTAGGAGGCAGTCCTTAAGCTTAGCCTGCAAGTGGCTTATGAGCGGAAAGTTTGGAATACCTGGCTCACACTTAATGGTCACCGGGGTGTTTGACACATTCCGATCGATCTGGAACGTGTGCTTGTCCCACTTGACATCAGGAAGAAACTTGTGAAACCTCTGGATACCCAAAATTATGTCTGCTCCTACAAGAGGGGCAACCATAAAGTCACGCACAAACTCTATGCCCTGAATCACTAACTTAGCACCTAGAGCTTCATACTTGACGCTCGTTGTCATACCTATGCTAAAACCCTCAACTTGTTTGTCCACCGGAGTCAGCTCGAAACAGGCACGCCTAGCGGCCTGTTCCGTGATCACATCCTCCGTGCTGCCACTGTCAAACAAGACGACGACTCTCTGGCCACCTATGTAGCCAAAGGACTTGAGCAATTCGTTGCGCTCATACTCCTAGTCATGGGTGCCCTTCTGCTTATCTTCGAGCTCCCGGCTAATAATTGCTCCAACTGAAGCACCGGGGGTTGAAGAACTAGGGGTAGCCGCTGGGGTCTGTGTGGGAGCTGTGCTCACCACGGAAGCTGTGGAGGCGGCGGCGGCCTTTGGAGGCTTCTTTGTACAATCCCGAGAAGTATGGCCTTTTGTGTGACAAAAGAAACATCTACCCTCCTTCTTGTACTGAGAAAGCTCCTCAGCACTCAACTTGCCACCTGTCTTGCCTGCCTCTGCTTTCTAGTCTGGAGTAAGCTTAGACGCATTGTTCGAGTTCTTGGAGCCAGATGCTCCAGGGCTCTGTCCTGGGGAAGACCCCATCTGGTTCTGGCTTTTGCCCCCCGAGGCGTTAGCCTTGGGAGAAGCCGGCTGGGAAGTCTTGGGCTTGCCACCATTGTGTTTCATTTCTGCACTCTGCGCAAGCGAGAGTGTGTCCTCAAAGGTGGCTGGCCTAAACATACGCACCTCCCATTGGATTTGCGTGTCCAGGCCATACAAAAACTGCCCTTTCTTGTCCATATCAGATAAGCCTAATTGCAGACACAAGGTCGAAATTTTATTGGCAAACTGAAGGACTGGTTGCGCGTTCTGACGCGCTCCCCTGAACTCGTCTTCGAGTCGCTCAAGGTAGTGGGGCGGTAGAAACCGCTACTTAAGGTCGCAGACGAACTCGTCCCACACATAAGCTGCCATACCTGCTCTGGTGTGGGCATGAGCCCACTGAGTCCACCAAGGAATGGCCTCACCTTCCAAGTACCAACTAGCTAAGATCACTTTGTCAGTATCTGTTTTCCTAACTGCGGCAAAGTAAGCTTCAAATTGATGTAACCATGAATAAAGAGTAGTGGGATCGAGTTTACCATTATACTTACTGAAATTCATTTTCTCGGGAAAATGATTCGAGGGCGCCGCCGGTGTCAATCTGGCGTCCAAAGCTCTGAGGTAACGCTCGTGTTCCACTCGTCGCATGGCGTCGTCTTCTCGTTGTCGAATCTCCAATGCACGCATCTGCATCTCAAGCAAGGAGCTTGGCTGCGGTTGTGACCCCGCGAGAGGGTCCCTGTGACGAGGATCTGGTATCTGGGATACGGAAGGGGAGGGAGGAGGAGATGGAAAACGCGACGCTGGAGAGCGAGAACGCTCCTCCAGAGCCAAAATCCGCGCCTTCTGCTCATCCAACTTGGTTGTCTGGTCTGCGATTGCTCGCATCATCTGCTGGAACATGTCTGTGACACTCAAGCCGGGTGCTCTAGCTGGGTTGCCTGGTGCACTCTGGTCCCATGGTTCTGGTTCTCTGTCGTCGCCGAAACTCGCCATAGCGGGAAAATGCAATTCCTTTCCGGAACGCAATCTGACCATCCACTATCTGTGTGGGAGACTTCGTGAGGCTTCCGGAGGCTATGAACCAACCGTCCTTCGAGGGACAGGAGTCACTCCAAAAGGGGTAGTCCACCGGCGTCTAAAAACCAACCACACGAGCGAGAAAATTTTCTGGTTTTCTTTGCTGAATCTTTGTCCTTGAAGTAAGCTCTGATACCACTGTAATATGCGGAAGCTTCGGAGAAGGATCGGTACTTCAAAACTCACAAATCAGCACTCTTTTCGCGACGGAATTAACGCACAAACTGAAAGGAGATGTGCAGAAAATAGAGAGAGAAGGGGGAGATGGAGAGGACACAGTATTGGGTCACAATTACCCTCTGTAGGGCCCCCACCACGGATGGTGTATTTGCTTTATTAGAATGATGTAAATCTGAAAACAAATACAGAAACTTGACCTTTTCTTGGCTGGAAAATCCTGCCCTTGACCTTCAGTCTTTCACCCCTTTGCGTTAGCAACTTCTTGGCTGTCCTGGCCCTTGTTTGCTTGATGCACTTGGTGAATTATGAGATGCCTTCATTGATTCTTGGCTGGAGTATTTATACTCCCTTTATCATCCACTCGGCCAGCTTTATTAAGCCTCACGACCATGTCTTTAGTAATATTGTGCTTTCACACTATTGCAAACTGCTGGCCACTCTGCGCATGCCTGCTGGGACAGTGCCAGGCTGCTAGGCACTCTGCGCATTGGTGTGGGACTGCCCCCTACACCTGGCCGACCTGCTGGGTAGGGTTTCTAGCCCTGTTGGCTGCCTGTCCAGAAGCACTAGGGCTGGCCGACAGCCCTTCCAGCCCATGCCATGGCTGGTGGGCACAGCCTGGGCCCTCCTGGCCCCTTGGGGGGTGGTTCTACATCTCCCCCATGCCCACACTAAGAGTGCAAACCTTCGCACTGGGGTAGCCTTATGGGCTGGCCCCATCTCTACATGCAAACCTACATGCCCACAGAGGTCTGGCATCCAGTTGCAAACTAGATACACAGAACATCTGACATCATTCCAGAGGGAGACTCACAGCGCGGACTGGCACTGTTTCATGTGCAGGACAGTGCACACCTGACCTTGGACTCATGTGCAGGACAATGCACACCTGACCTCGGATGACTAAGATGGATCACATGGGACCAGTTCACCATCCCAGGTCCTGCACCTTCTGTACAGAAATGTCTACGTGGCATCCAAGTGCGGGATGCACGTGACAGCCATTTGGTGACATCCCCCCGGGCTTCTAAAGAGTTGTCCTCAACTGAAAAGCCTCAAGATATGCCTGCAACAACTGTGGGTAATCAACAAAATAGTCCTCATTTACCTACTTGGCATCAATAGGCAAATAATTCTTAAACTTCACAAGGTATCTCCTGGAAAGCTTTCCTGCAGGTAGCTTTCGCTCCTTGTGAAAAACAATCTATTCTGGCTGGAGGATCTGTTAGAAGTCATCTCCTGTCTAGTTTTATACACCAGGGCCTTTGTTGTGGGTGTGCCCGCCCTTATGAGGTGTTTTATCATTTTTCCCCACTCTCCACATTTTTCCCCTATTTTTCCCATTTTTTATGTGGCTTGGGAGGCAGCCTTGAGTTGGCAGGAGGATCCATTTGCTGGCCGACTACATCAGATGTGTGTACTCGAGCTGGCCGATTGTACTTGATGCAGTCGTGGACCCTCAGTGCTGGCCGACTGGCTGCATGGTGCTGGCCGACTGATGCTGCAGTCGTGGAGCTTTTTTCAGCAGGCCGACTGCTCATCTGGAGGCATATAAATAGGCCCCCAGTCCCCATACCATTTGTGTATCATATCGGGATCTTCTTGTGTATATAGAGCAGAGTTACACGCCTGCTTCTCTCTCTCTCTCGTACTGTATTTTTTCTGCATGCGTTTTGCTCTAGTGTTCCCAGATCTGGTCATCATCTCCGCTGCGTATTCTGACATGGTATCAGAGCCCTAGGCTCTAGATAGTTCTTGGGATTTGTGTGAGCAAGAGGGGGATTGTTGTGTGGCTGATTGGTGGACTGTTTTGGACTGTTCGGGAAGAGGAGAAGCAAGAGGACGGCGGGCTGATTTGCTGGACAGCCACTTGCAGGTATTAGTTCTTCTTTGTTCCCACCCACCCACCCTTTTCAGAGTACATCCCCGCAATGGCAGATCTGTTTGAGATGGCCGAGAGGCATGTGAAGATCCCGACACTCCCCACGTTCCCGGTGGACCGTCAGTTGGACGGGACCAACTACGGCATATGGAAGGTTATGATGGAATCTGTTCTGGAGTCTTACGACCTCGCTGATTTCATCGTTGTTGGTGTTCCATGGCCGGAAGTAGAGGAAGGGGAGTTACCGTCGATCCGGAAGGACCGGGAGGCTCAGACACAGATGTGGGATCGTGTCAACGCCAGGGTCCGTTCGTTTATTTTCCTCAACTGCACACCAAAGGTAATCAATCATGTAAAGCATATGACGCTGGCCAGAGGTATATGGCAGCATTTGGCTTCTCTTTATAACAGGGTATCGCCCATGAGGAGGATTTCCTTGGAAGTACAGATGCGGGTTATGGGCCCTGCAAAGTCGTCGACGATGCGGGAGCATATTAACAAGCTGCAAGCTCTTCAACAGGAAGTTCTTCAGGCTGGGAAGGAGATATCGTCAGAGGACATGGCCATAACGTTGCTGTCGCACTTGCCCTCTTCGTACTCAGCATTTTACTCGTCTTTGATTACCAGTGGCAGGCTCAGCACCATCACGTGGGAGGAGCTTGTGCCCATGGTCCTGGACCACGAGGAACGATTCACGAACCCTCCTCGGGGTGGAGGTTCAGAGGCCTTAACTGGCCAACGGTCGAAAGGCCGAAACTCGGGCAAAGGGAAGGCTTCATCGAAGAAGTCTTCTGAGAAGAAGTCCGACGCTGACCGCAAGAAACTGAAGGCAGAGAGGACCTGTAATGATTGTGGCGAGAAAGGCCACTATTGGAGGCAGTGTCCCAAGCGAAAGACCGAGAAGGGTGAAGATTCCTCAGTAGCAATCATGAAGACTCCGGCTTTTGTACACCTGGAGGTGATGGACACCGATGTTTCATTTTCTTCAAGCAGGGAGGAGATTGGAGGACTCTCTGCAACGGATACTCGGGAGTGGATTCTCGATAGTGGTGCTTCCAGGCACATGACTCCTTCCCGTTCTGGTTTACAGGATCTCTGCTTACCTACTTCAGGCCCAGGAGCAGTTTTCCGAAGCAGTAAGAGGCAGTCATCTTTTGCCTTGTCGCGGACAGAGGCAGAGTACCGGGCTGTTTGTGATGCTGCTTGTGAGGTGGTGAGGATGCAGAGGTTGCATTGCAGGTTTGGGCTTCCACTGGAGGAACCCATGGTCATCCAGAGGCACTTTGTTCGTGAACAGATCGTTGCTGATGACATCATGCTAGAGTTCTGTTCGACGGAGGACAATACGGTGGACCTCTTCACAAAGTCGCTCTCTCAGGATTTGCTCAGGCAGCACCCCAGCTCCCTGTGGTTGGTTTCACAGCCAGGAGCTGAGAAGGGGTGTTAGAAGTCATCTCCTGTCTAGTTTTATACACCAGGGCCTTTGTTGTGGGTGTGCCCGCCCTTATGAGGTGTTTTATCATTTTTTCCCTATTTTTTCCATTTTTTCTGTGGCTTGGGAGGCAGCCCTAAGTTGGCAAGAGGATCCATTTGCTGGCCGACTACATCAGATGTGTGTACTGGAGCTGGCCGACTGTACTTGATGCAATCGTGGACCCTCAGTGCTGGCTGCATGGTGCGGGCCGACTGATGCTGCAGTCGTGGAGCTTTTTTTCAACAGGCTGACTGTTCATCTGGGGGCATATAAATAGGTCCCCAGCCCCATACCATTTGTGTATCATATCGGGATCTTCTTGTGTATATAGAGCAGAGTTACACGCCTACTTCTCTCTCTCTCTCTCGTGCTGTATTTTTTCTGCATGCGTTTTGCTCTAGTGTTCCCAGATCTGGTCATCATCTCCGTTGCGTATTCTGACAGGATCTCCTCAAGCTCTTCAATCTCTGGCGGATCTTCTGTGTGACAGGCGCATCAGGATCTGGCCCCACATATTTCCAAAATAGACTCACATGAAAAGCATTGTGAATCTTCTAGTGACTAGGCAAAGCAAGCCTGTATGACACTTCATTGATCTTTTGAATCACCTTGAAGGGTCCATAATAGCGAGGAGAAAGCTTAGGATATGATCCTTCTCGTCTTGGCCTCTTCCGAAGCCTAGCCTTCTCAAATTTCAGCAAAACCCAATCACCTTCTTTGACTTCCATGTCCCTTCTATGCTTGTCAGCAACCATTTTATGCTTATCCTGAGATCTTGCAATGGTTGTCCGCACCTGACCAAAGGCTACATCCAAATCACGAACATATTCATCAGCTGCAAAAATCTCATCCTTGGTACGAAGGATGGGTGGCAATACCACTCTGCCATAGATAATCTCAAACGGAGCCTTTCCCGTGGAAGCATGGATTGTATTGTTGTAGGCAAATTCAACAAGTGGAAGATACTTCTCCCATGCAGTCTTTTGATCTGCCACATAACACTTCAACAAATCCAACACGGCTGAATTTGCAGCTTCACTGTCATGTGCATCAGCAATGCCATGGACCTTCTCAGGGCTAGATCCAGAAGAGGCAAACAGATAAAGATTATGAACCAGTAGAACCAGAAGGTAGGAGCTTCAGGTGACTCATCTGAGGTGGACATGGAGCAAAGCATGATCAGATGGCTGTCGGCTGCAGGGCAGTGGATGCTGGCTGCCAGAGGAGCTGTCGGCTTACGTCAGCAGAGGGGTGGGCAGCATGCGCATCAAAGACAAGGACCAGCAGTCGGGCAGGGCAAAAAGGGGATTGTTTAGACATGGAACTGGCCGACCAGCAGTCGGCCAGCATAAAGTGTCAAAAATCCCATATAAAAAGGGCTCCTTGCTCCTTGTTTTAGGCATTCTCTCCCACTAGGGGATTGGATCCTTAGAGGTCCCATAGGGGACAGATTTTAGGGTTAACCACCTTTTTATGAAGGCAGCCAAGGGCTGCAAGATATGTACCTTTTTGTACCATAGTATATACTGAAATTCCAGCACTTCTCACTCTCTCTCTCTACTCTCTCTCTACCTGCGTTTTTGCATCAGATGGTGCGTTTTTGCATCAGAAGGTTTCCAAGAGTGTTTAGGGCTGAAAGAAGACTCCCCAGAGCTTCCGCGTGTTACATTGGTATCAGAGCATCAGGCTCAGCAAAGCTAAACGCTGAATCAGTCCCAGATGATGGTGTACAGGTCCAAGGTACAGGAAAGTACACGGATTCGAAGCCCAAGGCGGGAACACAGATCGGGAAGAACTCCCAAGAGGTTTGTTGGTGGTGTTCCACAGTGCCAGATGGGGATGGCAGTTCCGTGAGCCAGATGGGTTCTAAGGGAACGGTCCCAAGGGAGGTTGATCCTCCAAGGGTGATGTGAGAGTGCCAGACTCAGTTCCAGGAACGAAGACCAAGACGGTGTTCAGAGCCAGGGCAGGAATGGATTGTGGACTAGAGGAAGACCAGATGCATAGATCTTCATCAGAGACAGAGTGGTTTGGAGAACAGATCGGATTTTCAAAGAAAAAGGTTTGCCAGGGATGGAAGGTGACAGAGGGACTTCGGGACAGGATTGGGATGATGACAGTCATCCAAGAGCAGGTTGGATTCCCGTCATCAAGTTTAGCAGAGGGGGATGTCATGTGCATCAGCAATGCCATGGACCTTCTCAGGGCTAGATCCAGAAGAGGCAAACAGATAAAGATTATGAACCAGTAGAACCAGAAGGTAGGAGCTTCAGGTGACTCATCTGAGGTGGACATGGAGCAAAGCATGATCAGATGGCTGTCGGCTGCAGGGCAGTGGATGCTGGCTGCCAGAGGAGCTGTCGGCTTACGTCAGCAGAGGGGTGGGCAGCATGCACATCAAAGACAAGGACCAGCAGCAGTCGGGCAGGGCAAAAAGGGGATTGTTTGGACATGGAACTGGCCGACCAGCAGTCGGCCAGCATAAAGTGTCAAAAATCCCATATAAAAAGGGCTCCTTGCTCCTTGTTTTAGGCATTCTCTCCCACTAGGGGATTGGATCCTTAGAGGTCCCATAGGGGACAGATTTTAGGGTTAACCACCTTTTTATGAAGGCAGCCAAGGGCTGCAAGATATGTACCTTTTTGTACCATAGTATATACTGAAATTCCAGCACTTCTCACTCTCTCTCTCTACTCTCTCTCTACTTGCGTTTTTGCATCAGATGATGCGTTTTTGCATCAGATGATTTCCAAGAGTGTTTAGGGCTGAAAGAAGACTCCCCAGAGCTTCCGCGTGTTACATTCACTTTGGCCATCCGTTTGGGGATGATAAGCTGATGAAAACTCAAGTTTAGTACCCATGTTATCAAATAAAGCCCTCCAAAAGAGGCTCGTAGTCCTGGGATCTCTATCCCCAACAATGGGTTTAGGCATACCATGATGCTTGAAAATATTAGCAAGAAAAAGTTTTACAATATGATCAGCTTTAATGGTTTTCTTGACGGGCAAGAAATGAGCTTGCTTGCTAAACCTGTCCACAATGGTCCAAATAGCATCATTTCCATGCTGGGATCTAGGCAAATCCATAATAAAATCCATAGTAATACTTTCCCAAGGTTGCGAGGGAATAGGCAATGACTGAAGCAAACCTGGAGGTTTTTGCCTATCAAATTTCACCTTTTGGCAAGTAATACATGCACGTACATAAGCCTCAATGTCTTTTCGCATGCTTGGCCAAAAGAAATGCCTCTGAATCATGCGTGTAGTAGGCATAATACCTCTATGACCAGCATAAGGTGGAGCGTGACATTCGTCCATAACCTTTGGACGCAAATCCTTCACCACACATAGGCAATTATCCTTCATAAGATAACCCTCGTTGATAACATAAGAGGCATGTGAATGACCAGCCATCAAATCAGTCCATATATGGCAAAAATCAGCATCCAAATGGTACAAATCTCGCATAGCAGATAAGTCTCCATGAGAGGCCACTGAGACTGCAGTTACATAAGGCCTCCTGGATAGTGCATCGGCCACCACATTTTTCTTTCTTAGAGTATGCACAATCTGAAAATGAAACATGGAAAGAAAATTTGCCATTCTCATCTGCTTCTCTGAAAGCTTTGTTTGAGATAAAAAGTATCTCAAGCTTTGATGATCTGTCTTGACTACAAATTCAGCCCCAAGAAGATAATGTTTCCATATCTTTAAGGCATGAATTACAGCCAAGAGCTCTTTCTCATAGATATCCATATGAAGCTCAGCATCATGCAAACGACGGCTCTCGTATGCAACTGCATGCCCTTCTTGATTTAGGACAGCTCCTATACAATCACCACAAGCATCACATAACGAATGACTTGTGCAAGTCAAGAACAATCAAAACTAGACCACATATAATAGCATGCTTGAGCTGCAAGAAAGCATCATGTTCCTTTGAAGTCCATTTGAAAGTGATTTTCTTCTTTGTGAGATCATGTAGAGGAGTGGCTATCATAGCAAAATGCCTTATGAAACGCCTGTAATACGAACATAATCCCAAAAAACTACGTACTTGATGTACGTTTTGCCATTCGGGCCAATTCCGAATAGTCTCTATCTTTGCAGGATCCATTGTAACTCCATCTTTGGATACAATATGACCCAGACAATGAATCTCTGAAAGGAAGAACTCGCTTTTCTTGGCATTAATGAAAAGTTTATGCTTCCGCAACTCTTCGAACACTGTGACCAAATGAGTTCTGTGTTCCTGCTCATTCTTGGAGAAAACCAAGATATCATCAAAGAATACTCCTGTGAATTTGCGATGGGGTCGGAATATCCTATCCATCATACGATTAAACGTAGCAGGAGCATTGGTGAGACCAAAAGGCATTACCAAAAATTCATATAATCCGAAGGCTGTCCTGAATGCAGTTTTATGGACATCTTGTGGCACCACTCGTATTTGGTGATAACCACTCTTCAAATCAAGTCTGCTAAAACAAGCCGAACCATCAAGCTTATCCAAGATATCATCAATACGCGGAATTGGGAATCTATTCTTGATGGTAAGCTTGTTTAAAGCTCTATAGTCGACACACATACGGAATGAGCCATCCTTCTTTTGAACAAGAAGCACAGGAGAGCAGTAAGGTGAGGAACTGGGCTGAACCAAACCTTTCTCTAAAAGCTCGTTTACCTGCTTCATGATCTCTTCTTGTTGTGCAGCACTCACTCGGTATGCGGGTTTATTAGGTGGAGAACTACCTGGCACAAGATCTATGCGGTGATCTTCGGGCCTTTGGGGAGGTAATTCTCCTGGCAAAGTATCAGCAAAACAGTCATTGAATGCATAAAGAAAATTCAGCCTATCATTAGACATAGCATCCACATTTTGATGACTTGGTACAAGGCTATCACGCACAAAAACCAAGTACGCAGAAAGACTCTTTTTGATTGCTTTATTAATTTGGATGTGTGATACAAGTGGGATGGAAATCCCTTCTTTGCCAGCATCAATAAAATGCATGCGGCCTTTATGCATAAAAGAAATCATATTAGACTTGTAGTCTTTGCGGGGCTCAAGCCTATGGTGCCACGGCTTGCCCAACAATACATCACATCCATTTAGTGGAGCAACTAGGAAATGTTCATTATCAAGGTAGCCCTGGATATGGATGCGCAACTTCCCTATCAATGGGGTAACCTGCACCTCCTTACCAATAAATGCAGCTTCGGCTTCAATCTGAGGTCCCATGTTCTCAACCTCAATACCCAATGCAGCTGCCGTTTGCATAGAGATGAAGTTATCGGTTGCACAGTCATCAAACATGAATAATGCGGACTGATTCTTGATTTGTCTCCAAGCCTTGCAAACCATTCGCTCTTTTGCATCATGACTTGTATTTCATTGCACATCAGGAATTGCATGTACATTAGCCTTGGTCTGCTTGTCCTCGTGCTTAGGTTTGCGGTCAGGACATTGTCGAAACATGTGGTCTTCGCTACCACAAGAAAAGCATTTTCCATCCTTGGCATATTGCTCTCTTTGCTCCAGGGTTAAGCCGAATTTGTTCTTCCTTGGGTCCTGATCTTTAGATGTGTTATTTTCAGCTTTACCACCCTTGTAGGTCTCCCGGAAGTTCTTTTTAGGTGGCTGTGAGCTGTTGCAAAGTATGTTTCAGGTGCAATTCAATGCCCGAACGATATGCTAGTGATAGTCCGGAGCGAAACTTCCTCTTTCTTTCATCCTCAGTGATTTGCATAAAGGGAGTTACTTCCAGCAACACTTTCCAGACCTTGTTAACATATTGTTACACGCTTTCATTATCTCTTTGCTCCAGCCTGTTCCACTTTTGAGTGAGAGTTTGCTCCGCATTTGGTGGCAAAAATTGAGCATAGAATCTGTCTTTAAATTCCTTCCAGGTGCAAATGGGATCCTTGGTGATTTTTTCAGTGATCCACTTATGAGCAACAGTCCCTTTCAAAAACATGCCAGCATGGCGTACTTTAGACTTTTCGGTGAAGTCCTCATCGCTAAAAGCAATGTCGAACTGTGCCACAAATGCTAACACTTTAGAAGCATCATGCTCTCCATGAAAGACATCAAACTTAACAGATTTGTCACCTGCTTTAAAATCCTTGAGCTTTCTGGCATGAGGCTCATGGTCTTCTCTTTTTCTTTTCCCCTTATCCAACGGGGCAGCCCTATCTGCATCGGCTCCATGGGCCGTCATAGAAGTTTCATGAGGCACGGTGGCATGTGCTCCACGAACTTGAAACTTAGATGCATGTGACTTACCTGCATAAGGCATTGTCTCTCCATGAGACAACTCAGAAGGCAAAATTTTTCTAGTGGCAGCAGACCTGTCACCCTTACCAAGAGATACATGTCTTGAATGCATGTGACTTTCATGCCCTCCATGAGCACTAGCATACATATATCTGTCAGGCTTTGTGCCTTGTGGAGAAGATGCATGTCGAGAGGTGACTGTCTATGACATGTGAGAGCTTAGGACCGTAGTAATCACAACCTTAGTCTAACTAAACTGCACTTAATGATGTTTAAGAGATAGACAAATAGGTGTCAATGCAATGCAGCTATATTAGATGAATGAATGCGGTTACAATGAGATCTAGATGGATCTATACTGCTGAATATGCTGCCTATATGCTGAATATGCTGAATGAACTGATGTCCACTATCTTTCCCTTGTCTCCTGGGAAGGAAACGCTGAAGGGAGGCTTTGGAACAGATGTTATGCTGACCTGATTATGAAACGCAGATGCGTTTGCAGATCTGATGGGCTGATGATGATGCGTTACTGCATATGCTGATGCGTTGGCTGGAAATGCTACTCCCAAAGCTTCCTGGAGGAGATGCGTTGGAGAACACACTGCTGAATGCTGCTATGATGAGCTTGAATGGCTGAATAGAGAGGCGCCTGTATATATATGCATGAATGCTGCTGGTCGGCCAGCATAAGGGCTGTCGGCCAGATGCCATGTCCACAACTGCTGTCGGCCAGATGCCATGTCCACAACTGCTGTCGGCTGCCCCATAAATGCCTGAAAAATGCCTATAAAATTGCATAAATGCCAGTAAAATACCTGATGATGCTAATGATGCTAAAATGATGCCATGTCACTGTACACCTGAATGGTGTGCACGTGACATTCCCCGCTGCTAAACTGTTGCTGGGTGGTATACCTGGCAACCTTCGACTCCTCTGTGATCCTTCTCCTCCGAACCACTGCCCTGCTGCCGAGACTGAGGCCGTCTGCAGGAGTAAAATCCTTTGAGCCAAGACTCTATGTACTGCGGGAACTGAACGGCAAATACCTGAGTCACCCCTGACCTGCCTCTGGAAACCTTTCACCTACCATCTCCGTCGTACCTGAAGCTCTGAACCTCCTGAGGCGATGTTGGAGCAAACTTCCGTCTTCTGTGGAAGAGAAACCCCCTGCCGCTGCCAGTTGAAGTCCAAAACTTATGTCCTCCTTTGATGATGGATGTCATTCTTCCCTGAGAGTTCATGGGCAACATGTATGCAAGACTGACTGCTAAGATGACTACTATGCAAGCCATGTGCAACCCTATATGCTGTGCAGGAATGCAGATGGATGGGTTACTGATGCAGACCTAAGGGAAAATCCCTAAGGGTGGCTTGCAAAATTTTGAGAACGGGGTTTAACTGTGCGGAAGCGATAAAAATGATGACTGACTGAATGACTGATGAACTGAACATGCTCTAAGGCTGGTTACCCTGTAACGCTCTGATACCAATGTGACATGTGAGAGCTTAGGACCGTAGTAATCACAACCTTAGTCTAACTAAACTGCACTTAATGATGTTTAAGAGATAGACAAATAGGTGTCAATGTAATGCAGCTATATTAGATGAATGAATGCGGTTACAATGAGATCCAGATGGATCTATACTACTGAATATGCTGCCTATATGCTGAATATGATGAATGAACTGCTGTCCACTATCTTTCCCTTGTCTCCTGGGAAGGAAACGCTGAAGGGAGGCTTTGGAACAGATGTTATGCTGACCTGATGATGAAACGCAGATGCGTTTGCAGATCTGATGGGCTGATGATGATGTGTTACTGCATATGCTGATGCATTGGCTGGAAATGCTGCTCCCAAAGCTTCCTGGAGGAGATGCGTTGGAGAACACACTGCTGAATGCTGCTATGATGAGCTTGAATGGCTGAATAGAGAGGCGCCTGTATATATATGCATGAATGCTGCTGGTCGGCTAGCATAAGGACTGTCGGCCAGATGCCATGTCCACAACTGCTGTCGGCTGCCCCATAAATGCCTGAAAAATGCCTATAAAATTGCATAAATGCCGGTAAAATACCTGATGATGCTAATGATGCTAAAATGATGCCATGTCACTGTACACCTGAATGGTGTGCACGTGACACTGTCACCTCATCCTTTTGCATAAAAGATTTCAGCCTTTGAGATGCGGGATCTCCATGCTTCAAACGAGGTGGATTTCTGAATTTCAGCTCTCCGTCGTCCCCCTCTTTGATATCACCTTTGCGGAGGAGGTAGGCAAGTGCCAACTCCCTTGGCTTCTTGCCCACTTCCCGTGCCATAGACTCAAAAGTTACATCTACCATTGCATCAGCCTTCCTAGCTTCAATGGCACTTTGCAGATGGGGATCTTCATGCAAAAACTTTAACTCTTGCTCTTGTGCCTGCAAAAGTTTTCTCATATGTTCCATTTCAGAACTCATTGCATCAGGCTCTTGTTCAAGCATAACTGTCTTTCCTGGAGACAGTTGACCCTTTGATTCACTATCATTAACCCTTTCAAGGGGCTTGTGCCTTCCTCGCAGAGCATCAAACCCACGAGAAGCACTAGATGGACCCCTCGAATTTGGCACTTCCAAAGGGTTGCCTTGGCTGTCCATTGTGTTTAAGTGTGCTAAAAGCGGGGTGTCCAGTACACAGGTTCGTTTCCCCACTAGGAAGAGGGAAACAACCATGCTCTGATACCAATGAAACCGATCCCGTCAAGTGGGAAGACTCCGTTGGACACCCACACGCGTAATAGCACAACTTTAAAACCACAATTTGAAATGGACAACTTAATACAACTTGAAATTGAAATGAAATGAAAAGATGGACACCAGCACTGGGGCCGGAACGGGCCGACCCCCCCCCCCCTCAATATATGATATATTTATTGGGAGTATTTAACAAATACAATGCTCCATGGGTTCCAAGAACCAGATGATGTCCATGTACATATGAATACAGTACCAAACAAATAGGTTCGAAGTCGACGATCGAAGTAGATGCTCGAAGCAGAACAACCACTGAGTGGTCCAGTCTCTACGGTCCTGTGCTTTCACTGGACTCCGCGGAGAGCGCCTCACTGGTGTTCTGACACCACGTACAAACGTTCCGACACCACGCACAAACAGGCGCTCTCGTACTAACGCCTGGCTCTCCCGATCTCAGCACCTTTGGACCGAGGTTCTCCAATAGAGCTTGGACTACCCGGCACCAAACGGGTGTTGCCGTGGAGAGAGTCCCTTATCAGATTTATAACAAAATACTTTACTTAAATCTGAAAATTCACTTACTTGTGGATTGTAGTTGGAAGACCAGAATTCATGGTGTCAGTACGCAGTTACTTGAGAGAAACACCATGATGCAGCAGCATGTTGAGAGAAGTGGCTGCCTGGAGTAAAGTATAGCCTTTTGGCTACAAGAGCCCAACCATCAACGGGAGGAGCAGCAGCTACGCATAAAAGGTACAGCCGCCTGAGAAGAAGTACATACTGTGGACAGCCGCCTGCTGGAGCACAGCCTGCTGGTGCTAGACAAAAAAAAAAGGCCTAGCTGCAGGATACAGCGTGTTGGAGATGTTCACACAGCATGCTGGTGATGAATACACAACCGGCTGCTGTGCAGTGCAGCAACTAGTAGTGCAGCTGCCCAAGAGAGAAACGCCATGGGCTGGTGATCATGCGCACAACCGTCTGGGGGGCAGTTCAGAAGTCGCCTGGGTGTGCAGAGAATACAGCCGCCTGTTGGAGGATTAGCGCAGTCACCTGAAGCGTGTACAGCCACCAGCAACGATGGAAGAGATGGCCGCCTAGTTATACAGAAACGCAGCCAGCAGCCTTAGATGCAGTCGCCAGCTGTAGAGGTAAAGCATGCACCGTCTGTATGGGAGAGGCAGCATGCACAGTGGGAGAGGCAGCATGCGCAGCCTGTATGGGAGAGGCAAGTGAAGCGCACAACCGCCTGGGAGAACATGCGATGGAACAATCTAAAGAAAGCGTGGAAATGAACGCCTAGCTATCCTTCACGAAGGGTGATGGCTCTTTTTTATAAAATTTAAGGTGGAGTTGCACTATTGTGTTGGCTGGCTCCCACATTTGCATGTGGGTGGCCAATTCCAAGGTGGGTTGGGTAGGTGACCCACCCACACACACACTTTAAGTGGGGCTCCCCACCTTGGCCCCTAAGTGGGTGCCCAAAGGGGGTGCCCACTTTTAAGTGGGTGTGAACATGTAACCTTATAAATCAAAAGGTTAGAAATAAAAGTATTAAACTAACATGTTCAATATACTTACCACCTGTTCACATGCACCAAAACTCGTCAGAAGACAGAGCAGACTTCACGACTCACTGGCAGGCGTCCCCGCTCAGTAAGTAACACGTCAAGCAGGCAAACACAAAAATACAAGTCATGCGAAAACAGTTTCAAACATGCAAAACATGTGTGCATGTGCAAATAGTATCATGGACATATCTCCCGTGTCCCATAGGTAAGACACAGTTCCAGGCACGAGTCTCCCTATGGAGTGACAGTCCCATAGGCAAAACACGGCACGAATACTGGTTCTTCCATGGCGTGACAATCCCATGGGTCGAACACAGTCAAGGTCATACACGGCTGGCACCAGTCTGGCTCCCGTCCATACGACACCATCTTGCTAACACACGGGTGGCACCAGTCTGGCTCCCATCCATGTCAGCAAAATACTGGCCTCTTCACATGAGACACCGGCCTGGTCTCAAGTGAACGAGACGCAAAAACTGGAGATGGACCAAATGGTCGGCCAATTGGTGACAGTCATCCCATCCATCTCTGGCAACCCTTTTCACTGAAAACCCGGCCCGGTCTGCAAAACCACTCTGACTCTAAATAAGATCTATGCATCTGTACCATCCAGTCCCCAATCTGTTCCTGCCATGTCTCTGAACACCGTCTTGGTCTTCATTCTTCAGAAATGAGTCTGGCACTCTCACTCCACCCCTTGGAGAATCATCCTCCCTTGGGACCGTTGCCCGAAAACCTTTCTGGCTCACAGGACTGCCATCCCCTTTGGGCTTTGTGGAACACCACCAACCAACCTCCTGGGAGCTCTTCCCGATCTTGTGTTCCTTGCCTTGGGCTTCGACCTGTGCACTTTCCTGTACCTTGGACCTGTACACCTTCATATGGGACTGAATCAGTGTTTAGCCTTGCTGAGCCTAATGCTCTGATACCAATGTTACATGCGGAAGCTCTGAGAGTCTTCTTTCAGCCCTAAACACCACTTAGAACATGCTGATGCAAAAACGCAAACAGAAGAGAGAGTAGAGAGAGAGAGAGCTGGAAATTCAATATATTCATATGGTACAAAAAGGTACCTCTAAATCTGCAGCCATGGGCTGCCTTCCATGAAAAGGTGGAAACACCCAAAACAATCCTAAATGTTGGACCCACTCCATAAGGGAGTGAATGAATACAACAATGAGCAAACATGCCTATTTATAGGCTGGAAAATCACTGATGGTGTGGCCGACTGCTGGTCGGCCAGGTTCAAGTCCAAAAAATCATGTGATATGCAGCCGACAGGTTCATTAGTCTATTCTTATGCTGGCCGACAGCAACACCACCTCTTCCATCAGATATCCTCCTGCCAAAACAGCATAACATGCTCCTAAATTCTGGTTCTAACTGATTCTTAATTCCTTCTTTATCTGTTGCCCTTCAGGACTAGCCTCAGAGAATGTCCATGGCAAATCTTACACATGACACTGCTGTAGGCTGATTGTACTTGCACACGTGTGATGTACCTGTTGTACCTGAATTGTACCTGTTGTACCTGAATTGTACTTGCTGTACCACGTGCCTCATGTTTCTTATTTGTGTAAACCTAAAATTTGTTAAATTAGTGTGGTTAGTTTTTTCCTACGTGGTGGTGCTAACCGTGCCCTCAGAACTTCTAAGAGCCAATGACTCTCACATCACCCTTGGAGGATCAACCTCCCTTGGGACCGTTACCTCAGAACCTATCTGGCTCACGGAACTGCCATCCCCATCTGGCACTGTGGAACACCACCAACAAACCTCCTGGGAGTTCTTCCCGATCTGTGTTCCCGCCTTGGGCTTCGAATCCGTGTACTTTCCTGTACCTTGGACCTGTACACCATCATCGGGGACTGTATCAGTGTTTAGCTTTGCTGAGCCTGATGCTCTGATACCAATGTAACACGCGGAGGATTTTGCCCAGCTATTCATTCGGCATTGGTATCCGATTGGCGGGATTCCTAGAACCATAGTGTCCGACCGAGATGCCAAGTTTACTAGTCATTTTTGGAGGGCATTGTTTGATAATTTTGGTACTAAGTTGAATTTTTCCAGTGCATTCCACCCACAGACAGATGGCCAGACAGAGATATACAACCAGTTGGCCTTTGATACCACGCAAAGTTCCCTCCACGGTGTACCCCTTTGCCTGTGTTATTACGGGCGTGCCTTTGCCTGTGTTAGTACGGACGTGCCTGTTGGTGCACAGTCCCCCGGAAGACCAATGAAAGGCAGGTGTGCACCCAGTGAAGGGGGGAGTGTGCCTATGATTTGGAACTTCTTCAACTCTCCAAACTTCATCGGCAAGTACCCAATTTGTTTGAGTTGTATTCACTCCATGTGAGGAGAAATCTGGCCTATTGGACCGTGACACTTGTATATATAAATACTCCAAGAAATACAAATGTATTGAGGGGGGAGGCGGCTCTTTCCGGCCCCAGTGCTGGTGTCAAGTGTTATTGGTCATTTTGAGTTTTAATGAAACTAATAATGTCCATTGTTGATATAAGTTAAGTGTTCTAAAAATGTGTATTTTGTCTTCTGATTTGTAGGCCTCCAGTAGTGAGCGGTTACACCCTTTGAGGCTTATTTTGGTAGCGACCAGATGTCTCCCATTTCCGTGTGTTTGGGAGTGATGCATATGTTCACATTCCAAAGAAGCACAACGGGAAGCTTGACTCAAAGTCCCAAAAGCTTGTTTTTGTGGAATATAACTCTCTTTCCAAAGGATACAGGTTGTATGACCCGGAGCGGAACGAGGTTGTCGTCAGCAGAGATGTGGTTTTTGATGAGCATGTTCCAACTTCCACTGTTGATGAGCCGCCACTTCTTGGAGACCCAGACGAGTTGGTGTTTCCCCATTTTTCCTCACTTCCATGTATTTTTCCCATTTTTCCTAAGGTGTGGAGGGTTGTCGGCTCTCTTTTGATGCTGGCCGACTGCTATTCTGATACCCGACCTGTTCTGGTGTCCTAGCCGACTGGCCCTTTTTCACGCCGTGGGCACACGTGTCTAGTCGTGAGCTTTTGCTGCTATCGGCCTGTTTTAGGCTAGCCGACCAACAATCTGAGGCCATATAATATGGCCCCTAGCCCCCCACACTTCCTAGTTGTAGTTCCGGGATTTTCTTATGTGTATATAACAGAGTTACACAGCTTCTCTCTCTCACCTGCGTTTTGTTCTCTACAGCAGTTGTCGTTATTTCCGCTGTGCATTCTGACAAGGGTCACACCTTCTAGTCCCATGCTTTTGGCCCCTCCAGGACACAGGGTGGAGTATGCATTTCCATCAAGCAGCTATTGCCTACAATGGTTGACTCAGGCACCATTGTCATTGGGAGAGCTCAGTGGGTAACCATCAGGATTGGAGAGAACAGAGTGGGCTTTCTAAACATATATGCACCGAATGCCGCAATAGGCAGAGCCATTTTTTGGAGTACAATTCGCCAGTCCCTCCCATAGACGGATTTCTAGTGTATGGGTGGGAACTTCAACATGTTAAGAGATAGGGACTTCAACATGTTGAGTCAACAGAGAATAGACTCAGAGGTGGCATGGCTACACTTTCTGGAACATGGTACTTAGCTTGGGGGAGTTGATTCTAGCTTTGAGGGGACAGGACCCTTGGCATTTACATTTATTGGAGTTTGGTTGCAGTCCCGGGAGTCTATGCTTCTCGAGATCCGACAAGAGGAGTACAGGCCCTAACATGTTCAGATTAGACCGGTTCTATGTAGATAAGTGGGGTTGAGGATGTGATGGCATGATTGGTATTCTAGCAAGCACCACTTTCTCCAATCATGCACCGGTACAAGTGCCCACATCTATTGTAAAGTGGCCGAGCCAAGTTATCAAAGTGCTTTTGGACCAGGGTCAAGTACTATTCACGTGAATACCCTTTTTGCTAAGCGTCTATTATTGAAAGAATAGCAAATTATTAAAAATTATTACTCGTTTTAAAACAAGGAAAGCAACAACAAAGGCACGGTCAGTTTACTATTAAAAGGTAATTTGGGGACTAATTTGAACATAACAAGCGCTTGGTGCTTGCAAGGAGGCTGGTCGACTACTCCCAAGGATTCTCCTCAACAACTGGTCACCTCAGCTTGCAAGGAGGTAATCGACTACTCCCAAGGATTATCCTCGGTTGGTTGCCTCCATCTAGGGCTGATTTTGGACATTCTGGAGCAGGCTAAAATATTCCGACACACTTTCACAGAAGGAAAAGCTAAAAGAAAGCTGTTTTAGGGCTTTCAAGGCTGGAAATCGGATTTACAACTTAGTCCAAGTCTATATGAGTGTTGAAAGAACATGTACGCATGTTGTACGGACATACCCATACCAAGGCACGAGATCTAATATGTGACTATTTGGCTTCGAAACATCTTTGTTCAAGCACTTTTCAGCTATTTTCAAGCAATTTTCTTCTTCTTTTTTGCTTTCCGAATTGATTCGGGATCGTGGACAACTTATGGGACTGTCTTCACATGTATTATCATGGATATACAGTTGGACATTGAAGACGAGTTGGATTCCATAAGATTAAAGGACACCTACGAGGAAATCCTCTGTGCTTCATGGAAATATGTGGATCTACAAGCGTCCATGAAATTGTGGATATAGCTAAAAATATTGTTATTATATTTTGGATAACTTGGTGCTAAACTCATGAAGCACCCCCAAAGCTTGTATCATATAAATACTCCTTGGTGATATGGTGTAAAAGGAGGGAGGGGGGGGCGCTCATTTGGGTCCCAATGTGGTGGCCAATGGTTATATGTGCATGTGGACAAACTGTGTGTCTTTATTTTAAATAAAGTGTTTAATGCATTAATAATCTTGTGTGAGACCCCCATATATGTTACACAAAGAGCTTGGAGATTGCGTTGGTGGACATGGAGAAGAACCTACAAATGGACCAAATCAAAAGTGGAGCAAAGGTGTATGATTTGCCCCAATGCTCCAAGTTGATGAGAGGATGTCATATGCATCACCCACATGAGCACCACATGGACTTGCTGCCAGATTTTAGGCAAACTACGAGGCAGGACATGGCCCGATTTAGGTTGTTTTGGAAGCTCAATAGGTGCCTAGAACATGGACCAATAGTTGGGACACAAGTTGGGCACAATAAAGGGCATTTTCAATGTCTTTTTGGGGTCATAAAGAGCCTAGCCGATCTGAACCAACTTGCTATTCCTTCCCTATATAAAGGCATGAACCTTCAAATACAAAGGTTCCCAAGCCAAGACCAAGGGCAACAACAAGCAAGGCATTTGGATCACTACAAAGCTGTAAATCAGTAAGTCATCTTTGTATGCATCACTATATAGGTAAGCATAAGCAAGATCTAAGTCAAGATCCAAGGTTATCATTGTAGATATAGCATGTTTTGCAATATACAATAGATTAGGTCTCTCTCCTTCTCTATTGTGTCTTGCTTAATAGGATTAGCATTAATCTCTCATCTGCGTAGCATTAATCTATGTTTAAGTCTTCCACTACGTCACATGACTTACGACATGGTAATAAGCATATATACCATGGAGGGTTTTGATAAGTTGCTTTCCATGCCATCTTAAGGCTTGTGTGTCCCATGTCGGGGCATGGTAAACCGTATCTATAAGGCTTGGAAAGTCAATTTGGGGCTTGACTAACCATGTTTGGAAAGTTTGTGTATGTCATTTTGGGGCATGTTTTTCGCATAGTTTTCAGGCTTGGGAGTATACTTAAAATGTTGCCTAGGACTTGGCAAGCATGGTGACATGTGTACATGCTTAAGTAAGCATGTTTTTGATGTGAGAGCATTTTCGCATGTGATAGGTGAGCATGTTTTTGATATCTACAAAGGGCTTGTTAAGCATGTTCACAATGATGAGAATTAAGGAAAGAAAGCATACCAGGATGCTGGCTGTCCGAGTGATTGAGAGAGAAAGAAAGGAGTTCGGCTTCAAGGCGTTTGGTGGGTCGCTCAGACACTTCCAGCCCTGCAAAGCGCAGAGAGAGAAAGATCAATCGGTCACAAAACCATGCTTCAAGACATTGGGGGGGGGGGGGGGGGGCTTGATAAGAAAGACAAAAGTAAATTCACAAGGACTGAGTAGCAAAAGTTGCAAGAAGACACATGCAAAATGAAGGGCAATAGCAGGTTACAGAGAGATTCGATGGGGGGCTGGAGCCGCTTCCTCTTGATGCGAACCATCAAGGGCTTGCCCGAGTCCCCTTCTCCTGCTCCTGCTCCTGCTGAGGAGCAGCTCCTGCCTGCTTCAGCTGACTCCGCCTCCATTCTCATGCCGTTGTTGCAGCGATGGAGCGACTCAGCAATTTACTGTGTGAAAGAAAGTGAAACTCATATGATTAAAATCGAGAACAATCATTATTTAAGTGAAACTGAAATTTGAACTTTAGAGAATTGAAGGTTTAGCTTTTTTTTCCTGTTTTCTTTGTTCAAATGTTGGATCTGAGTACTTTGTAATAGTCCCTCTCACTCTCGATTAAGGATACTAGTACTCAGCCCGTGCGTTGCTACGGTATGTAAAA